>NC_086317.1:147531558-147839892 GCF_036172605.1 Pelobates fuscus
AGGATGGTGAGGCAAGGACATATTTACCTCACATTATTACTATGTCATTCAATACACAGTAGTTAGGGTTGGAGGAGACAATGGCATGCCCTCCCTTCTATTTTATTTAGTCCCCCACCCAATTCACACAGGTGGGGCAATGGTATATCTCTCATTATTATTGCTCAGCTCCCACTCGATCCATGCAATGCATGTAGGACAAATAGTTCAGAGATTTAAAATTTAAATCTGGATTTTACCAATCCTGTCACATATTTTTAGCATCGGTATTTCAGCCATTTAGTAGTATTTGGACAGGCTGAGATCCAGACAATGGTTCTACCTTACTGAATATGAGTCACAAATGTATTGCACTCTGAATGCCTCCAGTTCCCAACAAATCATCCAGATCCATCTGGCATCATTCAGAAAGCAAATTCTAAATATTGTTTACAAAATCAAAACTTAGAAAACAACCCTACAGACCTCTGCTGGAGATTTTTTTTTCCAAACTGGCACTTTTAGCCATATTCTGAAATGTTTTTTTTTTTCTCCTGCACTGTTAATAGCTTGCTAGACTATGCAGGAGTCTCCTATATGTGGTTAAACTTATAGAACAGGCAATAAAAACTTGAAAAAGAATCTGATTGCAAATAAAACCTTTTTTCAATGAAGGCTGTGTCAATCACAATTAACTTTGGAAACTATGGACTTCCAAATGTCAATTCGGTTAAAAAATAACATGTAGCACTGAACGCTGGCGACAGACGTTCTCAGATTCTCCCCTTGACGGATTTGCGTAACCGTTATGCCTTTTTTTAGGGTCCCTCCCCACTCCCAACTCAGAGTGTACACATTCACTCTGAGACAGTTAAACGTTTCAATCAAATGCCGAGAAGCCTAAGTGCAAAAGTGTCACAGCACCCAGACCACTTCAATGAGCTGAAGTGGTCTGGGTGCCTACAGTGTCCCATTTAAAAGGTAATAAAACTTAAGTTATTTCCAGCTCCACGCGAGTCTGTTGATTCTTGCCCCACCCCCGATACCCATCCTTGCTGACATCAGAATTTAGGATTTCAGCCATACCAATGTTTTTCCTTAGGGAAATCATTGGATTGACGGAAATCGGAAAGCTGCATCTCTGAGGAAAGTTCAGTGTCTCCATGCAGAGCGTGGAGATGCTGAACG
Organism: Pelobates fuscus; assembly: GCF_036172605.1. Taxonomy (NCBI): domain Eukaryota; kingdom Metazoa; phylum Chordata; class Amphibia; order Anura; family Pelobatidae; genus Pelobates; species Pelobates fuscus. The sequence continues at coordinate 147,532,726 of NC_086317.1, forward strand.
GTAGTGCTGCACACCCAGGAAGCACCTCCTCTGGCCATCTGAGGAGTGACCACTAGTGGTGTCCCTAGGGGGGGGGGGCAATGAAAATAATGTAAACACTGCTTACATCAAAATTTAACTACATTAAGCAACTGCTGTTCTGGCGACTATAGTGTCCCTTTAATGTGACACTAACCATTGCATCAACATATGTCTGGTGCAATTTATAGGCGAGGTCGCAGTTCACTACAATCTTAATTTTTGAGCACTAATCACAACTAATTAACTCTGCAGCACAAACCACTCATTCTACTCCACCCTTCCATCCCGCAGCATTAACATTTTCTCATAAATTGAGTTTATAGGAGTTGTAGTCCATCTTAACTTTCTACAAAACTGGAACTACAAGTGAACTTATACTACTTAAAGGTTACTCTAGGCACCATATCAGCAGTTTTGATGTTTAGATCATATCTGCATCTATTCTCTATTCGCACCTCTGATACCGACTTCAAGACATCTCTAGGGCTGCACTGACCTTATGGAACTCCCTTCCCTGCTCCATTAAAGTTTCACCCAGTCTCAGTTCCTTCAAAAGATCATGAAAAACTCACCACTTTCCCTTCTTGCACCCTGGAAACCCATCCTGCTTCCTCTCCTGCAAAGGTATGATCCAAAAAAAACTAACCCTTCATTGTAAACTATTCCAGCAACCTACTTTTTCCCATACATGAAATACATCCTACCCATACCTCTTGGGCCACTTGACCCCACTCCCTATAGAATGTAAGCTCGTTTGAGCAGAGCCCTTAGCACTCTGTTCCTGTATGTCCAACTCGTCCTCTTGTAAATACGTCTATTAGTTCACCTATTGTATAGCGCTACTGAATTTGTGAGAGCTTTATAAATAAAGTATCTTCTGTCTCACTGCTCAATTATCTGCCATTTAGGAATGAAAGGGACACTCTAGGCACCTATACAACTTTAATGCATTTGTCCTTATTAACATGCTGTATTTTTACAGTATATTTGCACACAAAAAATATTTTGGCAGAAAGCTGCACTAAATACTTTCTAAAATGTATATATACCGCTCAATCACTGACAGTACTGAATAATCTGAACCAGTGGTTTCCTCACCAGTCCTCAAAGCACCCCTGCCAGTCAAGGATTTAGGGATTACAGTTGAGTAAGGTAAAAAAATAAATAAAAAAAATTATAGACAGTGTGATCCCTAAATCCTGGACTGGTAGGCGTGCCTTGAGGACTGGTTATGGAACCATTGATCTATAAAGTAACCTGCATTAGAATGAGAGGATACCCAGGGAAACATATTGTAAGCATATTACTACTTATTTGTAGTTTCTTTGACTGTCTATAGACAGATTGTAAATTAAATGCAGCTCACTTAGTGTCATTACGGGTAGAAGTTTTTGTGGAGTTTCGAAAGAAGCAGGCTTATGGCGCAGCAGTCTGCAAAATATGTTTTTTTTCATGCAAAAGCTATGCAAATTTGAGCAGGTAAAAATATAGCCCTAAACCTATCAAATGCATCATTTACTGGTGCCCAGGGTTTTCCCTTAAATTACTTTTGTTCCCGTTTACCTATATACAGACCAAACCACACCTCCCCATGCTGAACACACAGCCTCCTGATTCATTTTTAATCTGATCCTTTAGCACAATGTGTTTACATTACACGTTACCTGTTGCTCTATTAACCCCTTAAGACCGCAGGACGTACTATGCCGTCCTTATTTGGGCGGCTCTAAACGCCGCAGGACGGCATAGTACGTCCTGGGCGGTCTTACCCCCCACGTGGCCGGCGGCACATGGCCGCTGCAGATCGCTGTCGGGGGGCATGCCTGGCCCCCCAGGCAGCCCCCCTGTGCCTGGGGACCGTGGTCTGCAGCTTCCGATCGCAGTGACAGGCTGTCACTGCGATCGGTATTTACCATGTGTCAGCCGATTTTAAAATCGGCTGACACATGGAGCCGCGGCATTTTTAATCTGCAGATCGCGGTCGGGGGACATGCCTGGCCCCCCAGGCAGTCCCCCTGCGGTCAGTGACCGCGATCTGCAGAGTATGATCGCAGTGAGAGGCTGTCTCTGTGATCTGAATGCAGAGACAGCCTCTCCCTGCGATCTGATCGCAGTGACAACCTGTCACTGCGATCAGAGTTACTATGTGTCAGCCTATTGGCTGACCCATAGTAACTCCAGGCAGGATCCCCCTGCAGATCACGGTGGGGGGCATGCCTGGCCACCCAGGCACTCCCCCTGTGGCCAATTAGCGTGATCTGCAGGAGGTGATCACAGTGACAGCCTGTCACTGTGATCACTGATCCTGTGTGTCAGCCAGTGATGTAAAATCACTGGCTGACACTGTATCTGCCCCTCTCCTGTAATAAAAATAAAATATTCGTTAAAAAAAAAAAAAAAAAATTACGGTTACACATCAAATATACTTAGATCATTTATATATATATTATATATATGATCTAAGTATATATATATATATATATATATTAACACACACTAAGTGTATTTTAATATTTATATATATATATAATTATATATATGTATATATATATATATATATTAATATCAAAATACACGTAGAAGGATATTGATTAAATATATACATAATCTCATAAATACGTTAAAAAAATAAATTTAAAAATTTAAAAAAAAAAATAAAAAATATATATGTGTGTAATTTCGTTCTAACTGTATTTTGATATTAATATATATATTGATATCAAAATACACGTAGAACGAAATAATATATATATGTATATACCCAAGTATATACGTATACATCACTATATGTATACCTATATATAAATAAAAATAATTGTAAAAAAATTATATACATATATACATATATATATCCACACACGTGGATATATAATAATTTTACATATATATTTATGTAATAATTTTACATAATTAGGTATCCTAATTAATTACAATTAGCGGGACCTGCCTAACAACCCAGGCCGAAAGTATAGGGAATTTAATTTGCTAGCACTATATTTAACCCTATAACTTTCCAAGACACTATAAAACCTGTACATGGGGGTACTGTTTTACTCGGGAGACATCGCTGAACACAAATATTTGTGTTTCAAACCCGTAAAATGTATTACAACAATGATATCGTCAGGGAAAGTGAAATTTATTGCATTTTTCGCACACAAACGGCACTTACACTGACAATATTTTTGCTGTAATACTTTTTACTGTTTTGAAACACAAATATTTGTGTTCAGCAAAGTCTCCTGAGTATAACATTACCCCTCATGTACAGGTTTTAGGGTGTTTTCAAAAGTTACAGAGTCAAACATAAGGCTTGCGTTTCAGTTTTTTCACAATGAAATTCGCCAGATTGGTTACGTTGGCTTTGAGACCGTTTAGTAGCCCAGAAATAAGAATTACCTCCATAATGGCATACCATTTGCAAAAGTAGACAACCCAAGGTATTGGAAATGGGGTATGTTCAGTCTTTTTTAGTAGCCACTTAGTCACAAACACTGGCCAAAATTGGCTTTCAGGGGGGGCGGGGCCGGGCCGCCAAGCTGAGCGGTCGCAGGGCGGCTCGGCTCCTGCAAACAGCGGCACATGTAGCCTATAACACCGGATTCTGAGAGAAATTGCCGGCTCAAAACTGCGACCCACGAAGTAACCGGGCTACCTGAGCTGGGGTGAGGCTTGCTCACGGAGTTCCAGTCCCTCGGAGGAAGGGGCCCGCTGCATCAGGAGGGACCTGTCCTGGCGGTGAGTGTAGCGGACGGCCGCCGCGACACTATCCTGCCCGACGGAGCCCGACACACGTGGACTACCTGCGGACCCGGTCCTGTTCCCCCCCCCTTTGGACCGGGGGGGTGATCCCGGTCCAAGCCATAATGCCACACTCGGAAGCACTGATATGCCGACACGCAGACCCAAGACCCACAGCTAAGATGGCGGCGGCCATGTGCGCGAGACCTGCATCGCTGAGCATAGTAAGTGCAGCCATTCCCTGACCTGGCACTTGGGACGCAGTGCAACAATTGCCCGATACCAGGCAATGGTCTCTGAACCCGGGGACTCTCCGGGCGCAAGGCGCTCCTAAAACAACGCACACGTGGATACCACTACCGAGAGACCCGCTCACTCTTCTTCTGAGCTGGGCACTCACCTGGAGGAATCCCTCCGTAGCCTGCCATATCCCCAGGGAGAAGTTCTGCATCCGGCGGAACCCTGGGCCCACGATCCTGGAGATGGGATCAATGGCACAAGGGCTCGAGTGCCTACTAAGGCCTCAGGCCGAAGACAAGCGGCCCTCGGAGGTGGAAAAGCCCCACGGAAACCGGAGCCGTCAGCGCCTGCTAGAGGAATCGGTGAACTCAGGAGCCTTAAAAATCAAGTTGGAAGAGACGGCGCACGGAAATAAGGACTGGCACTGGATATCCACTGGTTGGATCGCATGGTTTAACGACACCAGTCTGGGCTATACCCCTCTAGGACTGCTCAGTGCTGAACTAATGAGACCTCAACCCCCGCAAGTTATGGGGCTGTGCATGACATACTTGACGTGGACTCTAACCAATATGGCCTCACGTAATGAGTACTATTATTAACCTAGCATTATTAACCTAGCATATTGTGTTTTGTATTGTTTCACGTATGGTAGTCTGTGCGGGCAACGCTAGCGCTAGGCACCAGGGGGTGTGATTTTGCTATGTCCTCAACTAACAGCCTGACGCAGCCACCAGGAAGACCAGACCATGTACACGCTTTACGCGCCAGACACTGACCCAGACTGCATATAACAGGACAAACCACTCCAGCACAGCTCACACAGTTCAGCCTACCTGCCCTATGACCACCGTGGCGCCGGGCCGCCTAACTCACACATGAGCACCCAGTACCGACATAACTGAGCCACGAGTAATTGACAACGACGGATAGGCAGCAGAGCCCCAGTGCGAACAACGTGACCAGCCAGTACACAACTATATCTACGTTCTAACACTGACACCACTATCCATCTCACAACCCACTTGCCAGACGCAGACCTGATACTCTATGCAGACCTGCATTAACTTTTCGACTACTTAACCTGTTAAAGCGATGCATCCGAGTGAATCCGCACTACTAACTCCGACTTACCAAAATTTACACAGGCCAAGCCATCTAGATACAGCGATAGATATATAAACGCAAGCAGATATACCTGTGCATACGTATTCATGTTAAAAGCTACTGCAAACACACGACTACCTGCTACTGTATTACCCATTATTGCTTTAGGCTCAGCTTACGTTCAGCGACTTACAAATTAATATAAAAAATGAGGCATTGAAAGCATGGAAATGTAACTAACAATGTTATCGCTATATTAACCCTACTCTGTGAAAATCCTTGCATTTCCCTTTCTTTTTTATGTACCCATCACATGTGCCTTAATAAAAGTAAGATTAACAAAAAAAATTGGCTTTCAAATTAGTTTTTTGCATTTTTCACACACAAACAAATATTAATGTTAACTTTGGCTAGTGTTTGTGACCAAGTGGCTACTAAAAAAGACTGGACATACCCCATTTGCAATACCTTGGGTTGTCTACTTTTGCAAATGGTATGCCATCATGGGGGTAATTCTCATTCCTGGGCTACCATACAGTCTCAAAGGCAACGTAACCAAACTGGCAAATTTCAATGTGAAAAAACTGAAAAGTGTAACATGCTTTATTTGACCCTGTAACTTCCCAAAACACCATAAAACCTGTACATAGGGGGTACTGTTTTACACGTGAGACATCGCTGAATACAAATATGTGTATTTTATTGCAGTAAAAGCAAACAGTATTATGACATTCACAGTTAGAATGTCACATAGAACTAAGAAAATTTAAAAAAATCTTATTTTCTCTCATTTTTTTTATATTGTATTCATATTAAGTTATGTTCCATACCTAAATATTTGATGTTAAATGAAAGCCCTGTTTCCCCTGAATAAAATGATATATAATAAGTGTGGGTGCATTTAATATGAAAGAGGTGAATTACGGTTGGACAGACATATAGCGCAAATGCCAGGTTTTGTTTACGTTTTTTTTTGGATCACAACTTGTACATTTGGCTGCGGTCTTAAGGGGTTAATTGAACTTTAACCACTGACGAGCCACATGACAGTCTATGCCGTCATGAAGTGTAGAGGTTTTACGCCCAGTATTGGCATAGAATGGCATGCAGTAAAAGTACCAGCAGGGGTTAAATCCCTGCTGGTACCAAAAAGCCTAAGGTATCTGGATACCTAGAGGTACTCTCTGTAAGCTTGTGCCATAGGAGAAGATCAACTAATTTGACCTAGATTTGTGATGAAATGGTTGAGTGAAAAGTGTCAAAATATAAACTTTTGTATAGCAATTTTGGATTCTGCAATTACTATTGAAAAATTGTAAACCTCAGCATGCCAAATATTTAGTTTTAAAACTAATTTAATCCTTGCAGTATTTTTATTTTATAACTTCTAAAAAGTTTATTGAAACCCTAGAATCATTAGGCATTTTACAAATCAATCTATTTTGGGTTGGTTCTCTCTTTTTTTTTTTTTTTTTTTTGGTACTTAGAATGTTCCTTTAAAGTAGCACTCTAATGAACATAACTATTAAACCTCACTGTAGTAGTTATGCTGCCAATAATCTCCTGGCTAACCCTCCCAATCCACTTTCAGTCAATTGTCTATGGAGAGAAGCATGACAATATCACACAGTGCCTATGTACGGATAACTACATCACAAACAAACATTCATGTCATAACATTTCATATGTATATTGTGCTTTTAAAACCTATAGCATTAAAATATATTTAAAGTTGTGAATTTAGAAGAATCAAGGTACAAACCATGCCAGATTGGCTATCACTGGGACAAATGTAAATCTTAATTCTGTTACTTAAGGAATCAACAATTTATAGTTTGGAAAGTAATATGCTGCAGAGGCATATCTTAATATTGACTTTAAAAACTCCTAACAGGGGGCGGAGCTACAGGCTGCCTGAGAAGAAGTGTTCAGCCCAAGCTCCGCGCAAAATCGCACAAAAAACAGCTTTACTGCTCACAAACATCGGTGACACAGAAGACAAAAGCACCCAATTACGGGTCACACAATGTGGAAACGCTCACAAAAGAGACAAAACAACCCAGGACGTTGCTCTCATGATATGGGAGACTTCCTGCTCCGGGGAGCGCTGCGTGCAGCACCTAAGATGGCAGACGCTGCTGTGGAGACTTCCTCCAAAGAGGAGCCTTCCATGGATACCATTGATTAGCTACTCCAGAGGGGAGGTTTAAACCACACATCCGAGGAAGAGGCGGCGCCGGCCACCAAAAGGGACATTAAGTCACTGTTAAAGGATATTAGATCCCTATTCCAAGCAGACCTGGCGATAATTTGGGAAGACATGCACTCCCTCACAGGCAGAGTCAAGCTGACAGAGGAAGAGGTCTCAGGCCTACTCGCCACATAAGCCACTATACAATAGGCTCAAGTCACAACCAGCTGGTCCCAGGAAAGTCTGACCTGTCTCGGGCCACCCTAATGTGGAGACGATCCATGCGCCCGGTTACCAGCGCCCTACAGAGAAATAGCATCCCCTACAGATGGAGCAACTGAGAAAGCATTCTCAATGCTTTCCTATGGACGCTGGCGTCTTCTCACTGTGAAAATCACAGTGAGAAGCGCGGAAGCGCCTCTTGCGGCTGTCAATGAGACAGCCACTAGAGGCTGGATTAACCCATATGTAAACAGTTTACAGTAGGCAGGGTTATTCCTAGATGGACCTGGCACCCAGACCACTTCATTAAGCTGAAGTGGTCCTTTATGTTCCCACTGTATTATAATTTATAGTCATTGCATATAATTAGTGTGTACCCATAACAACTGTGGAAGATACCCACTCCAAGATGGCTCAATTAGTCCACCCCCCCCCCCCACCCTCCATTTGAACAGCTGTTAAATCTTAACGCAGCTGTGGGCACCAAATTAGTGAAGCGGGCTACAAAGCTCTAACCAGCTGCTCCGCCACCTTATTTAACCTGGCCCAAAGCACAGTACTATAATACCCTCCACGTTTTAACCAGGACTAACAAGTCGAGTCCTACATGCTACCTATAATCCACTCATGCATGAGCAACATATGCTTACTTAACCATGAACTGCTACTGTTAAAGAGATGTTAACACCTAGCTAAAGGTGGTCACTACATACCACGGCTCTTGCGTACAAATATGGGCTGATAGGCACAGTTCCTGCAACTACTCTAGTTAATATTTTTCATTCTAAGACAATAGCCAGTTAATCACAAGGCTCTCGGATAATGCTTCACCCTAGATAGCCTCAACCAAGCTGCAACGCTCTTGCAGAGCCATAATACGAAGCTGGAGGGCTACCCCAGCTAGGCTAATCTCCTAGAGGCTAAGTAGGTTAATATACGTTATTTTACTATATATTGCCATAGCTCACAGCACTAACGGCAACCACAGAATGCTATACTCACCACATATATATATATATATATATATATATATATATATATATATATATATATATATATATATATATATCTTTTTAATGACAGACTCCGCGTACAGCATGTTTAATCTACTTACTGGCATAGATATTTTTTACTTTTTACTAAAAAAAAAAAAAGTGCAGTATCTTGGCATTTCTTGCTATTGCTACACCAAAGTGTTATCAAAATGTCCATAAAAATACCACTGTATTCCTGTTTGACATGCCAACCATAATTAAAATAAATAAAAAATAAAAAAAAGTCATAACGGGTTGTTTTTTTCTAGAAGCATTCTGAGCAATCACTAATCAGTTGTGGCAACGGCCGCATATGCACCAATTTCGTCCCAAAAGGAAGGTAGACTGCTCTTTAGCGAGAGAGGGCTATTAGAGAAAGAAAAAAGAAAAAAAATCAACTTTATTTTTAGATTTAGGGGGAGTGTGAATTTAAAGGCCTACTCCGAATTAAGGGGCTCGCATATCCCAGACGCCAAGGCAAAACTCCTAGGTGCCATGGCAACCTGGAATTTGTCGAGCCCTGTTTTAAAGGGTTATTCCAAAAATCATAACCCCTACACCCCCACTGTAGTAGTTATGATGTAAGTATGCCTCTGTCAGTGAGTTAGGGTGTGTCTGAGTATTGGTACTTTGCATAAAACATCAGAATATATTCCTTATCTGCATAGGATAATGCCCACGTCGTTTGGTTCTAATCTTCTTTATGCGTAAGGAATTGTGTCGGAAATACAAACGTGTGTGTGTTTACACTATAGTGTTAAACTATTTAGGGGACCATCCCCCCTCTGATCACACGGGAAAGGTGTTTTTACTCACCTTTTCCCCCCAAGCCTGTTCACCGAGGCTGACCTTGCCTCCATTGCAGAGATAATCTTGATGAGCCAATTCAATGCTTTGTCATAGCAGGCAGTTGTGCGTGCGCTGCATAATACCGTGCTGCGCCAATCAGCATATCCGCAGAGATGCATTGAATAGCATGGAGGCGCTGAAGGTAGGAAGCACATCTATTGACCGTCTAAGTGACAGACCCTAGAGGTGATATTAGACAAAGTAAACACTGTCTTTTCCCTGAAACTGTCGGATCTCATTAAGTTGTAGTGGTTTTTGGTGCACCTGATTTACAAAGACTTCTCATTGAGCTGCATTGGGAAGTCTGTAATTGGATAGCCTCAGAAAGTCTGGGCTGAGTTAGAAGGGGAGAGCTTCCTAAGGCTGCAGACAAGAAAAACGGCAGGTTTTGCAAGCTTATTTTAGATATACCAGTACCACCAATAAAAAAAAAATACATAATTAAATGCATGCATGTTTTCTTTTGGGGTACATCTACTAAACAGCTTTATTTTGTATTTGGACCATGAAGTGTCCTTCAAGTATTAGTGTTATGGTGTAAGGAGGTCCCGGGTGCGGACTTCCCTGGAGGGGGTTAAATTGTCAACAAACTGTTTAATCTCAAAAACTTCAAGCAAGCGCTCAATTTCTCTGCCCCATAACTTACCTCAATGCCTGAGGCTTCAATTAGGAAGCCTCCGATTGGCTTTGCTGATAAGCTTCTCGTTGAGAAAAATGAGCGTCAAAGGTACGTACATCAACCAGATTGTACGGTTTGGTTTGCTGAGAATATAAAAAGTTTCAGTGAAAACTGCAGCAGCTAACTACTACTCCTTCAGCATCTGTACACAACTGGAAGGAGGGTGCTTAAACAGAGAGGTCTCATTGGATTTGACTCCTGTTTCTTTGCTCAGCAAAATTGGCTATCTGAACATTACAAACAACTGCATCCCAAAGAATACATAAATTACCACCAGCAGGTCCACCATCCCCTTGTTTACTTGCTTTTCCAGCTCACTTAATTCAATACTCCATATAGCCCCCCCCCCCCCCCCCCCAAAAAAATACAAAAATCCTGATGTACTAACAAATATATAAATAAAACATAACAGAGTATGTGAAATGCACTTATTTGGTAAGTGAATTGCTAAAAGTTTATTGGATTAGCAAAACCACTGATTAGAATATTTTCTGAAACACACTTAACACGCCAACATATAAACCTTTTTCCTAGTGATTAAGATTTCATCAAAAAGATTTTGTCTACGTTACATAGAAAGGTTTTGCCACTTCTCGACTCTACTGCAAATAATTTATGTTGCTTTCCAGAGCCATGATGAATAGGATTTGCCTCTCCCAGTCACTGGGAACCAAATTGTAAGACCCAATCAGGAGGCTGATAATCACAACCGTAAACAGTGTACTCTATGTGTTAATGCTTTTGTACACCAGGAGGCACTATAATAAGTTTACCAAAAAAAGCATTAGATACTTCTGCCACATGTGAAATTACAAAATGAGTGTGTGTGTGTGGGGGGGGGGGGGGGGGAATGGGGGGGGGGGAGAGCTCTCTTACATAGAACCCTACAACTATAACTTTCTATATTCATATATCCTAAGTATCAATGGATTTGTGCCTGCAGTTTTTAAAATGTTTGGTACTGCTTAAGCAGGATTAAACATACTAAGGATGTAGATATGCATTAAAGAGTCAGACATAGCTATACAGCGAAAGCCAACTCAAATTGTGTCACAATTGAATGCAGTCTTTAAAATGTGTTTTGCAATATGTCAGCATTAAACCTGGCAAATAAAACAAATAGGTCAATTTGCCTAGAAATATGCATGTATCTCAGTAAACATATTTATCAGCAGCTGGTGAAGGAACTAGTAAAATTCAGTCAAAAAAATTGAGAATCATTGCAGTAGTGGATAAAACACTAAAATAATAAAGAACCTGTGGGGCTAGTACTTTTGGGAAACATTACTATTCAATGGCACATTTGTTTGTGGGGAAAAGGGTACAAATTTCAGTGTAAATGAACTCATTTCAGTTTTGAACAACTCCAACATTTAGTAATTTGTATCAAAATTGTCCTCATGCCCGTTTTCGATCATATCACCAACGAACAAAACAAAAACCTCTACACTCTAAACTGGTTCATAGCTAACCAGCATTACTATTAAAAAAAAAAAAGGAACTAGATTAATCTGCTTTATTTTATGAGCAGACAGATTAAAGCAAAATAAACTGAAGATTGAAACACAAAAAAAATTAAGCATTAAAGGTAATAAATAAATGTGTCTGCTGGGGAAATTTCCACTAGTTATAATACTAGTTATAATTGATATAATTATTCCACAAACTCTTGTGTTACAGCAGAAGTTTATGAAGTCCAAAATCAATGATCAAAGGGTGTAGATTTCCAGCATTAAAGCGGCACTGTCATGCCGAACTTACCTTTCCTCAATCTCTTCCTCTTCTCCCCCTCTCTCAGGATCTGTTATTCTTTTCTTCCTGTCTTCTTTAGTTTTCTTTAAAACCATAAGACAAAGTAGGGACTCTTTGTCTTATGGGATTCCTCCGCTTGACCAGCTCTGACCAGCGGAGGAGCAAAGTGTGCTTCATTTCCGCTGGTCAGAGCAATTTTCCCATGATCCCTAGCTTTCCTCCCTGTTCCCACAATACTTCCTGTCAGTATTGCCGAAAGTCCTGTCACTTAGACAGAACGCCGGCAAAACTGCCGAATTGCATCCTAACAGAATGAGCACCGTTTCTCCATTGGTGTTAGGATGCAATTCGGTACTTTGTTCGGATCGGAATTTCATTCAAATGAATGAAACTCCGATCCTATTCATTGCTGTGGCTGCATCTTGCAGCCGCTTAGTAGATAACTCCCTAATTCCCACGGTATCAGGGAGCTATCTACTAAAAGGCTGAAAGACCTAAACTGGTCTTTCAGCCAAATTTACTAACACCAAGTAAAAATGACTTGGTATTAGTAAATAATATGCCCCTACTCGCTATACCGCGAGTAGGGGCATGTCTAGTAAGCAGTGAGCAGCCTGTGGCTGCTCACTGTAGAAAAAAAATAAAAAAAATATTGCCCCCCACCCCTAAATGACGGGTGGGGGCCGTAAAATAAGGGAGGGAGACCTATTGTCCCCCCCCCCCCCGGCCCCCACCCCTGAGCGGTGGGTGGGGGCCATAAAGATAATGAGGGGGGGGGACCTACTGTCCTCCCCCCCGGCCCCCACCCCTGGGCGGCGGGTGGGGGCCATAATAGTAGGGGGGGGGGGGGAGACCTACTGTCCTCCCCCCCGGCCCCCACCCCTGGCCGGCGGGTGGGGACCATAATAGTAATAAAGGGGGGGGGGGGGGACCTACTGTCCTCCCCCCCGGCCCCCACCCCTGGGCGGCGGGTGGGGGCCATAATAGTAATAGGGGGGGGGACCTACTGTCCTCCCCCCCCCGGCCCCCACCCCTGGGCGGCGGGTGGGGGCCATAATAGTAATAGGGGGGGGGACCTACTGTCCTCCCCCCCCCCGGCCCCCACCCCTGGGCGGCGGGTGGGGGCCATAATAGTAATAAGGGGGGGGACCTACTGTCCTCCAGCCCCCGGCCCCCACCCCTGGGCGGCGGGTGGGGGCCCTAATGGAAAAAAGGGGGGGGACCTACTGTCCTCCCCCCCGGCCCCCACCCCTGGGCGGCGGGTGGGGGCCATAATAGTAATAAGGGGGGGGGGACCTACTGTCCTCCAGCCCCCGGCCCCCACCCCTGGGCGGCGGGTGGGGGCCCTAATGGAAAAAAGGGGGGGGGGACCTACTGTCCTCCCCCCCGGCCCCCACCCCTGGGCGGCGGGTGGGGGCCATAATAGTAATAAGGGGGGGGGGAATCTACTGTCCTCCCCCCCCCCCGGCCCCCACCCCTGGGCGGCGGGTGGGGGCCATAACGATAATGGGGGGGGGGGACCTACTGTCCTCCCCCCGCCCCCACCCCTGGGCGGCGGGTGGGGGCACTAAGTAAATTCCCCCCCCCCCCCCCATCAAGGTGACTAGGGGTGCCCAAGCCCCTAGTCACCCACCCCCCACCCAAATAAAAAATGCCCCTACCTACCCCCCTCACCCTAAAAAATAGTGAGGGGGGAATAAAATTGCTAACCTGTAAAGTAAAATTAAACTTACCATTCGACGTCTTCTTTTTTCTAAAATCTTCATTTTTCAGCCCCAAAAAAGGCCAAATAAAAAACCATCATAGCCGTCGAACTAAAAATAAAATAAAAAACCCGAGCGCAAAAAAAAAAACCCGACGAAAAAGAAAAAACCCGAGCGCACAAAAAAATAATCCATCTTCACCCATGGAGGGCTCCGCGCAGACTGAGCTCCGCAGGGCGGGGCAAGGCTTATAAAGCCTTGCCCCGCCCTGCAATTAGCCTAAGAACACTCTGATTGGTGGGTTTAAGCCAATCAGAGTGCTCTTTGTCATTTTACAAGCGTGGGAAAGTTCTTTGGAATTTTCCCACGCTTGTAAAATGTCACAGAGCACTGTGATTGGATGGCTTGAAATCCATCCAATCACAGTGCTCTGTGTCATTTTACAAGCGTGGGAAAGTTCTTTGGAACTTTCCCACGCTTGTAAAATGACACAGAGCACTGTGATTGGATGGCTTGAAATCCATCCAATCACAGTGCTCTGTGTCATTTTACAAGCGTGGGAAAATTCCAAAGAACTTTCCCACGCTTGTAAAATGACACAGAGCACTGTGATTGGATGGATTTCAAGCCATCCAATCACAGTGCTCTGTGTCATTTTACAAGCGTGGGAAAATTCCAAAGAACTTTCCCACGCTTGTAAAATGACACAGAGCACTGTGATTGGATGGATTTCAAGCCATCCAATCACAGTGCTCTGTGTCATTTTACAAGCGTGGGAAAATTCCAAAGAACTTTCCCACGCTTGTAAAATGACACAGAGCACTGTGATTGGATGGCTTGAAATCCATCCAATCACAGTGCTCTGTGTCATTTTACAAGCGTGGGAAAATTCCAAAGAACTTTCCCACGCTTGTAAAATGACACAGAGCACTGTGATTGGATGGATTTCAAGCCATCCAATCACAGTGCTCTGTGACATTTTACAAGCGTGGGAAAATTCCAAAGAACTTTCCCACGCTTGTAAAATGACAAAGAGCACTCTGATTGGCTTAAACCCACCAATCAGAGTGTTCTTAGGCTAATTGCAGGGCGGGGCAAGGCTTTATAAGCCTTGCCCTGCCCTGCGGAGCTCAGTCTGCGCGGAGCCCTCCATGGGTGAAGATGGATTATTTTTTTGTGCGCTCGGGTTTTTTCTTTTTCGTCGGGTTTTTTTTTTGCGCTCGGGTTTTTTATTTTATTTTTAGTTCGACGGCTATGATGGTTTTTTATTTGGCCTTTTTTGGGGCTGAAAAATGAAGATTTTAGAAAAAAGAAGACGTCGAATGGTAAGTTTAATTTTACTTTACAGGTTAGCAATTTTATTCCCCCCTCACTATTTTTTAGGGTGAGGGGGGTAGGTAGGGGCATTTTTTATTTGGGTGGGGGGTGGGTGACTAGGGGCTTGGGCACCCCTAGTCACCTTGATGGGGGGGGGGGGGAATTTACTTAGTGCCCCCACCCGCCGCCCAGGGGTGGGGGCGGGGGGAGGACAGTAGGTCCCCCCCCATTATCGTTATGGCCCCCACCCGCTGCCCAGGGGTGGGGGCCGGGGGGGGGGGGGAAGGACAGTAGATTCCCCCCCCCCCCCTTATTACTATTATGGCCCCCACCCGCCGCCCAGGGGTGGGGGCCGGGGGGAGGACAGTAGGTCCCCCCCCCTTTTTTCCATTAGGGCCCCCACCCGCCGCCCAGGGGTGGGGGCCGGGGGCTGGAGGACAGTAGGTCCCCCCCCCTTATTACTATTATGGCCCCCACCCGCCGCCCAGGGGTGGGGGCCGGGGGGGAGGACAGTAGGTCCCCCCCCCTTTTTTCCATTAGGGCCCCCACCCGCCGCCCAGGGGTGGGGGCCGGGGGCTGGAGGACAGTAGGTCCCCCCCCCCCTTATTACTATTATGGCCCCCACCCGCCGCCCAGGGGTGGGGGCCGGGGGGTGGAGGACAGTAGGTTCCCCCCCCCTTATTACTATTATGGCCCCCACCCGCCGCCCAGGGGTGGGGGCCTGAGGGGAGGACAGTAGGTCCCCCCTCATTCCCATTATGGCCCCCACCCGCCGTCCAGGGGTGGGGGCCGGCGGGGGAGGACAGTAGGCCCCCCGTCCCCCCCTTATTACCCTTTTTTTTTTTTTTTTAACAGTGAGCAGCCACAGGCTGCTCACTGTTTAGTGGACATGCCCCTACTCGCGATATAGCGAGTAGGGGCATTGGGGAGATTTTAATCTCCCTTGTGCTATTATGGGGGTCATATTGACCCCCATAGAGTGAGGGGGGACATGGGGGGCTTAGGAAGTGGCGAGGAGCACTGCTCCCTGCCGCTTCTATAGTTACATATTACAAGGAGGGAGCTGCACGCCGGTAGCTCCCTCCTTGTAATAAACTGAACGAACAAACTAACACTGATACACAGTGTTAGTTTGTTCGTCTGATTTTTTCTATTCATTCATTCGTCTGTCTGATGAATGAATGAATAGGTGAAATTCCCGTTCGCATGTCCAGATGTTTCACTGGGCATGTGCGGGAATCTCACAGTCTATCTAGTGTGGGCAGATGACGTGTCCCACAGGGACTTCACCTACCCACACAAAGATGGCGGCGCCCTGAATAAAGATCGGGCAGAAAATAAAGAATAAAAAATAGGTAATGTGGGGGGCATAGGGGCATTTGGGGATGACTAGGGGGTCGATTGGATGTAGTTGAGGCGGGAGGGGGGTTAAAAAAAAAACGGAATCGGCATGACAGTGCCGCTTTAAAGGCAGAAGTTGGGAGCAGAGCACAAAAAACAACAACCATTAAGACCCTGCAGGATGTGAACAAAGTGCTGAGAACACAAGCAGCGAACAAATAATGAAACCCTTCACGCCTACCAATAGAGATCTTTATGAAACATTACAAATAAAACCAATACAATATCTTTAGACAGATAGAGTTCAAGATAGAGTAATGACCCCTCAGAGACCATTCCTGAATCCATGACAACAAACACTGTCAAAACAAGTAAACTGTGTGCCAGAGTTTGTACATAATCCTGACACTAAGATGCACTAAACATTCTCAAAATGTGCACTATAGGTGACTGCAATATGTCAATATTATGCTAATATACACACAATTTTTGATTGTTTGGGAATCAGCAATATTTATGCTGAAAATGTAACCATCGCTCCACGAATCACAACAAATGCAGGGCTACATTTCTACATTTTTTAAATACATAGCCAAATAAAAAAAGGCATGCAACACCCCAAGAGATGGAAATGTACAACATGCTTTAGAGATTTCTCTTCTATAGAAGAAAAATGTTAGCATCCATTTCATGTGATTGTGTGAAGAAAAAAAAATAAGCATAAACTATAACGCACCCTTCTTGTTTCACTATAATCAGCAAATTATTAAGAGACTTGGCACTGCTTTCAAACTTTTAAATTTGGACATGTAATATTAAAATGGCACTTGAAGACATACAAGCTTATTCATTAAAAGTGAGAACTGCCATACAGTAAATGTCAAATTTAAAGAGAGACACTCCAGGCACCAAAACAACTTCATCTAAATGAAATTGTTATGGTGCCAAGAGGCCCATGGTGACACTCTTACTTCAAGGGATTAAACCGTTCTTAAACTATTTTAACACCAAATTTCCCGCCAGCAGCGATCTCACTTACTCAAATGGAATTTTCAGATTCAGGAAGCGTGAAGTGCTGCCGCTGATTGGCTGAGAGTGATCAACTGATGCAGACAAAGTCTCAGCCAATCAGCTGCAACCCTAAAAAACTGCACTACACGCTTCCTGAATCTAAAAATTCAGAAGCTGGATGCCGATAGGGGAGAAGTGGAGATCGCTGCTGGAGGTAACTTTGGTGTTAAACCGTTCGAGAACAGTTTGTCATCACAAAAACTTAATTTAGTTAAAGTTGCTTTGGTGCTTGGAGTGTCCCTTTAAGGCTAATGTACACAAACTGCAAGCATAGCTGACTAGGGGGAATAGTTTCAGTTTCTCTCATTTGGACTATAGTTTTAAATTTACTTTTAGTTCCTGACAATTCACACTTCAGTGAATAACTCATATATTTTATTATGTTACACAATAATATGCTATTGAACCCAATACTCGTCATATCGTAGTGCTCTCCACAGCTGTCTCAAACAGGCCAAGTCACTCAATTCAAAATGGGATACTTCTATGAAGAGGTTAAAATGACACTAATCAATAAAGCCACTTCACCCTAATGTAGCGGTTTTGGTGCATAGACATCCCTTTTTGGACAATTTAAAACAGTTATTTCTGAGAAACAGCACAGTGCCCCTAGTCGCAGTAAAGCTAATGCTTAGTAGAGACTGCCTCTGAAGACATTAAAAAAATTGGTCTTGTTTAGTTATCATACCTAGCATGATGACATTGATTGCGCTTAATGTTTCTCCATGAGAAGCAATGGATTCAATACTTCTCTGTTAGAAGCATTTCATTGGAGGAGTGAGGTATTTGCCGTGCATGTTCCTTATGTCTTCAATGTTCTCTACGAAAAACCTAGAACAAAACATTTTAATTCTAGGTTTTTCATGGCTAGATTGTGCTAGCATAAGAATAGATTTGGGAGAAAAACTTATTTAAAAATAGGTATTTTCCTTACTTCTTAATTAAAACTTTGGCACAAACACTATGCCGACATTTGGACTGATAAAAGAGGAGAAATTACTTTGCACAAACAGTTTTTCTGACCTTCCACAGCTAATGTGCGGCGCTTGTTATGGTATCAGCCTAGCCAGCGTTGATTGCGCTGGCTTGAGAGTATACTGATGGAGTGACTGACATCATCGTAAGTGGGTGATAAACAGAGTCCTGAAGATGGTAACACTGGAACAAAGTTTAGTATATCTTGATTTTTAATGTATATTAGAGGAGATTTAAGGTCATGTATTTATTTTTCCTCTACATTTCAGGGTCACTTTAACTGTTAACTTTTGTTTTATCTTTAAACAGGAGGAAGGCCCTAAATCCAAAAAAAAAAAAAAAAACAATAAATGTTAAAAATATACCTAAAAGTGCTTGTGCACAAAATGAGACAAAAATGAGTTCATAAAGATTTCAATCAGCATGTAAAAAAATAAGTCATCATTTGCTTTAAGAAGCAAATGCATACAAGTTAAAAATACACTTAACTCTGTGAAGTAACACCTTCTTTAGTGGTGAGACATAGCAGTATAAAGTTTTAAACTGAAACCAATGAAAGAAAACAGAACAACACACATCACTTTCCTATGTGAAAATGAAAGTAAATATATGCCAATGAGTCAATATTTCACATACACAACATGGGAATGAATACCCATAGGAAAGCATTGGATGAAACTGTCAAGGAGGCAGATCTGGGGTCAAGCCAGCACAAACCAAATACAGCCCTGGCCAATCAGCATCTCCTTTATGAGGAATGTTCAGTGTCTCCATGCAGATGGTGTATACACTGAATGGCATCTCTAGTAGCCATATGAGGAGCGGCCAGTGGAGGTATCACTAGGCTATAATGTAAACACTGCATTTTTGTACTACAAAAAGCCCAAAGGGAATGAATATACTCACCAGAACAAATACAATACACTGTAGTTGTGTGAGTGACTATTGTGTCCCTTTAAGTTGCAGAAGTACTTACTACACCTGTGTGGTAGCAAGTTGTTTTACTAAATGTATAGCCTATGTATCACATTTCTGATTTCATATACACAAGTCATTCTGATGTGAAAACATCAAGCTAGTGCAGCAGTAAGCATACATGTACACTCACTACAGCTTCCAATACAATGAAGATAACATTGAGGCAGGGGCATATTTCTACAGATAGTTCCTCATTTTACTCAACCATGTAAAAAATGCCCCCACTGCAATTCTGAAGGTCTAACTGTTCATGCCATCTTGTTCCTATTACTTCATTTGCATGCATGAACAGTCACGGGTCACATGCTGGGAATCATGGGAGATTTGAAAAACTGCATTAGATCAGATCAATGGACATCAGTGTTCTAAAAGAAGACTGTTGGAGAGTCAATTTCAATGCAATTTCTCTCTGAGCAGCATCGTTTTTATATGTAGTGGTATAAATGTGGCTGGAATTAACTCCAAGAATTACATTTAAAAAGAACTGCATCTCATTGCAACAAAAGGTGACTAAATTTTAAAGGGTTAATGTAGGATGGAGTTCACCTCTATATTAAATGTATTACACTGACAATGCATCAAAAGTGTCACAGAAATTCATCATGCATGTTAAGTAGGCAAATGTTCTAACCTTAACCCCCCTTAAGGACACATGACATGTGTGACATGTCAGGATTCCCTTTTATTCCAGACGTTTGGTCCTTAAGGGGTTAAATATGCATGACAGTTTTCAAGGTGCCCAGAGTAGTCTATTAACAATGTCCTGACACATTCCAAAACACATGTCCTGAATATTTAGTAGTTTTTTTTTTTAAAAAGCTCTGCTTTAGGAATCATGTAGTTTGTGATAATAACTAGCATTGTTCCGAATTAGATTTAAAAAAAAACAAAAAAAAAAAAAAACTGCCAAAATGTACTTCTGATATCGAGTATTTCCATGACACATTCAAAACAAAAATTGCAGATCATGTAGAATCATTTGACATCTCCGGTCTATCGGCTACCAGTAAAAGATTGTGGGTAAATAGAAATTGCTATCAAAAAAGAAGAAAGTTTCCTCTAAGAATTGTATGTACAGAGGCGGAATAATTAAGCTAAAATATTTGTGCTAATAGCAGCATTAGTGGATTTAAACATAATTAGTCAACTGTATTTAAGGGTTTATATTGTGGACCATAAAACAGCTAACAAAACATTTAAACATAATAAAAAATATGATATGGTGCGCCTTACACTTGTTGCATGTTTTGTCCAGCAATAGTACAGTACTGTACGAATATGTTGGCAGTTTATAGATACCACTGTATATTACTCATAGAAAATAGCATTGAAATGTAATATCTGCTTGTTGATGTCAACAAAAAGGCAGATGAAGACCAAAAACTACACTTCCCTAAAGCTTGTCTCTACCCTTCTTAATAAAAAATGAAAAAAAATAAAACGACAAAATTCTGATTAAAACATTAACCTGACACACCAAGTAAGTAATTACCCACTTACACTTCTTTGTGCTTAAGTGGCCATGCTTGGCAGCTGCAGGTTAAAAAGACTAATTGGGTCTCTTATAAACAGGAACTTCTTAAAAGGAACCACATCAGTAATTCTGAAATTCACTAAAATGTCACAACTGAAACAGCTAGAACCACACCCACCAATCTTGCAATCCTGAGTAGGACCAGTGATTATGAAAATTGGGTGTCAGGAGGTCTACAATGACACTGAATACACACACACACACACTTAAACTTCCAAAAAGAGTAGTAACCAATTATGTCCCCCCCCAAAAAATAAACAGATTTATAAAATAAATACAGGATACGATCAGTGTGTAAAATGAATAAAAATGTTTAAATAAAATTTACCCCATCCTGTGTCGGTGACATTTTAACTCGTTGAATTTTAGGCTGCACCCCACGCCTCCAAGGATTAACTGGAAAAGCATCACAACTTCAAACCTATTGACTTTACATTAGGAGTGTAAAAGTAAACAGGATCCAGATGTTTAAATCCCCACCAGGAAGAGGGATGAGCTGTACATATATTTCATGGAGGCCAACGTTGTGGCACTATACATGTTTCATGGAAGGACTGCATTATCTACCGTATCTATGGGCCCATCCTGTAACAGGTCTGGCTGAGTGTCACAGCAGGTCTAAGGCACAGATGGCTCAGCATTATGGGACAAGCCAGAGATGGTGTCACTATCTCCCACTGGGCACTGACATTGCTGTATGTAATGTGGGATACAGCCAGTTACTGGGAATAAACCTGGCCCTGGCTGTAGGTACTCAGTGTGAGAGCACTGACCGAGCTCCAGGGATAACAATACCCAGCACACAGTGAGTGCCCCCAGGCCGGGGACCCTCAGCCATCACAGTGTGTGTGTGGCTGGGTGTGCTGAGACTGTCAGTGGGAGCGGTCTATGTGCACCCTCACCATCACTCACAGCCCCGGGCCTACACACCGAGCAAGCCTCGGCCTTTCCTGCCCGGTGCCGCCGCCCAGGCTCCCCCCAGCCTCCTTACCCGAGGAACTCGCTGTAATGCCAGCAGCTCAGCCCCCTCCAGCCGGATCCCCCGGCAAAGCCCCAGCTCCGGCCTGTCCTTACGTCGCCCACGTCTTCTGCTCAGTGAGGGCCAAATCTGCACAGCCCCGGGGTATCCACTGCAACTCCTCACTCACACTGCTCGACAGTCTGCCCGGCGTGCGCGACCCCGCCACAGGCCACGGGGAGGAGCTGGTCACGGGGGCGCGCATGAACAGGAAGGAAGAAGGGGGAGGGAGAGTGCGCGTGCATGCGGCTGGCAGCAGGAAGCAGAGCTGGCCGGGAGTAGCGAGAGAACAAGCGGAGTGGGGGAGGAGCCTGACAGGGAATGTGGCCACGCGCCACTGATCTGGACCAATAAGAAGGCAGCAAGTCCCAGAACCGTTAGGTGGAAGCTTGGCGGGAACGCGGTAAGGGCTGTCCGCGCCCTCCCAGCAGTCATAATACATAGCCCTGTAGCTAGTCACGTTAGTCCCTCATATGCCAACGTATAGGAGCCATTCGGCATTTGTACGTCTATACTCACTGTAATAGTGTCCTGGCTGTGAGCTGCCTGCTGAAACGTCCAACCTAGTAGTATAGCAAGGCAGTGTCAGCCCAGGACCGTTAGGCGGAGTGGGAGGGGCTTGGTGTGTGGGCGTGGCTCTGCCCTGGAACTCTAAACTTTTCACGCTTTTTCCTTCAGCGTGAGCGCGCGCGGTTCCACCCGAGGGAGCGATGGCGTCACTGGCTGACCACGCCCCCACCATGACTGGCCACGCCCCTAGCGTGTTCTCACACTGCCCATTAGATGGGGCTTCATATGCAGTGCCCCATGGCTGTTATTGTTATTAATACTCTGTAAGTGGAAAGCGCTCATCCTGTGCTCACGGCCAAGGAATGACTTGACTCATCCAGTGACATTGTTTTCATTTTCTTCATGAAATATGTTCCCATGAGTAAATTCCCTAAAAGTATCCAGCTATTTCTGGTGAAATCTGTTAGAAAATATCCACTTGTGGCAAGTTACAAGTACAGAGGCTTTCAGGGTTATAGCTAAACTATGAATTGTAGAGAATTCAAAAAAATTTAAAGGGACACTATAGTCACAAAAAGCACTAGAGCGGGATCGTCCAACCCGATGTAGAGGGCTGCCTGCGAGGTTCTGTTTATCCGATAAAAATACACACCTCACAGGTTTCTCTGGAACTCCCCCACCCTCTGTGGCCGCATAGTCCAGCTCCAAGGCCTTCATTGAATTATTTGAGTTAAGTTTTTTTTCAAATGATTACAATCTGTCCGAAAAACTTTTCCAATGACTTTTCTAGAAAAGTCATCTTTCAAGTCTATTTGAAAGTCCGGGTCTCAAAGGTTCTACAAAGTGCAGAATGTAATAGCAAGAGTTAGCAGAAAATTAAAATTTTTCAGTCAGCAAGGCCCTTTGTCCTTTGAGTGCCCTGACCCTCTCTTTCAAATATACAAACGATTTAGAGATTCATCAACCAATTTGTTGTGAGTGCTTACTTTTTTTATTTGGCATTCCGTGAGAACCATGAGTCCCTTACTACATTACATCATGGAACCATTAAAGTCTATGGGAGTTTTATAGATAAATCATATGAAACATTTTTTTTTAACAAATTATGATCATTTTAAAAACTTATCCAAAATATTTAAATCAAGACCCATGTTCTTGAATTACAATAAAAAGATCCCTTCATAGCAAGGTAATTTAGCTTCCACAAGTACAGTGTAATTATACAAGTGGCTGGGGTGACCCAACGTTATCATTTCTGTAAGGTGCAATGTGCCCTAAAGAAAGACACATGTTTTGTCTTATAGGAACACTCCAGGCACTATAACCAATCAAGAGAAAACATACAGCAATTATTGGGTAGAAAAAACACTGAACTGGTTGCTAGGCCATAACTGCTGAGCAGGTGCTGTTAGCAAACAGTGTTTGAAACCACAGGGTAATTTGTCTATCTTTGCAGCAAAGAGCAATTTCCTGAAAATGCCACTTCAAAATATAGCTAAATTAATACATTGCTGTAGCAAACGACAATCGTTACACCAATTAGAGCCTAAACTGACTCATTAATCTCTGTTGAAAATGTTCAGACCTATCTTATAAACACACAATGCTGAACAGTGTTCTTACCTTTTTGACACATATTACAATGATGTATACATATTATCTTTTAAAATTTACCTATATAAACAATGCATTATTTTGTTTATGCATTATAAAACCAAATTAATTCTGCAACACAAATCCCACTGTCAAAGGATTCTCAGTTGAACGTAGAATGTCATTACTGCTACAGTAACCGATTTATTGTGGTAGTTAACTGGCCCATGATTAAATGATGTCACCGTTCCAAAAAAATATTGACCCCTTGAAGGTAAAATGAGAACCATTGTGACAGTATTGAGAAAATAAAATAAACTCTATTAACTAGTGGTAACCATTATTACAGGTTTATGAATAAAGAATATGAAAGTAGGGAAGTAATATAATCCTGTGTAACACTTTAATTCTAACTATTTATTAATATCCATAAGGGGATTTTGTACTTAATACGTAAACCTAAAAAGCTTCTCGTTTTCTAAGTTAGTTCTCCATAATGGTTATTTGAACCTTTTGTAATTTCCAGAAAAGGAAATAACATAGAACTGCATAATTATTAATCTACCTTCTTTAGTTATTATTGGTATTATCTGTACGTTTATTATAATGTGTAATAGATCTATTCTACTTTTAAAGTATTATTTATAATCTTAAACCTGGATATGGATTCCTTTGTGTTTTATATGCATTGCACTAACTAACATATGTTCTTAGCTTTTCACAGGTTACATTATAGTAGAGGACAGGGTTAGGTCACACAAAGTGGGGGGAAAGGCCGTGTAATTTATGGTAAAGCAGCCCACTTTTATATCTCAAATCCACAAATGCAAGTTATTGTTTTAGATCAGAAAAAAATAAATAAAAATCTCTCACCATGACACTCAACAACACACATAGACACTGCTATCAGCCACAGTGAAGTGTTCATTCACATATGCTCATAGTCACTCATACAAACACCAATTCACAGAGTAAACACAATATATATAATGCACAGTCATACATAAAGAGTCACTGACATACAAACAGATACACACATAAACACATGATATATAATGCACAATCATACATAGTCACTGACATACAAACAGATACACGGTCACAGACATAGGTACATACATTATCAGTTCCTAGTTCAAACTTGTACTCCTACTCTTCATAGTCACACTCTTGCATGGTTCTGATGACACAAGGCAGAGTAAACTAAAGGAAAGACAGGGGTCAGTGGTGGTCTGGCTGTGGACAATTACCGTATTTATCGGCGTATAACACGCACTTTTTCTCCCTGAAAATAGGGAGAAAATCATGGGTGCGTGTTATACGCCGATATCCTACATTTACTTACCTGTCTTGAAGCGTGGGCCGGCTTCACAGCGCGCACCGCGGAACTGGAACTTAAATTTCAGGTTCCGGTTTCCAGGGGGACTGAAAGGAAGTGTGCACACTATTGTGTGCACACTTCCTTTCAGTCCCGCCGGTACTGGAACTTAAATTTCAGGTTCCGGTTTCCGGCGGGACTGAAAGGAAGTGTGCACACTGTTGTGTGCACACTTCCTTTCAGTCCCGCCGGAAACCGGAACCTGAAATTTAAGTTCCAGTTCCGCGGTGCGCGCTGTGAAGCCGGCCCACGCTTCAAGACAGGTAAGTAAATATGGGACAGAGGGAAAGTGCACTAGGGGACACTATGGGAGGGGGGGGGACACACACTATGGGGGGTGGAGAATACTATGGGGGGGGAGAATACTATGGGAGGGGGGAGAGAATATTATGGGGGGGAATACTATGGGAGGGGGAAGAGAATACTATGGGAGGGGGGAGAGAATACTATGGGAGGGGGGGAGATTACTATGGAAAGGGGGGGGAACACTATGGAAAGGGGGGGGAACACTATGGGATGAGGGGGGGGAATACTATGGGAGAGGTGGAAATTTCCTGGAATTTCCTTCTGGAAATGAGGTGCGTGTTATACGCCGGGGCGTGTTATACGCCGATAAATACGGTAACTGTGGGATGGCTGTCATTTTACAATCCACATTATGTAGTGCAAACACAGCGTGAGAAGGAGAAGAGGGGTCAATGAGCTGCTTGCCTCGAGGGCCCGCGCTTCTTATAGGCAAATTAGGCGGTCACCTAGGGTGCTGCTTAAGAGGGGGCGCCGCTGCCGGCCCTGGCTTTATGATAGCTTGTGCCGTGGCCGCCCCTCCATCAAGTTAAGTTATTTTGAGCATGCTGCCAGTCGTGTTACCAGGCGTTATGAAGCACTTACATTGTGGCTGACTAGCGCCCTGTAGAACACCAGTCCAGCGACATACACATCAGCGCTCAGAGCCAGGCCCCCCCCTTCCAGACATCCATTGCGGCGGCTGTGGCTGGCGGCTGTGTCTGCATGGGTCAGTGTGTCTGAAAGGATCAGTGTGCGCATATGGGTCAGTGTGCATCAGTCTACATGGGTAAGTGCGTGTGTGTGTCAGTTTGCATGGGTCAGTGTGTCTATATATGTGTGTCTGCATAGGTCAGTTTGTCTCTATGTGTGTGTGTGTCTGCATGGGTCAGTGTGTCTGTATGTGTGTGTCTGCATGGATCAATGTGTGTATATGGGTCAGTGTGCGTCAGTCTACATGGGTTAGTGCATGTGTGTCAGTTTGCATGGGTCAGTGTGTGTCTATTTGAGTCAGCGTGTGTTTTAGTCTGCATGACTGGGTGGAGTAAATAGGGTGGCAAAAATGCTTGCACCGGCCCTGCTTGCCTCATAACATTCAGGGAGTTCTTAGGTATTTCATAGTCATCTAGACAGGGAGAAATGAGGCCACTGTCTGCAGCTCAGCACTTTGCTGGACAGAGGCCTAAACATAAAGTTTCCATAAATTGTGCACTGTAGATGAGCTGTTATTGTGCTATACATTGACCCTATTTAGGCAAGAGACCCTCACCAAGATTTTCACCAAGTTACTATAACCTAATAGTCTGACTCGTAATAATTGAATAGTGACAGTCCACAACTCAGTGGAAGCCAATAGATACCTCTCCAGTTATTTATTCAGATAATCTGGGAGTATGCACATGGATTGCAAAATCTGAATATTGTTCTCAAGATTTACCAATTTTACAATACACCTTCAAAGTTAACTTGAGTGTAGAGCAGATTGCAGACTGTCTAGATAAAACCAAACCGCTGATATCCGTAACTGAATTACAGAAGCAACCGAATACTCATATACAGTTATAATTAGACAGTATTGATCCGATGGAAATTTTACAATTTGTACAGTTTCCAATTCTAAATTGTTATAGCAAATAGCTGTCTTTTACACTATTTTGATAACTAGTTTAATGGAAGAAAAGTTAACTCAGACCAGGTATTCCTCAATAATTAAAATACATTTATTTAAGCTATTAAATGTATAATTTTATATTAATTTATGCATTGATAATATTTGCGTTATTATAATTATTTTAGCTATTTCTGTCCAGGCTGCTGGCACTCTCAGTGGGCAAATATTCCAGATTAATACCTACCAAACAGAAGGTACATTTATTTTGCAAGTTTGAATGCTACCTGATTTGTTCAGAGTGGTTGAAATTTGGTGTTCATATAAATCCAATAATTTATATAGGATTCCCATGTGAGAATTACCGCTATTAGAACAGACGCCATGTATTATCAAACGAGACATGCTCATTCCGTTTCAATTCTGTCATTGTTACTGACATTTGTCAATATGGTTCACATTCTAAATAACCTTGTATAGTGGTAAAATCACTGACAGGGTTATTTATTAAAGTGAGAATTCTTGATATTTCAAAGTGAATTTCAAATTTAAGGCCAAATTAGCTGAATTGGAAAAACTCTCCAAGTCAGCTATCTTCAAATTAAGCTACTTTGGCCTTACATTTGAAATTCACTTTAAATTCTTAACAATTCTCCCCCCCTCGCATAGGCTGACACCCTGCCCCGAGACGATGAGGCACGCTCCATAACGAGGATCCTGTGACACCCTGACACCCCCACCCACGACAGGAGGCTGACTGATAGGATGGACCAGCACTGGTTGTAAAAACATACATATGGGTCTCGCCAGGGTGCTAGGCAGCTGAGCCTTCACCCCGCGAGAGGAAAACACCTCAGCGCGGTGGAGGCACACCCCACTGGCTCCTGGCGATAGGTAAGACCCGGAATTGTTATCTAGCATTGTCATATTAGTGATCAAATTGCAGCACTAAGTACCTGAAGAGTACTACCTTGTATATAGTTCCTTTTTTCTTTTTTCTTTCACCGGATAGTGGACTGACTACAGCCTACTACCGCCTCTGTCTATTTCAGACACCTTCCACCCTACCCACCCCCGTACCCAGCCCCCCCCCTCCCCCATCCCTCCCCTCCCCACCAGCCAGTGGAGGGATTGTCACTCGCTGAGGCAGATAGTTAGTAGAACTTTAAAAACACGCCACTGAACCACAACCGCCTCACTGAGAGACGGAAAAATCCCATACCGCACCTCACACTAACAAAGCATGGAACTCAAACTAACATCCCTGAATTTCAACGGGCTCAACGCCCCTAACAAGCGCAGGCTCCTCCTAAGGGAAGTTAACAGGCAACACGCTGACATTACCTTCATCCAAGAAACGCACATACCACGCGCTTCTACGATTCAACTAACAAACCACATCTATACAAAGGCCTACGCATCTAGGGCACCATTAAAAAAAAACGGGGTTGAAACACTCATACACAAACGCTGTCCCATGCAAATCAACGAGGTACAAACGGATGCGGAGGGCCGGTACATGGTGCTTTCGGGAACACTGCACACTAAAGTTTACCACCTTATAAACGTAAATGCTCCGAACACCCCCTCCCCGCAGTTCTGGACAGATCTAGAAACATTAATTAGGAAACTCCTGAGGGGAATACTCATCCTGGGGGGGGACTGGAAAGCCACACCCTGCCCGGCTTCCGACAGAGGTGGAGGACCCCGCCTCCCCAGGTCACAGAACAGGGGGGGACAGGACAAACTCTTGCATAACTTCATACGACACAATGGGCTGCTGGACCCCTGGAGACTCCAGCACCCAGGGGAACAGGACTATACATTCTACTCGGCGGCACACACCTCCTACTCCTGAATAGATTTCTTCCTCACAAACCAAATAGGCATGCACTGGATTCAATCGACGGCGATCAACCCCATATCGTGGTCAGACCACGCAGATATAGCTCTCACTTTCAAAACTCCAGGCATCCACACGCCGTGGAGATGGAGATTGCATGCCTCACTACTTAGAAACCCACAGGTCAAGGACGAAACAAACAAACGAAACAAACAAACAATAACCCACGCTACAACCAAAGAACTGAAAGACACTAGACACCTAATTAGGGAACTAATGCTTGACGACGTCAGCAAGGAACTCACCAGAACCAAATGACTTTTCTACGAAAAGTCCAACAAAATGGACACACTCCTAGCTCGAGCCCTCAGGCCCAAGACCGCAACCACCATGATAACTGCCCTGAAAGACAAACAGGGTAAAGTTCTCACGACCCCCAAAGACATAAACGATGAATTCACGGACTTCTTTGCGGCGGTATACAATCACTCTCCCCCGCTGACAGCGCAGAACGAACACTACACTACCCTTGTAGACACATTCCTAGACCGAGCCCAACTCCCACGCCTATCGGCAGACATAACAGCACCATTACAAGACCCCATCCACGAGGAGGAAATAGAAAGGACGATTACGGGCCTGAAGGGAAACAAAGCCCCGGGTCCTGACGGCTATGACGGGGCGTACTACAAAACATACAAGGAAGACTTAGTACCCCACTTAGCCAACATCTACACGCGGTGGACAGAGGGAGACGCTCCCAACCAAGACTTAGCAACGGCAAATATAGTACTAATCCCCAAGCCTGGCAGAGATGACACACAGGTAGCCAACTACCGTCCAATTTCCCTCATCAATTTCGACATCAAGGTCTATGCTAAAATACTTGCAAACAGACTAAACCCCATACTAACCAAATGTATACATGCGGACCAAGTGGGCTTTGTACCCACTAGGCAGCTGTACGAAAACACGAGACGAGCTACGGACCTTATCTGGTGGGCAGGGGAAAATCGGACGCCTTCTCTGGTCCTTTCCCTGGACGCGGAGAAGGCGTTCGATAGAGTCCAATGGCACTACATGTTTGCGCTTCTGCGCAAACTGCAGATGCATGAACTCTATATAACAGCTGTGAAAGCCCTATACACCAACCCACGGGCACAGACCGTGATACCAAACGCTACACCAAGACTATTTATGCTTACAAATGGCACACGTCAGGGATGCCCCCTCTCCCCGCTCCTATTTATACTGGCCCTAGAACTTTTGCTACACCTCATAAGGACACACCAACAGATAACGGCATCAAAATAGCCACGGAAGAGTTCAAGGTATCTGCGTACGCAGATGACGTACTCCTCACCCTCACTAACCCAGCCAACTCGACCGCACACCTCCTCACACTACTGGACGACTTCAGCCAGGTATCGGGATATAAGATAAACCTCGACAAGTCGGTCAGAATACCGTTAGGGATGACAGCGACGGACATTACAAGACTCCAAGCGACGAACCTAAACATATGCCCCAAACCAATTAAGTACCTAGGGATTAAGCTAACAGCCAACCCCAATGACTTATACAGAGAGAACCACCAAAGAATCATAAACACCATGAGGGATCTTGATAAATGGCACAAAAAACCCATCTCGTGGATTGGAAGATTACACAGTATCAAAATGAACCTCCTCCCCCGACTGCTATTCATCTTCCAAGCACTCCCGATTAAGGTGACTAAGGGAGACCTAAAACCGCTACAAACGGCGATAGACGATTTCATCTGGGCGCGCAAGAGGCACAGAATAGCAAGACAGACACTATACACCCCCAAAAGCAAGGGCGGCCTGGGCCTGCCCAACCTCCACCTCTATTACCTCTCCGCCCAGTTAGCGCAAATCATAGAGTGGCACTCACCGCCTGATACGCACAGATGGGTAGACCTAGAAACTGTGCTCATGAATACAGACCTCCCACAATAGTGGATATGGGTACCCCGCACAGACAGACCTGCACTAAGTACAGCCTGTCCAGCTATTCTGAACTCCATCAGGATATGGGACGCCACAACACATAAATATGCTCTATCCCACCCGACGTCTCCCCTTACCCCATACCTCAGAAACAAAGCTTTCCCACCTGGTCTCACGGCTAAGGACTTCCGAAACATTGAGAATACGGGCATCCAGAGGTATCATCAGCTATATCAGGCGGGCACACTCCGATCCTTTGACAACCTAAAAATGCTAACCCCCTTAAACACGAAAGACTATTTTAGGTATATTCAACTTAGAGACTTCGCCAGAAAACCACACATTCGTAAAGCAGCTATGGCCAGACTGACCTTCTTTGAAACGCTGTGCGACAGGGAAGCACCATGGGCCGGCCTCATAACGCAGCTATACACACAACTCAGTGCACCAACAACCGAAACACAGACCCCCACGTACGTAGCACAGTGGGAAGCTGAACTGCAAAACCCACCGGAAAGCGGGGATTGGCAGGACATCTGGGAGACATCTGGAAGACCTCCATCTGTGTACTACACCAAGAGCAATGCTATAAAACACTCATGAGGTGGTACACCACACCAGTCAAACAATATAGAATGGGGAAAACAACAACAGACACTTGCTGGAGGGGGTGTGGGGACAAGGGAACCTATCTCCACATGTGGTGGACATGCCCTAAAGCGAAAAGCTTCTGGGAAAACATCGCCACCTTACTGGCAGCTGTACTACACAAACCTATACATCCTGAGCCAGGGACATTTCTCATAGCAAAACCATTAGACGACCTCACACACAAAGAACAAAAATTACTCAACAAAATCAACCTAGCGGCTAGGAGAGCCATGGCACAGACATGGCTGCACACAGATATGCCCAACATGGACAGAGTAACACAGAACATAAAGGAAGCCCATCTTATGGATAAGCTCACGGCGCAAGTCAGGGACACCTACCCCCTATTCATAAAAACCTGGGAGCCATGGGAAGACTACACGAACCGCTGACACCCACGAACACCACATCGAGGCCCGAGTTATACCGGATAGAACACACACAGCAAAACACTCTAGCTACCTGCGGCAAACCCCCATGAGACGGCTGCGATCCCTCCCTACCCCCCCCCCCCCCCCCCCCCCCACCACCACCCCACCTGACCCACTACTACTTCTCGTTTTAACCCTTCTCTCCCTCCCTCCCCAAACCTGGTGACCGATCATGCATGCAACAAACGACCCATTTTAGGGAGCAGTGGCCACAAAGAGGTGAGCCCTGAAAACAGCGTCACTAAACGCTCAACTAATGAACGCACAAGGCATATAGCAGAAACATAGAGACGACATCAAACATTACTGTTAGCACACTATAACAAGCCATGAGAGCTAAGTAACACCCTCTATACACTGCCCCCCCCCCCCCCCCTTAGCATAAAACGTCCAACATGACCGGATCACTAACGACACAGAAGAGGTAGAAAAAGGCACGTACTACATAGGCACTGAACACCCACCTGCTCCACGGAAACACATGATCACCTTTTGAAACCTGTGTCACTCGAAACGTACCATGCACTACTTATGCATAATTTTCTCTTACCTCATGTTATGTTTTTATATGTTATTTTATGAAGTATAAAATTGTGACATAGTCGGGAATGTACTTGCTGTATAAGATAAGCAAAATATTATTATGCCAAAGTTTGGCTTCTGCACTAGCCTTATATACATGAGATACAAGTGCTACGTGCTGTGTCACTACCTAAATAAAGAATTTAAAAAAATAAAAAAATTCTTAACAATTCTCACTTTAGTATGACTACTTTGTCACTGGATAGTTTTATATTTCACATTTTTTGCTATTTCTTTAAGACCAGCTCACAAATGAATATATATTATGGTGGATGATCTAACTTTGACAGCTGACCAGGAATAACAAGGGTGTAGCTACTCATTGAAATAAATATTTTCCTAGAACTGCACTTGTCGAAGGCAGAAACCTAGCAATTGACAATCATCAGGTTACAGGCAGGTGCAGACAGGAGGACTTTGGTGTTTGAAACAAAATGTAGAATGCACTTTGCATATTAGCCCATGATATTAAAGGGGAACTTATTCCCGCATTTAACAAATATGTATTTATGAGTTCTGGATTATTAATTGTAGAACCTATACTTCTTTATCCCGTGACAGGGTACCTCCACCATAGCTCCTTGTCAATCATTTTTATAAGCTCTGCCCTTTGCACCATTGGCAGTCAGCTTAGATAAAGCATACACAGAGGAGGAGAACTGAAACAAGATTTCTATTTCTCTTTTTCATTTGAAATATTTGGCCTTGGTTTGCATTGTATGAACTGAATTGTTATGTAAAATGCTCAATCTTATTTAAAAACAAACATGTCATGAACAAAGTTTACCACAAGCTATGGAAGATTTGCAATGCTTTGTTTAATGGTGTAAATTCCATCGAAGTGACAGTTCCTCTTTAAGCCCACCATACAAAGTAAGCTTCTTGTGTCAGAGACTGATAACTGGAAGGGACCCAGTGAGACACTCGTAGAAATCCAGAGTACTTTAAATTGTACCACCTGGTTGTATTCGCAAGAGATATTTGGCTTACATCAGTTATTGCCTTTGCAATAGGACACCTCTTAGATACCTCATGTAACATCAAAATGACAGGAAAATATTATAACCTGGAATTTTAGAGGAATGAGCCTTGGGCTGGGGAAGAGTGTAAATATGGAATGTTGAGTGTCAGAAATGCTTTCAGCAATTTTTAAAAGAATTTCCACAATTATATCCCCTTAACAATCTATTCAGTTGGCATTATGTGGCATCCTGTGGGTAATTAATTAGTGAATGCAGCTATTTTATTATTATCAAGCTGATGATGACAATACATTTAAATTTAATGTTGTTTTACCTTTCTATGGTTTTTTTTCCAACTTGAAAGTTTATTGAACTTTTCAAAGACAGAGGGGGTACAGAAGAATAAAAGCGGGTGTGAGTGAGGTGGGTTTCATCATTTAGTACAAAAAGTGCATGCTTTTTGCACACATTGGAGAACACAACACAATGTCTTACATTCTAAGGTTACATTGCAGTAGCATTACATGAAGTCTTATGTCAACTAGCCATCAATAGTAACATAGGCACAGTTATAAAGACTATTTCGATTGCACGCTCGGTTGGGGTTGGTTTGGTTTTGCAGCTTTCAGGTACTCAATCTCCATGTGTCCCACACCTTCCATGAGTTCAGATATGCTTTGTTGGGTGTGAACATGGGGTTGATGTGCCGCTTAAATGAGCGTTGTCTGTCGACCTCAGAGAGCACCTTTGTAAGAGTCGGAGCTGACTTTGATTTCCATGCTCTAGCTATTAGTTTTTGCGTGGTTAGTGCTCTGTGTACTTTTAATTTGGTTTTGAATCTTGGTATCTCGGTGGGTATATCTAAGAGAAAGTATGTGTGGGGTGAGTAGGGCAGTGTGCACCCCGTCAGTTGTGTAACAGTGTTGTTTATGTCCATCCAAAAGGTCGATAGTGCCTGGCACTGCCACCACACATGTAGCATGGATCCCACCTCTGTCTCGCACCTCCAGCATAGGCGGTTGGGCACCATGTACCACCTGTAAAGGGTCTTATAATGTTGGTAAGGAGCCCTCTTCCCATGCGGCTGCTCAGCATGGCATCCAAGCCCTGCCACCTGTTATCCGATATTTTGAGCCCGCAGGGCCGCGGTGATGCTTGTGAGAGATTTTCGGAACGTGAGGGTAGCTGGAGAGAGGTCCATAATTATATCTTCAGGGATAAGTAAGGGTCTGGGAGGTCCCCATCTCTGCATGCTTTGAGTATCCGCTCCTTAACGTGGAAGAAGTGGATCCGTGTAATGATGTTTCTCGTCGCTGAAGGTGTTTGTTGCTACGAAGCTTTATTTTCCAACAGTGAAGGAAGAGCTATTACAGGGATTCTATAGTGCCAGGAAAACAAACTTGTTTTTCTGGCACTATAGGCTCCCTCACGCCCCCCTCCCGCAGTGCTGAAGGGGTTATAGAAACATAGAAACATAGAATGTGACGGCAGATAAGAAACATTCAGCCCATCTAGTCTGCCCAATTTTCTAAATACTTTCATTAGTCCCTGGCCTTATCTTATAGTTAGGATAGCCTTATGCCTATTCCAGGCATGCTTAAACTCCTTTACTGTGTTAACCTCTACCACTGCAGCTTGAAGGCTATTCCATGCACCCACTACCCTCTCAGTAAAGTAATACTTCCTGATATTATTTTTAAACCTTTGTCCCTCTAATTTAAGACTATGTCCTCTTGTTGTGGTAGTTTTTCTTCTTTTAAATATAGTCTCCTCCTTTACTGTGTTGATTCCCTTTATGTATTTAAATGTTTCTATCCTATCCCCCTGTCTCGTCTTTCCTCCAAGCTATACATGTTAAGATCCTTTAACCTTTCCTGGTAAGTTTTATCCTGTAATCCATGAACCAGTTTAGTAGCCCTTCTCTGAACTCTCTCTAAGGTATCAATATCCTTCTAAAGATACGGTCTCCAGCACTGCGTACAATACTCCAAGTGGAGTCTCACCGGTGTTCTGTACAATAGCATGAGCACTTCCCTCTTTCTACTGCTAATACCTCTCCCTATACAACCAAGCATTCTGCTAGCATTTCCTGCTGCTCTATTACATTGTCTGCCTACCTTTAAATCATCAGAAATAATCACCCCTAAATCCATTTCCTCAGATGTTGAGGTGTCAGGATCGGGACAGGGATCCAACACGCAGAGTACAAAGAGTGGAAAGGTACGTATACCGGGCCTTAGAATGGCCGGACTAACGTACCGAGAGTAATAGAGAATAGTCAGAGACAAGCCGAGGTCGAGGGAACGGGAAGACAGATAAGCGAGAGACAAGCCGGGTCAAGGGAGAACAGAGAAGCAGGGTAGTACAACAAGCCGAGTCAAAACCAAATAGAGAAAACTAGAATACCAGAGCACTGAGTGACTAGACAAGCTAGAACCACGACAGGGCAATGAGCTGAAGTGAGAAGTAAGCTTAAATACCCTGGCTCTGGATGGTAATCACGCCTCTGACAAGTACCGATTGGATATCGGACACTTGAGTGACAGGTCGCTCGTGATAGCGTCATGACGTCACGTATTGAGCGTCCCGCTAGAAAAGGACGTGGATTCCTCGCGGCCGGTGTTTAAGTGACTGGATGAACCGCGAGGAACGAAGGAAACAGCTCGCCTGGACGGGCAAACCACCAAATCTCTACCTCCCTTAGAGGTAGAGGCCTCAGGTACCCTGACAGTACCCCCCCTCTCAGATACGCCCACCGGGCGGAAGGAACCGGGGCGAGATGGGAAGCGGAGGTGAAATGCTCTGCGAAGGCGAGACGCATGAACGTCCTCCTGAGGTACCCAACTCCTCTCCTCAGGACCATATCCCCTCCAGTTGACCAGATATTGCAATTTTCCCCTTGAAATTCTGGAATCAATGATGGAGCTGACCTCGTACTCCTCCCGACCCTCCACCTGAACAGGACGAGGCGAGGAGACTTTAGAGGAGAATTTGTTGCAGATAAGAGGTTTCAACAAGGAGACATGAAAAGAGTTAGGAATGCGTAAGGCAGGTGGCAGAGCAAGGCGATACGCAACCGGGTTGATACGAGTGAGAATCCTGTAAGGACCTATGTAGCGAGGAGCAAACTTCATAGATGGGACTTTTAGGCGAATATTTTTAGTACTCAACCATACCCTATCCCCAGGAACAAAAACAGGAGCCGCTCTTCTATGCTTGTCAGCGTGTTTCTTGAACAACGAAGAACTATGTAATAGAATTTGCCGAGTCTGATCCCATAATCTCTTCAGGTTGGCGACATGATCATCAACCGACGGTATCCCTTGAGAAGAGGAAACCGAAGGAAAAATCGAAGGATGAAAGCCATAGTTCATGAAGAAAGGGCTAGAGCGAGTTGAATCACAAACAAGGTTATTGTGTGCGAACTCCGCCCAAGGAATCAGACCGACCCAATCGTCCTGGTGTTCGGAAACAAAGCAACGTAGATACTGTTCGATCTTTTGATTAGTACGTTCAGCAGCTCCGTTAGACTGAGGGTGATAGGCAGAGGAGAAGTTCAATTTGATACCCATTTGAGAACAAAAGGATCTCCAGAAACGTGAGACAAATTGAGAACCTCTATCAGAAACAATCTCCGAAGGAATCCCATGTAGGCGAAAAACCTCTCTTGCAAAAATCTCCGCCAATTCAGGAGAAGTCGGAAGTTTAGGTAATGGTACGAAATGAGCCATCTTAGTAAATCTATCCACCACCGTGAGAATAACAGTCTGTCTCTTGGAAGCAGGTAAATCAACGATAAAGTCCATGGACAAACAGGACCAAGGTTTCTCAGCAACGTCCAAGGGATGTAACAGGCCACATGGAGAAGCATGAGGTAGTTTAGTCTTGGCACAAGTCTCACAAGCTGCGACGAACTCCTCAATATCTTTTCGAAGTGAAGGCCACCAGAAATCCTTGGATATCAGAGAGTATGTCTTGCGAATACCAGGATGACCAGCTATCTTACTTTCGTGAAAACATTGTAAGAGCTCCAGTTGAAGTTCAGGAGGAACAAAGTTTCTTCCCTCAGGAGTGTTTCCGGGAGCTAGATGTTGTGACTTCAAGATCTGGTCAAGTAGCGGAGAATGAATTTTAAGACTGGTATTAGCAATAATATTGCATTTGGGTACAATGGAGGACACAAGTGGTTCAACTGAAGCAGAAGGCTCAAATTGGCGAGATAGCGCATCGGCTTTAGAATTCTTTGAGCCAGGTCTGTAAGTCAGAACGTAATTGAAATGGGTAAGAAACAATGACCAACGAGCCTGTCTGGAGGACAAACGCTTGGCCTCTCCGATATAAGACAAATTTTTGTGGTCTGTTAGAATGGTAACAGGATGTAAAGTACCTTCCAATAAATGTCTCCACTCTTTCAAAGCTTTGATAACCGCTAGTAATTCTCTGTCACCAATGTCATATCTGCTCTCAGTAGCGGACAATTTTTTAGAGAAAAATCCACATGGATGTAATGGTTTATCAACACCCAACCTTTGAGATAGGACAGCACCTAAACCAGTCTCTGATGCGTCTACCTCAAGCAGAAAAGGCAGGGAAGTGTCGGGGTGAACTAAAATTGGAGCGGAAGCGAAAAGCTCCTTGAGAGTTTTGAACGCAAGAAGAGCTTCAGTAGTCCAATTCTTAGTATCAGCCCCCTGTTTGGTCATATTAGTGATAGGTGCGATAATTGAAGAATAGCCCTTAATAAAGCGCCTATAATAATTAGAAAAACCAATGAATCTCTGTACGGCTTTAAGACCTTTGGGTAAAGGCCACTCTAGAATGGACTGGAGTTTATCCGGATCCATCTTAAATCCCTCCCCAGAGATCACATAGCCGAGAAAGGTTACCTGGGTTTGATCAAAGCTACATTTCTCCAGCTTGCAGTACAAACCATGCTGAAGAAGCTTGTGCAAAACCCTCCTGACTTGCTTGTGATGAGTCTCAATCTCACTAGAATGAATAAGTATATCATCTAGGTATACAATGACGCACTCTTGCTGAAATTCCCTAAGAACCTCATTTATCAGATCTTGGAATACCGCTGGTGCATTGCATAACCCAAAAGGCATAACCGTATATTCATAGTGACCATAGCGAGTATTGAATGCCGTCATCCACTCATGTCCCTGCTGGATTCTCACCAAGTTATATGCCCCTCTGAGGTCTAACTTGGTGAAAATTGTAGAGCCCTTCAAACGATCGAAGAGTTCGGTGATCAAGGGAATCGGGTAGGCATTTTTAATGGTTATCTTATTCAAGCCTCGATAATCAATACAAGGTCTCAAAGAACCATCTTTCTTTTTAACAAAAAAAAATCCAGCCCCGGCAGGGGAGGAGGACCTCCTGATGAATCCCTTGTCTAAATTCTCGTGAATATACTCCTCTAGAACTGAGTTCTCTTTCGTAGATAATGGGTATACATGACCTCTGGGAGGCATGGTACCAGGGAGTAGGTTAATTTTGCAATCAAAGGACCTGTGTGGAGGTAAGGTATCGGCTTTCTTTTTGTCAAATACTGCCTTTAAATCTAGATACTGAGACGAAATTTGTGTCTCTGTAGGATTGTCAGAGGTAGCCGATGTGTTAGTTAATCCGAGAGGTAAGACCTTCCGCAAGCATTTTTCTTGACAATTCTTTCCCCACGAAACTATTTCCCCTGACTCCCAATTAATAATAGGGTTGTGTCTCCTCAACCAGGAGTACCCCAGGACTATGGGAATAGACGGAGAAGAAATGAGCATTAAGGATATATCCTCTTTATGTAGGATGCCAACAGTTAAGTTAATCGGTATGGTCTCATGGAAAATAACAGGCTCAAGTAACGGTCTACCATCGATGGCCTCAACAGCCAGTGGTGTCTCTTTTAACTGGGATGGGATAGCATGCTTGGCAACAAAACCCTGATCTATAAAGCTCTCAGCAGCTCCAGAATCGATTAGTGCCATAGTCTTTACTACTCCCTTCTCCCACCTCAAAGAAACGGGTAACAGAAGCCTGAACTCTTTGTAGTTGTGAATAGAGGACAAAGTAGAAACACCCAAGGCCTGTCCTCTAGAGAAACTTAGGTGCAAGCGTTTCCCGAACGATTAGGACAATTTAGGCGTAAATGGCCTCTGACTCCACAATACATACATAAACCCTCCCTTCTTCTGTACTGTCTCTCTCTCTCTGTGAGATGAGTACTGCCTATCTGCATAGGTTCAGAAATACGTAAGTCCTCGAACTCAGAATTTTGAAAGGTAGGCGCTAGTTTAAAGGAGGGTCTACGGGTCCTATCTCGAGTGTTCTGCCTCTCTCTTATGCGTTCATCAATACGAGATATAAAAGAAATTAAATCCTCCAAATTCTCAGGGAGTTCTCTAGTAGCGACCTCGTCAAGAATTACATCTGATAACCCATTCAGAAACACATCTATATAAGCCTGTTCGTTCCACTTAACTTCTGCCGCCAAGGACCTGAACTCTAGTGCATAGTCCACAAGTGTTCGATTGTCCTGTCTAAGGCGCAACAGTAATCTAGCTGCATTGACCTTTCTACCAGGGGGGTCAAAAGTTCTTCTAAACGCAGCTACAAAGGCATTATAATTATAGACTAGTGGATTATCATTCTCCCATAAAGGATTGGCCCATCTCAGAGCTTTCTCAATGAGTAAGGTAATAACAAATCCAACCTTCGCTCTATCTGTAGGATAAGAGCGGGGTTTTAATTCGAAATGGATGCTAATCTGGTTCAGAAAACCACGGCACTTCTCCGGTGACCCGCCATAACGTACTGGTGGGGTAATACGGGAAGAAGCACCTACAGTGGCTACCTCTAGACCTGAGACTGCAGGAGAAATAGAAGGAGTACGTGTCTCCTCAGGTGGATTACTAGCACGAGACAAAAGTGCCTGTAGTGCTAGGGCCATCTGATCCATCCTATGCTCCATGGCGTCAAACCTGGGATCAGAAGAACCAAGCTGACTGTTTGTACCTGCAGGATCCATTGGCCCTGTCGTAATGTCAGGATCGGGACAGGGATCCAACACGCAGAGTACAAAGAGTGGAAAGGTACGTATACCGGGCCTTAGAATGGCCGGACTAACGTACCGAGAGTAATAGAGAATAGTCAGAGACAAGCCGAGGTCGAGGGAACGGGAAGACAGATAAGCGAGAGACAAGCCGGGTCAAGGGAGAACAGAGAAGCAGGGTAGTACAACAAGCCGAGTCAAAACCAAATAGAGAAAACTAGAATACCAGAGCACTGAGTGACTAGACAAGCTAGAACCACGACAGGGCAATGAGCTGAAGTGAGAAGTAAGCTTAAATACCCTGGCTCTGGATGGTAATCACGCCTCTGACAAGTACCGATTGGATATCGGACACTTGAGTGACAGGTCGCTCGTGATAGCGTCATGACGTCACGTATTGAGCGTCCCGCTAGAAAAGGACGTGGATTCCTCGCGGCCGGTGTTTAAGTGACTGGATGAACCGCGAGGAACGAAGGAAACAGCTCGCCTGGACGGGCAAACCACCAAATCTCTACCTCCCTTAGAGGTAGAGGCCTCAGGTACCCTGACATGAGGTTAGTACTCTAGCAAATATTCTGTACTCTGCCCTTGGGTTTTTACGTCCAAGATGCATTATCCACATTAAATGTCATTTGCCACAACTTTGACCATTTTTCTAGTTTACCTAAATCATTAGCCATTTGGCTTATCCCTCCTGGAACATCAACCCTGTTACATATCTTAGTATCATTAGCAAAAATACATACCTTACCATCAAGACCTTCTGCAATATCACTAATAAAAATATTAAAGAGAATGGGTCCAAGTACAGATGCCTGAGGTACCCCACTGGTGACAAGCCCAAGCTTCGAATATACTCCATTGACTACAACCCTCTGTTGTCTGTCACTCAGCCATACCCATTCAACAATATTGGAATCCAAACTTAAATATTGCAGTTTATTGATAAGCCTTCTATGTGCAACAGTGTCAAAAGCCTTACTGAAATCTATAATTTTAGTTACCCAATCAAAAAAATCAATAAGATTAGTTTGGCATGATCTCCCTGAAGTAAACCCATGTTGTCTCTGATCTTGAAATCCATGTGTTTTTAGATGTTCAACAATCCTATCCTTTAACATGGTTTCCATCACTTTCCCCACTACTGAAGTAAGGCTTACTGGCCTATGGTTGCCCGACTCCTCCCTATTACCTTTCTTGTGAATGGGCACAACATTCGCCAACTTCCAATCTTCTGGGACTACTCCTGTTATCAATGATTGGTTAAATAAATCTGTTAATGGTTTTGCTAGTACACCACTAAGGTCTTTTAATAGCTTTGGGTGTATTCCATCAGGTCCCATTGACTTATCTGTCTTTACTTTTGACAGTTAAAATAGAACCTCTTCCTCTGTAAACTCACGTGTAATAAATGACTCATTTATCATTTTTCTAAACTGAGGTCCCTTTCCTTCATTTTCATCTGTAAATACTGAACAAAAATATTAATTGAGGTAGTCAGCTAGACCTTTATCCTCTTCTACATACCTTCCCTCTTTTTTTTTTTTTTTTTTAATTCTTTATTTTGGCGTGCAATAAAAGAATTACAAACAGGCTGGTAGAGCCACGACAGCATCTATCAGCTTAATATGGTCAAACAGTTGTATACATTATCATGGCATGTGAAACAATTGCACTTTTTGTTTTTGTGAGCTAAAGAAACAGGCTTCAACATAGATTGTAGTATAAAAACTTGAGAAACAACAAGCTAGAAAACCATCGTTAGGATGAGATTAAATGTGTTGCCGTGTGAGTGTGCAGAGGTATGATGTTGGAGATGTCAGTGGGTAATTAGGAGTTTTTGAACTAAGAATTGAACTGACAGCTTATTCATGGAGAGACCTGGGTCATTGACCCAAGAGGCTAGCCTATGGTAGGGTAACACTTTGGGTATTACAGGCTGAGTGTGCTGCTGCTTAGCGCGTGGTCTTAGCTAGGAAGGCTGACCATTTTCTGACTCCAATGTGCTAGGCATGTGTCCATAAGAGGTACTATCCCTGCAGGTCTATCGATTGCTTAGGGTACCCCAGTAGTGGAGTATGTGAGACATGAGGCAGGGGCTCTGTGCAGATCGTCTTAGTAGCTTAAGAAGACGAGTATAAAGATTGGTAACACTAAAATCAACACAGGGATAAAGTAAGGTAGTGCTAACTATGGGCCATGTGGTCTGTACCTGCATTGAATTGCAGAAAAGTAGGAGGAAGCCCCCCAGCAGTCCATGTTGGTTGGTCTGTACCCCTTCTGGAGGCCCGTGATGTGGTCCTAGGTGTGCTAGTACGGGGTACTTGCAGCTAAGTAAAACTGTGTACAGTTTCACGGTTATGATCGCTCGACATACAAGTACATAAACAACGTTACTGAAAGTCTAATGAACATAATGCACTTTAACGGTTTCTGGATGCATTGCCTTCGGTCACTGCACCTTTGCACCTGGCCAAGCATACATTCACCCCGGAGAGGTTGAGCAGTAAGTCAACATAAGATTTACAATGTTAAACCAGAAGTTACTGTAGGTCGCATGCAAGCCGAATATAAGCTGATGCGTTAAACTTAGTAGTACCAACATTGAGCTTGTAACGTGAGCAGTCTTGGTTACTTATGCAGTTATGGTGCTATAAGTTGGGTAATGTAATTGTGGCTAAGACATAGATTAGTATTTTAAAAGGCTATCAATTGCTTATGATGTAAGCTATCAAACTTAGTATATAAGAAAACATATATGCTTTTATGCCGCTGAGTCAGAAACGTTAAACCTAGAGCATAACATCAAAACATTATGAGGAAAAAGGTCGGTGCCCCTTATGGCTTTGTGTTAAGATCCCCTGTTACCCGGGGGAGGGGGGGGGGGAGATGTCAGATGGCTTTACTTAAGTGGCTTAAAAGTGCCCTTGGTTGCTAAACCTCGTGTGAGTTCTACCTTAATATTGTGGCTATAACTTTTCAACATATATACATCGTGACAGGTTCATGAGTCCAGGGGTTGCAGCGAGTATGGCTGCTGAAGGTAGTCTTGTCTAGATACCGGATAGCTTCAGGGCTGCGTCAGGTGTTGGTTGCCGCAGTGATCGCCGTTTCGGCTCCTCTAGGGACAAAAGTGACCGCTGTTGCGGGGTTCCATGCGGTGCTGTGTGCCAGCGTGGTTCTGTTCTCCGGTGGAGGATGAGCGATCGGGGGAAGTCCCAGGGTCGGTAGTAGCTCAGTTGCCTCTTTTAAGTCCCGTATGGTAGAGGTCGCGTTCCCGTGGTGGATCAACATTGTGCGCGAACCTCTCCAATGGTAGGTGATATTATGTTGGCGTAGGAGGGCTGTAAAGGGCTGAAGCGTGCGTCTCCACGCCAGGGTGGACCCAGACAGGTCCGCGTAGAAAGATAGCTGCATATTTTCAAACAGGTACGGAGATTGGTTCCGCGTGGCTTGCATCACCGCCACCTTGTCTCCTTGATTTTGGAAGCATGCCAGTAAGTCTCGTGGGGCCTTTGGTGGGGCCTTAGCCGCTCGTGGTAGGCGGAATACCCTTTCAATGGGTACTTGTCTGGCTTGTTTGGGAGGTAATAGTGCCTGCATTAGCCTCCGGACCGTGTGTGGGAGTTCAGACTCCGGTATGTCGTCTCTTATGCCCCGGATTTTTATGTTCCGGCAGCGACTCCGGTCTTCTAAGGTTGCTATACGTTGCTCGTATGTGGAGTGCTGTAACTTGATGTCCCGAACCGTTTGTTGGAGGTCTTGGGTGTGTTGCTTGGCACGCTGGGAGTCAGCCTCCAGCGTGCCCAGGCGGCCCGTAAGGCCTTGTAGGTCTTTGCGTAGTTTAGCCATGTCCGCCTGTATTGTTAAGCGGAGGTCTGCTAGGAGGTCTTTCATGACCGCAACAGTCACTGGTGAGGAGTCTGTTTTCGGTGGTGACTTGTGAGGTGGTATTTCCTCGTGTGGGTGCTCCATCTCAGTTTCCGTGGTGAAATCATCGGAGATATCTGAGCCGTAGTCGCGGTAAGCGGCCATGTTGGGGCCTTGGGCGCTGAGTGCCTGCTTCCACATGTCGCCGATGCTGTGGTGCTGCCGCGGGTTGTCGGGCTTAGATTTTTTAGTTTTCCGGCCCATATCGTTGGTGGATGCTTGCAGGTCGGTTTGGTGCCGGTTTCGTTGGGC
Organism: Pelobates fuscus; assembly: GCF_036172605.1. Classification (NCBI taxonomy): domain Eukaryota; kingdom Metazoa; phylum Chordata; class Amphibia; order Anura; family Pelobatidae; genus Pelobates; species Pelobates fuscus. The sequence continues at coordinate 147,577,540 of NC_086317.1, forward strand.
TGGGTTCTCGTAATCTGGTCCAAAGTGTTGTTTTGCAGTGGAGCTCGCTCGGCGTGCGGCCATTCAGGTCAGTTGCTTGGCTCCGCCCCCCCCTCTTTTGTTTTTAATCTAACTAATCCTTATTTTACGTTTCTTTTCTCATTTATGTATCTAAAAAAAAATTTCCCCCCTTTTTTTTACTGATTTTGGTATTTTCTCTTTTGTGTGTGATTTGGAAGCTCTTATAACTTGCTTAGTCTCTTTCTGCCTTATCTTATAGATCATTCTGTCTTCCTCACTCTGGGTTTTTTTTTTATAATTACTAAATGCTATCTTTTTGTTTTTTTTACTATTTTGGTCACATCTGTGGAGTACCACAGTGGTTTCTTGAATTTTTTGCTTTTACTGACAAGCCTAATGCAATTTTCTGTTGCCTTCGGTAGTGAAACTTTTAAATAATCCCATTTCTCTTGGACTCCATTTAAAGTGCTCCAGTCTGATAATGACTCCTTTACACATATTCTAATTTTAGAAAAGTCTGTTTTTCTAAAGTCTAAAACTTTTGTTTTTGTGTGGTGTGACTCAGTCACTGTTCTTATATTAAACCACACTGACTGATGATCACTGGATCCTGAACTTTCACCTACAGTAATATCGGATACCAAATCTCCATTTGTTAACACTAAATCTAGTATGGCCTCTTTACGAGTTGGCTCCTCAACGACTTGTTTTAGAGACAATGTCAGTAGGGAGTTTAGAATATGTGTGCTCCTGGCACAAGCAGCTATTTTTGTTTTCCAATTCACATCAGGAAGATTAAAGTCACCCATGATGATAACTTCCCCCTTCATTGTCATTTTAGCTATTTCCTCAACTAGTAGATTATCTAACTCTTCAATTTGTCCTGGGGGCCTATAAATCACACCTACACAAATTACTGTGTGATTACCAAATTCTAACGTAACCCAAATGGACTCTATGTTCGTCTCACTAACCTTTATTAGGCTAGATTTTATGCTATCCTTCACATACAGGGCCACCCCTCCCCCTTTCTTGCCTTCCCTGTCTTTTCTATATAAAGAGTACCCTGGTATTGCTATGTCCCAGTCATTTTTCTCATTATACCAGGTCTCAGTAACAGCGACTATATCTACACTATCAGTTGCCATTATTGCCAACATGACTCTAAGCTTTTAATTTTTTAACACACTTGCTACAGACACCTTCTGTCCTTGTTTTGCGGGACAATTGGATTGATGTTTTATCACCCTTTTGCCCCCCCTCCTAGTTTAAATACATAATAGCAAAACCTCTGAACTGCTCACTGAGAACATTTGTTCCCTTTTGAGAAAGATGCAAACCATCTTTTTTGTACAGTTTATTTCCATTCCAAACAGAGCTACCATTTTAAATAAAGCCAAATCCTTGCTCCCGACACCATTCACCAAGCCACAAGTTAAAGTCCCTAATACGCATCCGCCTGTCGTTCTGAGTGTTATTTACAGGCAGAACTTCAGAGAATGACAGTGTGGAAGCAACCTGCCGTATATCATTGGCAAAAGCACTAAAAACTTCCTTAACCTCTGAAACCTCATTGCAAGCCAAGTCATTTGTCCCTAGATGGTGTAATGCTTACATGTATTTAAATGGAGCACAACTGCAGATCTCTTAGGACTCAGATTGATGACTAGGATACTAGAGGACAGTACAGGAACTGTATCTTTAATTACGGATAATACAGGTACTGTATCTTTAATTACTTCGCTGTTTGTTTAAACGGAGTAAGCAGCTTCTGGCATATATGCAGTATAGCACATTGGAGTTTGCAAGTTCATGGAAACGGAGCAAAATAGAAATGAAGTTGTAGCAGGAGTGATTCGTTTTGGAGTTCGAGGTAAGCAGGCTTGAGAGCAGGCTGTAGCAGGAATGCTTAGCGGACTTGAGAGCAGGCTGTAGCAGGAAGGATTAGCAGGCTTGAGAGCAGGTAATCTCCTATTACGGATATAGCAATTGACTTAGCTTTCAATGGTGAAAGATCAGGTTTCCCGAAGTTCTCCTCCGGGGAGGGAAGTTGTCAAGCAGGATGAGGAAGGTCCAGTTACTAGCCGTGGTCGAGGAGAGGAGAAGGAGGGTCTGTAGATTTCCAGTCCGGTTCGGTTCACAAGTAAAGGTTTGGAGAAAATCTTTTAGCCGGTTTGATATCGCGGTAACGCTGTTCAATAATCCAGCGTCTTGTATCTGGCGCGGTCGCATTATGTAGCATGGGAAGACCACGTCAGAGAAGGGGGTGTGGCTAAGCTCCGTCAACCCGGAAGAGACAAAGAAATACCGGTAGTTAAGGCATGACAGATGGACAAGTACATCCAATTCCCCGTCCTGCTTTGCTCGCTTAACAATATTACAGATACGTCTCCTGTCTCTGTGAGCAGTAGCTCCGGGAAGACACCTCACAAGACCACCATTGTCCATCTTCACACCTCTTATGATGGAATCCCCCAACAACAACTGCTTTCTATTAGGCCTCACCATAGTCTCCAAGTCTCTCTCCACAACACCACTAGCCTCAGTGCCTCTCTCCACAACACCACTACCCTCAGTGCCTGTCTCCATAACACCATTACACTCTGAAAGTGCAGAAAATGAATTATGTGCAACAGACTGTGCAATATGCCTTTTATCCACAACTCTAAGTCTACCAGATCCTACAGTGATCCATCTGCCATTCCTAGTATGTCTCTGCGGCAGTGGCTTTGCAGCAGTTCCAGCCTGAGTTTGTTTACCAGATAATTTACAAATCTCAGACTTCAAAAATACAATCTCCTGCCGCAAGATAGAGAACTGTCTACAGATTAGACAACAACCAAACCTCCAAAAAGTGGAGGGTGAAACAAATGCATAGCAACTATTACACTGAACTAAGTCTGCCATTCCAATGAGGTGAATAATTTAAATCAAACAAATCCTAACTTATTTATCCTCCTTAATAATCCAGGTTATCTCCAGAATATCTCCAACCACACACTTAGAAGCAACACTCTCCAGAATATCTCCAACCACACACTTAGAAGCAACACTCTCCAGAATATCTCCAACCACACACTTAGAAGCAACACTCTCCAGAATATCTCCAACCACACACTTAGAAGCAACACTCTCCAGAATATCTCCAACCACACATTTAGAAGCAACACTTAGATGAAGCAACCAAGCTATATTAGCCAAGCTAATGACAACAACCCTTATATAACTCCTACAATCAGCACCCACTAGGAATGCTTAACACCTGGGTAGGCCTCTGCTTATTTGCAAACAATAGCTAATTAAACAGCAATCAATAGCAAGTAGCTAACTAATCAAATCAAATGACTTATAATTACCAACAGGAAATCAAACCTTGTGTAATCAGTAACCTTTTCCTACAGATGAATCTTACCTGTAACAGTAAAAAAGAAAACTCTTAGCACAACTCTTAGACAGTTGAAGCTTCTGTAAAACTCTCCAGAATATCTCCAACCACATACTTAGAAGCAACACTTAGATGAAGCAACCAAGGTATATTAGCCAAGCTAATGACAACAACCCTTAGATTAACTCCTAAAATCACCCCTTTAGTCACTTACCCGAATTCAGCGCAGATGTCCAGCGCTGGGTCAGACGCCACCCACACTCCTAATGGCCGTGCTCACATTAGGAATTCCCCATTGGAAAGCATTACTCAATAGTAATAGTCATATAATGGACCAAAGGTCTGTTTCGATTCTGGAAGTCCCTCTAGTGGCTGAGTAGGAGTTAACACTCAGAGGTAATTATTGCAGTTTCTCAGAAACTACAATAATTACCACTGTAGGGTCAAGGGACATGGGACAATGCGCCCAGACCACCTCAAGCTGAGCTGAAGTGTTCTGGGTGCCGACACACTTTGAATTATTATTATTTTTTTATCCATTCATTTACAATTGTTCACTTGCTCCTATGGAGCTAGAAACGAGATAAGTATTGTAATACTCACCTGTGTTTTGTAAGCAAACTGTTGCTACATGACATTTAGATGCACTGGGAGACTGGATACATATTACAATGCCCTTCTCTGATTTTTTTCTGGCCAAGATATAAGGGTCGATAGAATACATGCACAGTGATTATATTCACTAAAGTAGAAAATACCTGGTTTTCCATGATTTGTGTAAACAAACTTATTTTAAATAACGTTAGCAAGATTTCAAAGTACAGCAGAATTATAAGGTAAATATAAATCAATTAACAATCCAGTTCTCTTCCAAACCAATCAGCAACACAGATGAAACTTCCTTGGTCTAGCCCTAGTACAACAAAGTTGTTCCTATGCACATCCTGTGTTCACAGCAAAGTGAATAGGTAAAGAGAGATACATGCTGCACACCCCTACCAATTATACAAACAGAATCATCTGTCGTACAAATCCTGCTCAATGTTTGTAGTACCTTGATAGGTAAAAGCAGTGATATCCATCTTGTGTTTTTGGCAATCTTCTCTTCTGTTGAATTCAGACTGCCAGACACTTGCCCTGACCCTAAGACCTTTTGGCCTTGCTTTCTAAATCACCCTTATAAGCACTTCTCTTGGATAGTCCTTATTACACCTGTTCGGAGCTTCCTAGTGCAAAAGAGATCCAATGCTCACTTTTCTTAGGCGTGTGTCTATGTACAAGTGTGTATAGTTCTGCTTTTGGCTCCAGAAATAGCAAACTCACCTATTGCCATAGATAGGATATCAGTTTAGAACGGCAAATACTTAAATGCAGTGCTTGCATGCTATAAATAAGAAATGCATGTCTATAGCTTATTACATTGGGGCTCCTTCAGAATCTCGTATTTAGTATTCTAATTATCACTGTTTTGTAGTTTTATGGATTACTAACAAAACGTACGATATAATTACAACCACTGAAATTGTAGTGTATTTTCTGTTAACCTCTGCAGTAGGTAAAATTACATTAATTGCATTTATCACAGTTCTAGAGATTTGGTGAAAGAAAGTGAAATACTTGTAAACTGAACATAATATTCACAAAATGCAGTTGATAAGCCCTGCTTCAGTAAAGCATAGTGATTTAGGTAGATTCAGGGCCGGACTGGCCCACCGGGATACCGGGAAATTTCCCGGTGGGCCGCGGCATCTGGGGGCTGCGCAAGTATGTGCCACCGGGTGGCCGGTCCGGTGGCACACTCAGAGGGGGGCCGGCGGCCGCGTTCCAGGCTGGAGCCGCCGGGCCGGATCGCAGCCTTGCCGGTCCGGCGGCACTCCTACTGCTGAGGGCTGAAGGGGGAGGGAGCATATCTCTACCATGCTCCCTCGCGGTTCCCACAATTCACAGCACGGATGCTGCTGGGGATTGTGGGAACCGCGAGGGAGCATGGTAGAGATATGCTCCCTCCCCCTTCAGCCCTCAGCAGTAGGAGTGCCGCCAGACCGGCGAGGCTGCAGTGTGGAACGCTGCCGGCCCCCTGACTCCTCTGCCGGCCCCCTGACTCCTCTGCCGGCCCCCTGACTCCTCTAAGGTGGGTGGGGGAGATGGGGGGGGGGGTGAATAGAGAGAGAGACAGAGGGAATAGAGAGAGAGAGAGAGACACACAGAGGGGATGGGGGGTGAATAGAGAGAGAGACAGAGGGGGTGGGGGGGTGAATAGAGAGAGAGAGACAGAGGGGTGGGGGGATGAATAGAGAGAGAGACAGAGGGGGTGGGGGGGTGAATAGAGAGAGAGACAGAGGGGGTGGGGGGTGAATAGAGAGAGAGCGACAGAGGGTGTGGGGGGTGAATAGAGAGAGAGACAGAGGGGGTGGGGGGGTGAATAGAGAGAGAGACAGAGGGGGTGGGGGGTGAATAGAGAGAGAGACAGAGGGGGGGGTGAATAGAGAGAGACAGAGGGGGTGGGGGGGTGAATAGAGAGAGAGACAGAGGGGGTGGGGGGGTGAATAGAGAGAGAGACAGAGGGGGTGGGGGGTGAATAGAGAGAGTGACAGAGGGGGTGGGGGGTGAATAGAGAGAGAGACAGAGGGGATGGGGGGTGAATAGAGAGAGAGACAGAGGGGATGGGGGGTGAATAGAGAGAGAGACAGAGGGGATGGGGTGAATAGAGAGAGAGACAGAGGGGATGAGGGGTGAATAGAGAGAGAGACAGAGAGGATGGGGGGTGAATAGAAAGAGAGACAGAGGGGATAGGGGCGGTGAATAGAGAGAGGGAATGGGGGGGTGAATAGAGAGAGAGACAGAGGGAATGGGGGGTGAATAGAGAGAGAGACAGAGGGGATGGGGGGTGAATAGAGAGAGAGACAGAGGGGATGGGGGTGAATAGAGAGAGAGACAGAGGGGATGGGGGGTGAATAGAGAGAGAGACAGAGGGGATGGGGGGTGAATAGAAAGAGAGACAGAGGGGATAGGGGCGGTGAATAGAGAGACAGAGGGAATGGGGGGGTGAATAGAGAGAGATACAGAGGGAATGGGGGGGTGAATAGAGAGAGAGACAGAGGGAATGGGGGGTGAATAGAGAGAGACAGAGGGAATGGGGGGTGAATAGAGAGAGAGACAGAGGGGGGGAGTGCCACAGGGAGAGTGGGGGGAGTGAGACACAAGGGGAGAAAGAGGGGTGAATAGAGAGAGACAGAGGGGAGGGAGAGTGCCACAGGGAAAGGAGGGAGAAAGACAGAGGGGGGAGAAAGAGAGGCGAATAGAGAGAGACAGAGGGGGAGGGAGAGTGAGACACAAGGGGAGAAAGAGGGGTGAATAGAGAGAGACAGGGGGGGGAGAGTGCCACAGGGAAAGGGGGGAGAGTGAGACACAAGGGGAGAAAGAGGGGTGAATAGAGAGAGACAGAGAGGGGGTGGGGGGGTGGGGGGTGGGAAAACTCAAGCCCTGGAGCTACAGGCTAGAGTTCACTCTCACCACTGCGACCACCAGGGATTCCTGGTGGTCCAAGTGGTGAGAGTGAACTCTAGCCCCATACAAACACTGCCCACACACACACCATACACATTCACACACTGCCCCCCCCCCCCCCATACACACACACAGACCCCCATACACACATTGCCCTACACACACAGCCGCCCATACACACATTGCCCCACGCACCCTACACACTGAACCTTTCACACACATTGCACCCCTCACACATTGCACCACTGCTCCTATACCCTACTACAGCCCCATATCCCAGCAGACCCCAGGTAAGTTGTCAAACTGTACTTAAACGGTTTGACTATTTACTCTGGGAGCGGGTCCCGGCACAACTGGCACCATACCCACTACACAGAGCAGTAGTGGTTATTGTGCACGGATTATTTCTTTAAATAATCTATTGGTTCCCCCTCCTGAGATCAGGCTCTGGATCCGCCACTGATTATATATATATATATATATATATATATATATATATATAATTATGCCTATAATATTTACACATATATTAATGCACATTTATATATGCATAATACACTGAGAAATGTCATTGATATGTACAATATGTAATAAGCAGATATTGGCCCAGTCTTGTTGCTAGGTACATACTCCAGCACAATAACATATTTAAAGTGAAGAGTGCACCCACAGGACCTCAAAATAAACAAGATAACGTAATTTTTTACAGTTGTGCCCTACATACATTCACCACTTCAGTCCCATTACCAAGCTTTCCTTAATATGTCATGGTAGTTGGACTGAAACATTGGTTATATGCAAAGGCACGTCTGCTTAAAATAAATCTGCACTCTTTTTTTTTAAGCCTATATGTGCTTTTTTTCACGTTGGAGTAATAATTTTAATTTTAAGTTATCTTTTCTAACTCTGTATCTGCACGCTATGCTGGCGCGACGCATTATGGGGCTGGTAAATAATTTTTTTCCAGGGCTGCTTTTAATTCCCAGTCCGGCCCTGGGTAGATTTGATTTAAACACTGAATGAGCTAAATCAACAGCCATCTAAGTTTGCCATGTGCATGTCGGTACAGTGCACAAATATAATGTACTTTTTATAGAACCCTTGACACTAAACCCATCTAAATAGAGACATAATTCTAAATGTGATCTCAGCTTGTCCAGACACCATAATTCATCTAAGACAAAAGAGGAATTTGCAAAATAAATATATATTTTGCAAAAATTGGACATATATTAATTGTTGCTACAAATAGCTAAATACCTTAGCTAAACCTTAGCTATTCGATATTTAAATAAAAAATATTAGAAACTCACTTGTGCAAGTAAAAGCTAATTAAAAGTAACAGGAGTGTTGCTGTGTATAACCCTTGTCTCCGGATACTTGTGATGCTTTTACTGTGTTTGTATCACGTGCGGTTTCCGTTAGAACATAAAATGTTTTGAGATTTATTTAGGAGGTCACCGTGTCTCTTTTCTTTAAACAGGAAGCTGGGTTCATGTGTATTTTGAAGATCAAATACTGTCAGAGTGATATCTTCTCACTATAAATGTATAATTTACTGTTTGATATTTTTCCAGTAAGAAAACAAGAAAATTCTAGGTTTACCATTATTTATTAATAGACAAAATTATTAAAAATGTAAAAGTTTTATATACTGTTAACCTCCACATCTTTATTTGTTGATGAAAAATTTCCAGAAATTTTCCTCTTTTGGTTAAACCCCCTGGATAGCATAGCGTCTCACCGTCCTACTATTCCTGTCCTAACTTCTTCTTTTAATGTGACTATTTTTAAATATTCTTCATATTACTTGTCTATTGCTTTTCCCACTCTAGTTATTTACAGTTTCATTCTGTTTTTCTTTGTCTCAATCCAATCAATAACATTATCCCTTAGAATAATTTGTGCTACTAAATTTACCTCAATTTAATAAGTGTTCCAAAAGATTCAATACTGTTAGAAAAACTTTTCAAATGATTTATCTATAGACTGACATCCCAACTTGCAAAAATGCATTTCAGGGAGGTGGTTTCACCAGCTCCAATGCCCCCCCCCCCCCCCTTGCACACCATCCTACTGCCCCCTTTTCCTCCCCACACACACAAACAGCCACCAAACATGTATGAACACCTTGATACACACATACACACACTATTATATACACACACATAAACAAATGCACACACAATTCGATGCACACATTGAAATATACAATGACAATGTATTCAGTAGTTTGTGTGTATTCTGCATTCTGTGTGTGTGTGTATCCAGCAGTCCGTGTGTGTGTATTCAGCAGTCTTTGTGTTTCTATTGTATGAATGGATTGCATTTCTTGGAGGTACCAATAAATATAAACTTAATGTTATCGATAATTTAATATTTTTTTTTCGTATGAGTGTTTGTGTGGACAGGGCCCCAGGGCACTGCTTTGCTCGGGGGCCCATAATATTGTTAAGATGGCACTGTATTCCTTCCCTGTTTGTTTTTTTATTTTATTTCATTACAATCTCTTTCCTTCTGTTATTCTTGACTTACACATTCCACAAATTTCAGATACTAATCCCACTATAATTCAATATTCACAAACATTGAAAACTTACATTTTACCCCATGTCTATGATTCAGAGAAAGTACCTCCCTGGAAATCTTAAGGAAGGGAGGACATGACTGCTGGCAGGGATAAGGGGTTGGATTATAGGGGATACATTGTGGGACATGGGGGGCATTAAAATGGGAAAAAATGGGAGGGTACTCACCAGTTCCCCGGGCAGAGGTGTAGTGCTACTAGCTTCCCGCCCGCCCACCCAAAAAAGTGTTTATGATGGTGTTGTTTTGGTTGTGTGCTGTTGTTTCTTTGTTTTGTCACAGCTCGCGGTAGTCCTGGCCAGCGAAGAGGTTCGGAGGAAAGTGCCCAAGCGGCTTGGGGAGTCGCAGCCTGCTGAGAGCTGATGGCGGGGTCAGGCTGCATCGGACTCGTGGGATTCATTTGATAGAGCTGTCTGTTGGTAATCCCCCAACAGCTGACAGGTTGTGGACGCTGGTGATTTATGTGAATTCTGTTAATAAAGCTGTGGCCATTGCCCTTACCCATACAAAAGGTGTTGTGTATTTATTGGGCAACGGGTGGTGGGAGTTTTGGTCCGGGTCAGCAGTCAAGTAAACTGGAACAGTAAATGTTTTTCGATGATCTTCTATAATAAGTTAAACGAATATCAATCTTTCCATTAATACTTTCATCAACGTTTTTCAATACAGAAAAGGATATTATGGATTTTCCCAGAGAGCACACACAAACAACCTTACAACTCATTAGAAAACTGACTTTGGTTCAAATCTTTTAAGCAGATTTGGAGTTTTTCTAATCTTTCAATGAACCTTGTGTACGGGACAAACTTATTACTCCATGTTTACTGTTGCCAATAGCTACTGTACTGAATGCTTACTCAATCTCTTTTTTTTCTGAGGGTTTGTGAAAGCTTTCTTCCTTCTCATGTTTGCTGACCTTAACGTGACATAGGAATCGTGCTTAAATTGCTCCACAAGTAAATCCTATAGTATGTTCTCAAATAAATTCCATATTCTTATTCTTCTCACCCTACTACCTAAGATTACTCATTTTATTCATACCGACAAGAAAGCTATTCTAACATTGTCTATGTTTGCTTGATGGTAGATTTTTTAATTGCCCCCACTATCTGCTCAGACAATGCATGTCCAAAATCACCCTTTATTAAGGTGCAGCTTTCTAAGAATATAATACCATTGTGTGTCATAACTTGAAAGCTTAGATAATTGAAATATCACTGACAATATCTTCCAGGAACATTTCCTAACCAGCACTAAGCTCAATACATATATATATAAAGGCATGTTTTTGCATGGAGTGAATTTGTGAGAATGTTTCTGTATTTGTGCATAATGCTGATGTTTGAATGCCAAGGTTATATTTATGTGCAGTGTTGGCATCTGAATGCAGAGGTGTGTGTAATGTTGGTGTTTTTATGTAAGGTTTTTTTTTATGTAGGGTTGAATGCAGGAGTGCGTTTGGGTTAAGTGTTGGCACGTAAATGCTGGACTGTGTTTGTGACTAGTGTTGGTGTTTGAATGCAGGCCTGTTTTTGTGAACAGTGTTGGTGTGTAATATTGGTGAGTGCATGCAGATGTGTATCCACAAATAAACATTCACTGCCACACACAAATTCACATTAACAAACACCGATGGCCACAGACACATTTACACACAGGTACACTCCAAGAGATACACACAGATTGTCATTAATGCACAGGTATACACACTGGCAAACATACACAGATCCACAAACACTGACACACACATAAAAACACTCACACTCTCTCTCTCTCTCTCTCTCTCTGCAGTCTCGAGGTGTGCACTTCAATGGTCTCGCACAGATCCCAATGTGTCTGACTCCAAAGGAGCTTGCCTGCAACCTGCATCATCCCCTATTTACATGGCGCGACTTACCAGTGGTGCAAACATGACCCAAGTGGCGTCCTATGGCACCCTAGATCATTGCTTGCCCTGATGGTCTAGTGCTGTATTTCTTTTTATATATATATATATATATATATATATATATTCTTTATTTTTGAAAAGGCAGGTCGATGAGGAATACATCAGAATTTTCAGTGATTACAGAATCGAGAGATAACAAAATTGTATAACATATTTCAACACCTATTTCCAGGGGCAGGGGCGGACTGAGAACCCTCAGGGCCCCCGGGCAAAATAAATCAAGGGCCCCCTTACAGGCCCCACCCATACTCCGCAGCAAGCGCCACCCATGTCTCGTCTCCATGCACCGCCTCCAGCCACACCCTACACAATCTTTAGACACAAGGAACAAAAGTGCAATAATCCCTTCAAGGCCCTATTAGAGACTACATTGGAGTCTAATAGGCTTGGAAGGGGGTCTTTCTAACAGAGGCCATCTCAGTGTCCCTGCTGGAAACAGTCGCCTCCAGGCCCCAGTAGAGACTACAATTGAGGGCTAATGGGCCATGGAGGGGGGGGGGGAGCATTCTAGCAGAGGCTATCTCAGTGTCCTTTAGAGAGTGTGTTAGAAAGAATTTCCTCCAGGTCCCATTAGAGACTGCAATGGAGTCTAATGGGGCCTGGAGGGGGGTCTCTCCAACACTCTGGTTCCTATTCACAATATAGCAACACAACATAGCTCGCTGATACCTAGGCCAAGTTGGCTCCTCTTACCTTAATTACTGTTGTTGGCTGGCAGTCTGTGGGCTTGCTGGAAGGCTGTGGGCTTACTGGCTGCGGCTGGCAGGCTGTGGGCTTGCTGGCTACTGCCGGCAGGCTGTGGGCTTGCTGGCTGCGGCTAGCAGGCTGTTGGCTTGCTGGCTGTGGCTTGCTGGCTGGCAGGCTGTGGCTTGCTGGCTGCGGTTGGCAGGCTGTGGGCTTGCTGGCTGTAAGCCTAACTGGTGGCCTGTGGGCTGGCTGGCTGGCTACTGGCCAGCGGCCAGCCTGTGGGCTGGCTGGCCGGCCTGTGGGCTGGCTGGCTGGCCTGTGGGCTGGCTGGCTTGCTGGCTACTGGGGCACTTGGAGATTATTTAAAGAAATAATCCATGCACAATAACCACTACTGCTCTGTGTAGTCGTTATGGTGCCAGGAGGGCCGGGGCCCCCTCCCAGAGTAAGTAGTCAAACCGTTTAAGAACAGTTTGACAACTTACCTGGGGTCTGCTAGGATATGAGGCTGTTGTAGGGTATAGGAGCAGTGGTGCAATGTGTAAGGGATGCAGTGTGTGTGAGGGGGTGTAGTGTGTGTGAGGGGGTGTAGTGTGTGTGAGGGGGTGTAGTGTGTGAATGTGTAGGGTGTGTGGGGCAATGTGTGTATGAGGGGGCTGTGTATGTGTGTGGCAATGTTAGTATGGGGGGCTGTGTGTGTATGGGTGGGCAGTGTATGTGTGTGTGTGTGAGGCAATGTGTGTAAATGTGTATGGTGTGTGTGGGGGCAGTGTGTGTGTATGGGGGGCAGTGTGTGAATGTGTATGGTGTGTGGGGGTAGTGTGTTTATGGGGCTAGAGTTCACTCTCACCACTGCAACCACCAGGAATCCCTGGTGGTCACAGTGTTGAGAGTGAACTCTAGCCCGTAGCTCCAGGGCTAGAGTTTACTTTCGCCAGAGCCGTAACGTTGCCGTGGTAACCGCGGCAACGATCTGTGCTCGCGCAAGAAGGACCCAGAGGAGCTGCAGGCTGAGCTCCGGGGTCCTCTCTTCCTCCCTCCCCTGCCGGCTGCCCGCACGGTGCCTGCGGACAGGGGAGGAGGAAATTGCCCTCCTCTTACTCCCCCCTACCCCTCTTCTTACTCCTCCCTCTTCTTACTCCTCCCTCTTCTTACTCCCCCCTCCCCCTCTTCTTACCCCCCCTCCCCCTCTTCTTACCCCCCCTCCCCCTCTTCTTACCCCCTTCTTACTCCCACCCCCTCTCTTCTTACCCCCCTCTTCTTACCCCCTCCCCCTCTTCTTACTCTTCCCTCCCCCCTCTTCTTACTCCCCCCTCCCCCTCTTCTTACCCCCCTCCCCCTCTTCTTACCCCCCTCCCCCTCTTCTTACCCCCTCCCCCTCTTCTTACCCCCTCCCCCTCTTCTTACTCTTCCCTCCCCCCTATTCTTACTCCCCCCTCCCCCTCTTCTTACTCTTCCCTCCCCCTTCTTACTCTTCCCTCCCCCTCCCCCTCTTCTTACCCCTTCTTACTCCCCCCTCCCCCTCTTCTTACCCCTTCTTACTCCCCCTCTCTTCTTACTCCCCCCTCCTCTCTTCTTACCCCCTCCCTCTCCTTACCCCCTCTTCTCTCTTCTTACCCCCCTCTCTCTTCTTACCCCCCTCCCCTTACCCCCTCTCTCTTTTTACCCACCTTTCTTTTTACCCCCTCCCCTCCTCTTTTTGCCCCCTCCCTTCCCTCTCTTTTTGCCCCCCACCCCTCCTTTTCTCTTTTTGACCCCCTCCCCTCCCCTTTTTGCCCACCCCTCCCCTCCCCTCCCTTTTTCTTTTTGCCCCCCCCCTTCTCTTTTTGCCCCCCCTCCCCTTCTCTTTTTGCCCCCCTCCCCTTCTCTTTTTGCCCCCCTCCCTTTCTCTTTTTGCCCCCCTCCCTTTCTCTTTTTGCCCCCCCTCCCCTCCCTTTCTCTTTTTGCCCCCCCTCCCCTTCTCTCTCTTTTTGCCCCCCCTCCCCTTCTCTCTCTTTTTGCCCCCCTCCCCTCCCCTCCCCTCCCTTTCTCTTTTTGCCCCCCTCCTCTACCTTTCTCTTTTTGCCCCCCCTCCTCTCCCTTTCTCTTTTTGCCCCCCTCCTCTCCCTTTCTCTTTTTGCCCCCCTCCTCTCCCTTTCTCTTTTTGCCCCCCCTCCTCTCCCTTTCTCTTTTTGCCCCCTCCTCTCCCTTTCTCTTTTTGCCCCCCCTCCTCTCCCTTTCTCTTTTTGCCCCCCCTCCTCTCCCTTTCTCTTTTTGCCCCCCTTTCTCTTTTTGCCCCCCCGCCCCTCCATCTTTTTGCCCCCCTCCCCTTTTTGCCCCCCGCCCCTCCATCTTTTTGCCCCCCCTCCCTTTCTCTTTTTGCCCCCCCGCCCCTCCATCTTTTTGCCCCCCCTCCCTTTCTCTTTTTGCCCCCCGCCCCTCCATCTTTTTGCCCCCCCGCCCCTCCCTCTTTTTGCCCCCCCTCCCTCTTTTTGCCCCCCGCCCCTCCCTCTTTTTGCCCCCCCTCCCTCTTTTTGCCCCCCGCCCCTCCCTCTTTTTGCCCCCCCCCTCCCTCTTTTTGCCCCCCCCCCCTTTCTCTTTTTGCCCCCCCCCCTCCCTTTCTCTTTTTGCCCCCCCCCTCCCTTTCTCTTTTTGCCCCCCCCTCCCTTTCTCTTTTTGCCCCCCCCCTCCCTTTCTCTTTTTGCCCCCCCCCCACACCTGTAGCGTGGCCGAGCTGCTCTCCGGTCCGCGGTGCCCGGACGGAGTGATAGGAAGGTGCACACTGAGTGTGCACCTTCCTGTCAGTCCGGCCGGGTACAGGAAACAAACTTCTGTTCCGCGCAGAACAGGAGTTTCTGTTTCCTGTACCCGGCCGGACTGACAGGAAGGTGCACACTCAGTGTGCACCTTCCTATCACTCCGGTCAGGCACCGCGGACCGGAGTGCAGCTCGGCCACGCTACAGGGGAGGTGAGAAGCTGCAGCCGCCTGAGCGCTCTTAAGAGAGCGCTCAGGCGGCTGCAGCATTTAAAGGGGCGGCCGGGCCCCCTGATGGCGGGCCCCCCTCCCGGCCGGGCCCTCGGACCATGTCCGAAGTGCCCGACCGGTCAGTCCGCCCCTGTCCAGGGGTCATAGACCTGGTCAGCTCTAGAAGCAGCAGGATAGCACTTTGGTTTAGCTAACTAGGAGACAACACTCGATACTGCAATCAGGGCCTAGATATGCTACCACAGCATGTAGACCATAGAGACCACAAGGCTAATCAGAATCTAGACTACTAAATAATGTGACATATAACCTTACTCTATACGGTGTCCACGGTGATATGATTAATACTCTTTATACATGTTTTACGCTTAGTAACCATCTTGTCAATCTAGTCAGCCTGAAGCATGCATGTCCTCTATTTACGTTACAGTTATGTATGGTTACGTTTCCTGCCGATTGACGGAGACAGCCCAGTATGTGATGTTCTGCCTGGTGATACCTTTATTTCTTTAATATTACTCTTGGTTAAGCTAGAGACCTTTCAAACACGAATGTCCGTATGTAATAAGCTACACTAACAAACCCTAGGGCACAGACACCCATCCAAAGCAGCGAGCATGATATAATATTTAGACTTAGCATAAGGGTACAAAAAACGTATAACCTGAAACCTATGTTGATTCTGCTACACACAGATCATACCTACAACTAGTTCAGTTCAAAAATGTACAACCTCTCTATGCCTAATGTCTATGTGATATAGTAATCTTTTTAAGCAAACCAATAAGTTTGAATGACTCTGTTCCTGTCCAAATTAGAGATGATTAAATTGCGTATACGCAGAAGTAAATTCACACTGACACAAGGTTCAGGTTAAATGAAAGAACTTCAGAAAATTTAATGGCATCTGTTAAAAAGTGGGTACGCAGACCCTTATAAAGGCAAAATTACATCATTGAAAGAAATCAAGATATCAGCAAGAAAACATTGTCAATTGGCTTAGGTGTAAAGTGGTTAGTTAAATGCCCTCCCTGCTGGGTGTTACATCTTATGTCATAGCTGACGTCATGACGGTCTCCTCCAGGTTTCAGCACCATCTTGCTGGCACACGAGGAGCTCACTCGATGGGAGGGGGCTTTTGGCAGCTATCCATTTTGAGTAACTGGCACGTTAGTCTTTCAAGGTTAGTTCTTCAAGGCCTTTTTAGCAATTATACATTTTATTAAGACTATCTGCTACAATGTTTTACTTAACAGGATCCTAGCATTTCCTGCTGACACACTATTTCTATGAACAAAGCATTCTTGTAAGATTTAAACTATGAGGCCTATGAAAGGAATATAAGAGTATAGTATTTAAAGGGGCCCAGTAAGGGTATAGTTTATAAGGGGCCTAATAATTCTACAACATATGTATAACCCAGGGCCGGCGCTACCATTAAGGCGGACTAGGCAGCCGCCTAGGGCGCCCCTTGGGAGGGGGCGCCGCCAGGAGCGCCGGCCCCCCTAATGCTGCAGCCGCCCGAGCGCTCTGTAGAGAGCCTCAGGCTGCTGCAGCTTCGCCCGGGCTGGTGCGTCCATGAGGGCGCACCGCCCGGGCGCAGCATGAAGAGAGGAGCTGACAGGAGGGAAGCGCTCAGCGCTCCCTCCTGTCACTCCCTCACTGTAGCGTGGCCGAGCCCTGTATGATCCGCCGGTACAGGGAGCATTTGTCTCCTGTACCCGGCCGGACTAACAGGAAGTGAACACTGAGTGTTCACTTCCTTTTAGTCCGGCCGTGTACAGGAAACAAAAGTTCCCTGTACCCGCGGACAGTATAGAGCTCGGCCACGCTACAACATAGGTGTCAGGATCGGGACAGGGATCCAACACGCAGAGTACAAACAGTAGCCAGATACGTATACCGGACCTTAGAATGGCCGGACTAACGTAAGTAGTACCGTATAGAATGGTCAAAGACAAGCCGAGGTCGAGGGTAACAGAAGACAGGTAAGCGAGAGACAAGCCGAATCAAGGGTAACAGAGATAAGCAGAGTAAGGTAAACAAGCCGGGTCAAAACCAAAAGGGATAATAGAATACACAAGCACTGAGTGACTAGAGCAAGCTAGAACCACGACAGGGCAATGAGCTAATGAAGGAAGCTCTGTTAAATACCCTGTTCAGAGCAGTAACCACACCTCCGAGACGTCCTGATTGGTCCTGCAGCAATTGACTGACAGGTCGATCCGGGGGAGTGTCCTGATGATGACTTCCTGCCTAGATGGTGTAAAAGGCAGTCACTCCCTCGCGGCCGGCCTTGCATGACCGGATAGACCGCGGGGAAGGGAGTCATCAGACCGTCTGGAAGGTGGAACAGCTAAGTCTCTACCTCTTTTGGAGGTAGAGACCACAGGTACCCTGACAATAAGTAGGGGAGGGTGGGGGGAATAAAGGGAGGGGGGAGAAATAAATGGAGAGGGAGGGAGGGGGGGAGAAATAAATGGAGAGGGAGGGGGGAGAAATAAATGGAGAGGGAGGGGGGGAGAAATAAATGGACAGGGAGAATAAATAGACGGGGGGATAAGTGGACAGGGGGGGGGATAAATGGTCAGGGGGGGATAAATGGACAGGGAGGGTGGGGGAATAAATTGAAAGGGGGGGAAATAAATTGACAAGGTGGGGGGGGAAGTAATTGACAGGGAGTGGAATTGACGGGGTTAGGAGGGGGAATGAGATGTCCTGCAAGTCTATCCCCTCCAGGGTCTCCCCAAGTTTGGCTTCCCATTGTATGTAGTGCAGAGGACCCCAGTCTTTAGATTCAGTGCTGAGGTGCTCGTATAGCAGTGTGATCAATTATGTCTGTGATGTTTTGTGAAATACAAGCATTCAAAGGAGGTCATAAATTTAGTGGCTACCCTCTCTATGTCTTTGTGTTTCGCAAAGTCCTGTATTTGCATGTAATCGAGACTGGAGCGGTGTGATACTATTTAAGTGCTCGTATGTGACTACTTCCTTATTGATGTACAGGTGCACATATCTTTGGAGTCCAGTGACTTCCAATCCCGTATAGTCCTTAGTTTGCATGCCCGGTGGGAACACTCTCAGTAGTGGCAAAAGCGGGGAGGGGAGTTCTCCCAGTGAGTATTTCTGTCTAGATTTGTCCCATATTTGTATGGTGTTAAGTATTGCGGGGCAGAGGTTTTCAGTTTGTGCCTCTGAGTTTTGGGGATCCATGTATAGAATTGGGGGAGATCTAGACCAGTCATCAGGGACTCGATGTCTACCCATCTTCTTTTGTCTGGTGGTGAGTGTCTGTGAATAAGTTGTGTCAGTTGTGCTGCAAGATAGTACAGATGCAAATTTGGTATGCCCAGTCCTCCCTGTGTCTTAGGTCCATATAATAGGCTGTGTGTGAATGTGTCAATTGCCCTTTTTGTTCCTGCTAGATCTCCCCTAGTGACCCCCACCGGTAATGCCTGGAACAAGAAAAGTAGTCTTGGGAGTATTACCTGCGCAAAGTTTATTGTATGTGTAGAAGCCCTATAAAGGGTTAAATGTGAAAGGGTTAATGAAATACCCCTTCCTGTCTTGCTGGAGATTCTTGGCTGATATCAGCATATCTAATGGCTAATGTAGGAACTCACCTATTGAGGCTTGCCTTGACGTGGCAGGTGAGCTTATATATTCAAATGGCCATTGGAATTAAACTAAAGAGCCTCCATTTTGTTTAAATGTACATGGGGATTTAGGCCCGAGCGCAGGTAACGTTCTCTTTGTTTTTACTATGTATTTTAAGCTGTTGGATACTAAGCTACTGCTGCTGTAAGCGCTGTGCTTTATCTTTGTGTTTGTAGTCTTGGGAGTAATATATATATATATATATATATATACACACATACATATATACACACACACACACACACACACACCTTAACAGTATGAATGCGTCCCAGCCACGAGATTGGTTTGTCCGTCCACTGCTCCAGTTCCCTGGCGAGGGGATGGTAATTGATACAGGAGCTTTGGGTCTGCAGTTAGGCGGATGTCTAGATATGTGAACTCCCTCTGGGAGATCTTTAAGTGGTGTGTCGTACAAATTAGTGCCATGTCCTGAGCCAAGAGATGAAAGGGCAGTGGATTTGGAGAGGTTGACTTTGTATCCAGACAGTTCCCCATAGTGTTGTAAGAGTGTTGTTAAATGTATCAGGCAGGTCAGGGGGTCACCAAGGGCTAGCAGGACATCATCCGCGTATGCTGATACTTCGAATTGTTGGCCCATTATTCTTACCCCCTGTATGCGCAGGTCTGAGCAGATGGCAGTTAGTAGTGGTTCTAGGGTAAGCGCAAACAGGGGAGAGAGTGGGCAGCCCTGTCGTGTCCCATTACCTAAGAGGAAGGGGGTTCTGTTTGCACCTTTACTCTGAGCCTGGAGGTTAGAGTAAAGTGCCTTGTCACAAAAGGCCCCGGGATTTCCTCTGAGTCTAGTAGGTGAAATAGGAACAGTCAAGTGACCCTGTCGAAGGCCTTCTCAACGTCCAGGGAGAGAGCCAGAGAAGGTACCTTTGACTCTGTCATCCACCATATGAGATCTGCACCCCGGTGGGTATTTTCATATAACTGCCTGCCGGGTATGAACCCCACCTGGTCAGGGTGTATGAGTCTGTTGAGTAGTGGTGTCAATCGGTTAGACAGGATTTTTGCAAGATTGTTTAAGTCCGAATTGATTAGTGAAATGGGTCTGTAGCTTGGCGCTAGTGTTTCGTCCTTATCCGTATTTGGGAGGAAGATGGTATTGGCAGTGGCCATGTCTGTGTTTGGTGGGCCCCCGGCATGAAATGATTGTGTAGGGAAGTGAGGTATGGTGCTAATTCTTCCTGGAATCTTTTGTAGTTTGAGATGTCATAACCATCAGATCCAGGGGCTTAGTTCCCCTTGAGGGCTGCTATGACTGCTGCCACCTCCTCTGGGGTATTAGGGGCCTGTAGGGTCACGGCCTCTGTCCCGGTCACCTTCGGCATAGGTAAGGTAGCTAGGAATACTTGTATCTTTGTGGTGTATTCTGTGTTGTTGGTGGTCAGGTGTGGAGAGTGGTTATATAGTACTTTGTGAATACCTCATTTATGGCTTCTTAGATAGAGTGTCGAATTGCTGTGATTTCTTTGATTTGGGGCGCTGTGGGGTTGGTCTTATGTTGCTGTTCGGCTTTCCTAAATGCAGATTGTAAATCTTCTAGTAATCTAATCTTTGCTTTTTATGTGTGACTGCCTTAATGAGTTGGCCTCGAATGACTGTCTTGTGGGCCGCCCATGTTATGGTTGGGTCCAAGTCTGGAGTGGTGTTGTCGCTAAAGTACTCTAGTATGACGGTTTTGGTAGTGTCTCTAATATTGTCATAGTTAAGGAGCCTAGTACAGTAATAAGCTTTCAGGACCATGTTTTGGTAAAGTGAAGTTTGCTGAGCGTGACAGTGATGTCCGCGTGATCCGACCATGTTATGCTGCCAATATCAGAGTGTTGTGCTTTGGTCATTCCCATAGTGTTTACTAGGATGTTATCTATTTGGGAGTATGTTTCGTGTGGGGTGCAATAGAATATGTAATCCCTTGTGTCGGCGTGGTGAAGCCTCCAGACATCCATCAGGCCCCTGTGGGTTCATGAATGCATGCATCAATTTATCTTGTCCTCCCCATTTGTGTGATCTCAACGTCCCTGGTTTAAAGCTTCTGTCGGCTGCAGGACAAGTCCCCACCTCCACCAGCATTCCGCCTCCTGCGTTGGAGACTCTATTTTCCAAAGTGGACCAATATGAGGCGTCTGGTTCCTTAGGGGCGTAAACATTGAGACAGTGAATTTTTTTGTGTTGCATAGGGTACCTGCCAGGTATACATAGCGCCCTTCTGAGTCAAATTGTGCAGTTGTAATATGAATGGGGCATTGTTTATTGCTCAGGATCGCCACTCCTGCCTTTTTGCGCAGTGTCCTGGCTTCATAGAATTCTGTATAGATTTTGTCTGTCAGCTTAATGAGGGCCGTCTTGGGGAGATGAGTCTCCTGGAGGAGTGCTATGTCTATTTTTTGGGCCTTGAGATCCGTAGCAGTAATTTACGTTTGTTTGGGGTATTTAGGCCCTTAACATTAAGCATAGAATTTTCTGGGTCATGGGATCATAGTGTGATACTTGTTTATGCAGTCAGGTCCTTGGGTATGGGAGCATGTCCGGGTAGGGCCAGTGCGGTCCGTCAATGCAGTACAATGAAGGTGTTCGCCACTCCCGTCGGGAATATTGAGAAATACCCGCCAGGGTTGGCAGCCCCGCGACTCCTTCCCCTGTGCTTCTAAGCGCTTGCCTCAAATTCTGGGGAATTAGTGCCAGTTAGTTTACCTTGGTGTAGTGTGGTCCTATGGAGGACACCAAACACCCCCCCCCCCCCGGTGACTGTTGTAAGAAAATCATCCGTAGCATGTTGGTGCCCCCATTTCTTTTCCCTCTGCCCCATTCACCTTCAACATTATAGTGCAGACTTTTTAAGAACAAGCTTGTACATTTTCTTATCCCCTTAATTCAATAAGCAGCAACCCTCCCTCCCTCACCCCCCTCGTGGTCAGGACCCCTCGGGTTAACTTAGCTCCCGCAGTCGGTTGAACTGCTGTGCTCGATGACTCATGTGGACTGTTTAGCCCCTGAGTTTCCTTTCAGGTATTCTCGACAGTATGCCAGTCTGTGGGTAAGGTGGGCAGGGCAGGCCAAGCCCAGTAGGGCAAAGTCCACTGCTAGGGTAATCTGCAGGAAGAAGCGCTCCGGCTGCTGGTAGCAGGGTGTAAGGTTTTCCCGCCTTAAATGCCACTATCGTGAAGGGATGTCCCCAGGTGAAATATTGTGGGTTCTAAGCAAGTCGGCCACCGGCTTCCAATCACATCACCTCTGTAAGGCGGAGGGGCATAGATCTCGGTAGAGTGATAGTGTTGCACCCTTGTAGATAAAGTCGTAGTCTCTTCCATATTGGTTCCTCTTTAGTGGTAAAGTAATGGAACCAAATAATAATGTCCAGGGGCATCTTGCCATCAGCTCTGCTTAGTATTCCATTATCTGTTTCAGCTGGCTTTTGCTCGGGGTCCTCTGGCAGGCCGCGGATCCGTAAGTTATTTCTCCGTGGTCGGTTGGAGAGATCTTCTAGCACCAGCTCCCAATCAGTTAGTTGCTTCCCCAGCTTTGTGGAGTGGGTCACCACTGCATTAGTGTCAGGGCTTACCTGGGTTGGGAGTCCGGCAGGCAGAGATATATGCTCACCCTTGCAAGAAAACACAGGCCGAGGTGGTCAGGTGAGAATTCACCTGGCCTGTGAGTCGGTGCACGGGGGCTGTGCATGGTAAACTTCAAGTCGCAGTACAGGAACAGATAAAGCAGGAGAATAGCCGTGGGAAGCCAAAGGTCAGAGGATGCCAGAAGTCAGAGTAAACAAAACAACAAGCAGGGATCAAGAGATACACTGGAAACCAGGAGACAGCAAACCGATAACCAGAATCAAGGAACTGACACTGCCTTCTTGGAGATGCAGTGTTTTATACCTGGCTAATGAGACTATCCACAACAGGTGTATCAGTAGTAATTCCAAATAATATCCAGCCCCCAGTGCTGGATACTAGACCGGGCATGAATGAACTTCCAGGCAGAAAGCAAGAATCTAATGTGGTTAAGAGGCAGAGACACAGACCTGGAATGCACAAGACCACAGGTTCAAGTCCCCTGTTTGGTTCTTCTAGGGCAACCACGTCTCGCTGTCTGTATGTTGCGGTGATAACCGTGACAGTACCCCCTCTTTAAGAACGACCTCTGGGCGTGACCAGGTTGTTTGTCATTGTTTTCCAGATCAGAAGTACCTTCTCCTCGAGATTGAAGATATCATCCGGCAGGGGGGTACATACCAGTCATCCATACCATACGCAAAGCCTTCCTCCAGAATAGAAGGAAACACAGCACCAACTGCAACTTTAGCTCTAGTCGTTCTCACAGGAGAGGCATTCGCAGCTTTCAATGCTTCCTTGAACACTTCTAGATCCTGTTTGCATACAACTGTGCCATTCAAGGCATATGTGCAGTCAGGTGGTAGAAGTGGAAGTGGTGATGGTGCTTGCTTGAACAGTAGTGTTTTCAGGAAGAGGTATAGATGTTTCTTGAGGTAGAGATTCTTCAGGGGTACTGGTAGCTGATTCTAGAGGAACACAGGTTACATTGGCTACAGTTGTTTGGGTACATTTTTGTGTCACAGAACGTGGCCTGGCAGTAACCTTGGCGGTTTCTTGGCTGTGTCGTCAGGAAGACAGGATGGGAGCAGACAGTGCCTACTTGAAGAGTTTGAGGCAGAGGTGGGCGAGTGGGACAGAGAGAGATAAAGTGCCCTCTTTCTCCACAGTAGAAACAACGGCCACTACTTCTCCGATGGTCTACTCTCTTTAGACGACAACCTAGTACGGAGGAAACCAATCTCCATAGGTTCCTCTTCATCCACTGGAGTCTCCCTCGGGACTGGATCATAGAGAGGCAACAAGGAGGCTTGGTGTTGGTACAGGGTCTTGCTCATCCTGGGATCCTGGGGTTTTCTGGAACGTGGAGCAGGCTTAATACCAGGAGTCTTGAACTGCGAGTCCATAGCTGTCATGAATGACCCCCAGCTGTCGAGGACAGGACTATTAGCCAGTATCATCTGGAGTGCCCATGACTTGATCCCTCCAGACAGCAGGTTGATAGCTGCACATACCATAATAAAGTCACTGGCGTAAGTACGCAGCTTTAAGGCAAATAATATTTCACAGTCCACCTTAAAGCACTGGAAGGATGTATAGCTACCGTCTCATCTTTCTGGCATAATGATGATTGGTTCAGGATAACCAGGTTGTGGGGCTGGGTGTACTGCGCCTTTAAGAAGCACAAATTCTCGCTGTAAGTCTGAAATGGTCTGGACCAGACTGGACACTTACTGGGACAGGGGTGAGCACATCTCTGCGGACTACATTGGTCAGTTCCTTATGTCAGGGCTTACCTGGGTTGGGAGTCCGACAGGCAGAGATATATGCTCACCCTTGCAAGAAAACACAGGCCGAGGTGGTCAGGTGAGAATTCACCTGGCCTGTGATTCGGTGCACGGGGGCTGTGTAGGGTAAACTTCAAGTCGCGGTGCAGGATTGGATAAAGCAGGAGAATAGCCGTGGGAAGCCAAAGGTCAGAGGATGCCAGAAGTTAGAGTAAACAAAACAACAAGCCGTGGTCAAGAGATACACTGGATAACAGGAGACAGCAAACCGATAACCAGAGTCAAGGAACTGACACTGCCTTCTGGGAGATGCAGTGTTTTATACCTGGCTTACATGACTATCCACAACATGTGTACCAGGAGTAATTCCAAATAATGTCCAGTGCTGGATACTAGACAGGGCAGGAATGAACTTCCAGGCAGAAAGCAAGAACTGAATGTGGTTAAGAGGCAGAGACACAGACCTGGAATGCACAAGACCACAGGTTCAAGTCCCCTGTTGGGTTTTTCTAGGGCGACCATGTCTCGCTGTCTATATGTTGTGGTGAGAACTGTGACAATTGGGAGCTTGTGCCACAGTCTCCACTCGGGGCTCCAAGGCTGCAGTACGTGTCCACAGGGCCTGAATTTCATCTTTCACCTCTCTGGAGCTCCATGTTATCTCCTCAGCCAGGTAGGTTTTCACCTCTGCTAATTTGTGTAGTATTTGGGAGGTCTTGCTGAGTTGGGAGTCTGGCTGTTTGCCTTCCAGGATCGACTGTGAGCCATGTTGGTTGGCAGCCATCTTAAAACCCATCTCTTTAAGGAAAGTTTATGGCCTCTCAGAGTAACCTCTACCTCACATTTTTCTTTTGTTTGCTATTTCCTGTCCTCGTGTGTTTTATACCCCACCTCCTATAGACTGTAAGCTCGTTTGAGCAGGGTCCTCTTCAACCTATCGTTCTTGTAAGTTATTTTGTAATTGTCCTATTTATAGTTAAATCCCGCCTCTCATAATATTGTAAAGCGCTACGAAATCTGTTGGCGCTATATAAATGGCAATAATAATAATAATGAAGATGTCTGCTACTGTCGGAGAATTTGTATGTTGTACACCTCGTTTTTTCCGTTTCGGTTTTGCACCGGAGCCCCAGGGGGACATTAAGGTAAGTTTATCTGGGCACTGTGAGGTGCGATGCTGGTTGATTGTGCAGGATTGCAAGTGGATTTGCGGGAGCCTTTACTCTAAAAGGCCATTCAGGTTGGCAGCCAGACCACGCCCCGTAGTGCTGTATTTCAGCTAGTATACATGCCCTGGTGGTCCAGCGCAGGCTGCTAGTTGATATTCATTCCCTGGTGGTCCAGTGGCGTATGATATTGTCTGTACCTGCTGTTGCTACAGACCATAATATCCTCTCCCTTGCGTTTCTAGCGCACAACGTAGAGGAGGAGTGCAGCTGAGAGGATCCCCAGCTGGTGCTCTGACTAACTAAGTGAGCATTAGAGCCACAGGGAGTCCAGGATATATATTAAATAAAAATGTCATTCATGAGGGCAGCAATTTCCCTAAGGCAGTGCGTGCTACTGCGAGCTGTATTGACCGCCTGGTGCCCCCTGTTTCCATGGTGCCCTGTGTGGCCGCAAAATTTGCACACCCCAAAGGCCAACCTAGATGACACATTTACAGTTTGTCAACACTTTCACAGAATTAATGATAAATACTTTAAACGTTCATACTGCAAGTTCCTGCTTCACTGTGAATGTTCTTTAAATAAAAATAAACTGTAGACCAACTGCAGTAAATTTAGCAGACCTCCTCACATATGAGAAATGTTTCTAGGAAGCACATTTCTCATCTACTAAAAATGGAATTCTAACACGACACAAGTAGCATGTTAACATGTTTAATGATAGCATGACCTGCTTTCTTGAAATGCTTGGTGACAATAATAATTTAAAATAAAAGGATTGCCAATTTGTTTCTGAAAATAGTTGTGTGTTTTTTCCCTCCTGCTTTTGTCTTGACTCGAAAGCCACACATTAGCTGGCATTGAAACTCACCACGCTTTAGGCCTAAAACTAATTTAATGTTACAATTTCTACCATGTGTCAGACTGAAAAAGAAGAGAAAGAGATACAAATTACACAATTGTATGTTGGGTTGCAATGTAAGGTTGGCATGACTTTAGTGTACAATAAGGTAAAACTGGATGGGTAACTATTGTAAAATAGAGCAGAGGGGAAGGGGTGCTCCACATTTCTATAAGAAAAGCCACAAACAATGGGATTTGTGGTGCTCCGCCATATCCTCCTAGGAACTGAGGAAAAAATTGTCTTCCAATATGCCATCCATTTGTAAAGAAAAGGAAGAGGAGGTTCCCAGTATCCCAGCTTATCACATGACATATTACTGGAAAGCCCAGGATTTCCTCTTTGCAATACATCAGGGATTTATATATTCAAAAGAATAAAAGGAGATGCATGTGAACAAAATGTCCAGTACAGAGGACACAAGTTAATGGGCTGGGTCTCTGGAGGATATAAAGTCCCCAATGACATCACAGACCTTGTCTGAATCACATTAGAACTACCCACTAGATCTGCACAGACCTTGTTTTGGGCATGTGGCAATCCGGTTTGGATGGCTCACTGCAGGGGATAGTGAAAGGGAAATTTAGTAGAAACCTTCCAGGACATACTTGTAATTGAGAAAATTCTTAATTTATCCTTGCTGGCTAAATATGTTGCAAATAAATTAGGTTTTAATGGTGAGGCTCTTCAAAGTGGTTTCCCCTCCCTAAACGTGGCCCCGTTTTGCCAATAATAATAAGTGTGATTGCTTAGAGATAAATAGAGGACTACTCCAACCACCATGACCACCTCTGCTTTTAGAAGTGGACATGGTGCAAGCATTCTGTTTCTGCCTATAAAGAGATATTACTGATTTTGTGCCATGGTGTAGTTACACCTTCCCCTGGAACTCTGTTCTACACTGATCAATGTGAGTTCTGTGCAAAAAAGGTTTGTCATCAGCACACTCTGCATGTTGACAGATGTAATGAGCGTCTTCTCTTTTAGGCAGTGCTGTGAATATCAACATTTGCAATACGTTTTAGAGTAACCTTTAAAGATAACATTTGCAACCATTTTCACCCATATTATAGACCAGCTGTAGGCAGCATTCTGCACTCCAAATGTTGTGGGCTACATCTTTCAGAATGTCATAACACTGGCAAGGCATCAAGGGAAATGTAGTCCACAACCTTTGGAGTGCCGAGAGCTGCCTACCCCTGTTAAGGGCCATGCACCTACGCAATTAAAGCAAACATTTGCTGCCAGTATGTGTACAAAAGTGTCAGTGTTGCTGAAGTGTCGGCTTATGTATTAAAAAATGTAATCTAAAGTTCTATTGACCTTATGTACACAGTGCTCCACTCCATTTAATAATACTGTCACAAAAGAAAGATTGTATTGGGGTGAGAAACTATATGTGCCTTCAACTACGCAATAACAAAATTACATATATATTTGCTTCAGTAGCTGATCTCTGCTCCAGCACACTTGCAAAACAGATGTACAAAAGCCCAAAATCTCTTCATCCTTTATAATAACTTGGGATATAGCTCTCGATATAGATAATTTCATGCACAGTTTTGTCTTTTTGATCATATGTACTAATTGACTCAGCGATATTATAAAGTACCAGGATTTTATCTACAAATCTTTCCTTACGTCATACAGTATCTGAAGTATCAAGTAGCTTTTCTGGTTTGGCAGGATTGCGATCGTAGATTCCACTGAACTTTAGGAACAAAGTTTTTGTTCCTGAGAGACACAATTTTATTACACTGGTATTTCTCAATTTCACATTAGTAACTACAATGTTAAATAGAACAAAAATAAATATTTCTTCAGGATTGGTGTAGAAAGAATGGGGAAGTAGTGGTAGTGGTGGGGGAAGGTCATTTAAAGGAAATGAAAGCCATTGGTTGAAATTTTGCTTCATATTAACAAGGCAGCATCCAGCAGATCAGGGCTGCCTATACGATTAATGCTTCGGATGCATTTAAAAGGCATCTGTCATTTCCCAGGATATTTAAAATGATGTTTACTTATGCCTATATTTATCAAATATGTAATTGTAAGGTGCAAAAGGTAAAATTAAATATAGAAATTCACACTTCTTTATCCTACAACTGGGTGCTTCTATCTTAGCTCCCTGTCAATCATTATAAAAGCTCTGCCCTTTGACCCGGCAGTCAGCATAAAGAAAGCATTGAGAGAAGATTAGCAATCAAACAATGTTTTTGTTTAACCTCTTCATTTGCAGTGTTTGCCCTGGGATTGCCTTGTCTGAACTGGATTATAATGCAATTTAGTAAATCTTTAATACAAAGTTAAAAGAAAACAGAGCATCTCATGAATGAAATGTAAACATAATTATAGGTGATTTTCAATGTTTTATTCAATCGTGTAAATTCCAGTCAAATCACAGTTTACCTTTAAATGCCCTGAATTTCAATCTAAAAGCAGCACAAGCACTTTTAAACAAGCTCTCAAGTCCTCTTGATGATGATAGAGCCTCTCTGTTAGGTGATTAGAAGGACTTTGCACATCTATTATTAATATTTACAACAGAAATAATAAAAATAAAGTATATACAAGACAGCTTGTGTTTGGTTCAAATGTACTATGGGTGGCCAAAGGGTAGATCCCCAGCTGCCAACTGCAGCTCCCTTAATGTTTTTCCAGCCATAAGCCCTTATTATTAAATAACATCATAGCAGAATTAATTAAATGTGTTTTATTTCTCTAATCTTTATTAAATAATATGTGATCTGAAGCATAGTAAAATCAACAGAGCCCTAAAATGGCATTTTAGAATGTATTACTATGACAATCTAATCACTGAAAATGTATACAACTTATCTACAGTAGCATTTTGGCCATTCTAGCCAACAGCTTACAGTAAAATTTCATTTTAATCTAATAAATAAATCGAACATTTTCCTATGCTGAAGCATTTATGGTAATGGTGCTATCACTAGTCTGAAATCTACTCTTGTTTTGGCAAATTAAATAATTTTGTCTGGATTTCAAAATATATATGCTCTGCAGATAGCTAAAGTCTCTGATTAGAAATATCAGTTCCATAATGAATGTAAAGAGACATTGTAAGCACCATAACCACTACTACCCATTGTAGCTATTAGGGTTATCAGGCTATCATGCTACTGACACTGTCCCGTAGTTCTGTGTAAACAGTTTCAACAGTTAAGCACAAATCTAAAGACCCCCAGGCTTCCATCGCTTGGCTCGTTGCTTGCCTTTAGCAATATTAATTTTGTACAAATTAGGACAGAACTGATTGACTAAGAGTATCAGCTGTTATACTTATTCATTTAATGTTGTGCAAATTTGGACAAAATGGACATGCTAATCCAGAAGTAATGATATGACACAAAAATAGCCTACTAGCACCATAAAAATTACGTGTTGTAGTGGTTATGGTTTTAGAATGTTCTTTTTGCACTCTTGGTGTTTCAAGCATACTTCAAGCAAGAAGTGACAATGTTAATTTAGGCAATGTTCATTCTAAAAAAATAGCCAGTACATGATATTTTTGTTTGTACCCCAGCATCACATTGTTTGTTATGCTATAATACTACATTAAAATATATTTGTGTACGGGATTATGGAAGGGGCGCACATTAAACTGTGTGTAATTTTAATATATGAGAGTCGGTTGAGGTGTGCCGAAACCGACGTGAGGTTAGGCCTGCAAAAGAGGGCCCACCCAGGTATAATGATATATGAAGAGGGTGTGGTGGGGGGGAATTTCCGAAATCGTCGCAGACAGGTGAGTAAGGGGATTTGCTGGGTTTAAATAGCCATAAAATCCCTCCCACAATTTCAGGCATACGCCTTCTATTTGTGTACGGGATTATGGAAGGGGCGCACATTAAACTGTGTGTAATTTTAATATATGAGAGTCGGTTGAGGTGTGCCGAAACCGACGTGAGGTTAGGCCTGCAAAAGAGGGCCAAAAAGTGTGTGACATTTATTAAACATAACAAAACATTTAGACATATTATAGAAAGCGAGCCTGATTTCTTTCTGGATTTGGAATGAACCGGTTGTATGCCGAGGACTTCCAGCGACCCATCTTCTCTACAAGATGAGTTGGAACTGGATGACTTGAGGCTGCTGTGGCGGCCCTAACACAGAATGAATGTACCGAGAAGGAACTTCGGATTGACGCCAAGACTAACAAACAAGGAGCGAATGTATAGCATGAACTGTTTGAGAGATGTGGCAAAAATTGTACGAGCAACCATTATAATCGGAACGCATTTGGTATCTTGAACCACATACAAAACTTACACATATCGTAAGCCGTAGAGTACGTTTGCTTAGTATTAGTGGACAAATCTTACCTGCATAGACACTAACTTCAGGCATGATTGATACCTTTTTTGACCTGCCGAGGAAATCTGGACTGCGTGTTCTTTTATCTCAACCGTTACGTTTAAGCAAGGTCCGACTCCAGGACTTCGGAAGTGGCTAAAGCGGAGGAAACTGCAGGGGAACTTGAGACGTCAGGGTTAGCGTTTATTAAAGATAATACGATACCTGGAGCTAGTTCTTGTAGCATGCTGTGAGGAGGAAGGAAACGTAATAAGTTTAAATTATGCAAAACTCAGAAGCTCATTGAGCTTTCTCGTGTAGTAGAGCTGCTAGCTAATGGGAACCAATAGGTGAAGATAAGGACTATCCCGTAAGAGTTGAGGCCGTGCCAGTAGCCCTGTGTGTGAGAGAAGCCCTACCTACGATTTAGGCCATGTGGACTTGTACCATCTAAGCGCGGCAGGGTATTAACCTCTTGTGGAAAAGCGTTAACCTGACCGTACACGTGCGATTACTTGCATTAAACCATAGCGAAAAAGGACTGTAACAGGCGCCTGATGAAACTGCTGTGACGTGAATCGAAGAATAGAATGCAAAGCCGTGACCCACCGTAGGGAAATGTTTGCACGAGAGAGGAACCTGAAGAGGAGCTTTGACAAAATTTGAAGACGATATGTGTTCGTATAGCAAGTACCCTATAGCAGTTACTTGGTAGGCATGAGATCGTGAAAGATTGTACAACAGGATGCATAAGGTGTTACGCCTTAAATTAAAACATCCAGCATGACCGAAAGTAACTCCCGATGGACTACTTAAGCTTACATAAAGAGAAGCGTGAACAACGACAAATGCGTGACAAATGAATTGACTGCGCATGGAGGACCCTGTGAATGTCAGGCGTGCAGACAAGTCCCTAATTAGTAGATTAAGGATTCGAATGGTATTTGTTTGGCCAAAATGGAGGCGGAATGATGCCTCGATGTTCGATATGAAACAAGTGGGAATACTGTTCACCCGGTCCCATCAGATCGCTAAAGCTTATCCTGCATTGCTTGTATAAGCGACGCCGACGTGAAAATTGAGTGATAGTATGAATCGATAAACGGTAATTTAGAACTCAATGTACCAAAGTGCCCCCAAAACGTCGCGAAGAAATAAACGGTAAATCCATAATACATGAGACCGGAAGCAGTCACTGTGCGTCACTGCAGCGCCTGGAGGACCCGACGATGGTCCAAAACGAGGCCAAAACTGTACAACGTGCAATGTGGAGGGCAACGTGAGACCCAACAAACCAATATGACTGAATATAAGTAAGAAATGCCTGAAACAAGTTGTAGGAGGAACCGCAGGTCCTGGTGTCTACTAGCTTGGTCTGGGCACGTAGTGTACGTGGTACCTAAGGATCGCCAGTGAGCGACAGGTTGGGGTAATATATATATATATATATATATGTATAAATATATATATATATATATATAGGTATCCTCGTACTGCTAGAACTAAGCATCTAGCAGACCCATTGCCCGTAAGAGATAACGTATTGAAAGCACCGGAGTAGCCGAGTACGATAGTTCTGAAATACTGTTTTGCACCAATGTAGGAGTATGTAACGCACGATCGAAACTAAGGCGGGAAATAAAGTGCTAGGATACCTGAAGCGGTTATGGGATCTAAAACATAGCGATTATGCTTGACGGGTCTGGGGTGTGCCGCCCCCCCCCCCCAGCTTACTAGGAGCACGAGCGTGAGTGCGTGTGTGCTGGCCGACTAGCTAGTGCCGCGATGCGGCGAAACGATTACACTAGGTTGGTGACAGGTGAGGCCCTGCTAGTTGCCAAGCGGCTTGAGAGGCTCTATCTATGCGTTGGCGTGAGGGGGCAGCGTGGCCACTGAATGAGGTGGCGGGGTGTCGGCCTCTCGGTGACAGTTAAACATAAGATAGAATGGGAGTGACGGATGAGGCCCTCTCTATGCCAAAATGCGAGGCGACTAACTATGATTTGGCCCGAGGGGCATAGTACCTCCGAGTATGAGGATGGGTGTTGGCCTCGCGGGACCACTAACCTATGGCGAAGAAGCCAGGGGGAAGAACAACTAGTGGACACCTAGGAACCTAACAGCCAGCAGTTGCTAACTAAGATGGAAGGGTAGTTAGTGAGAGAGGACATACTACGGACGAAACGTGGGCAGCAAAGAGTTAGGATCGTATGGTTTGACCGAAACTGGGGTGCCCAGTGAGCATGTGGGGTCCGGATGGTCGGGACGTATGAACCAGAATGCGTGTACGATCGTATGTATGGCCCTCGGGGCTCGTGGTGCCAGACCGTGGCCTTGATTCGAAATGCAATACGAATGAACGTGAATCTTTTTTTTTTTTTTTTTTTTTTTTACATATACATATATGCAGATCTAGTTCGTAGTATAGTATAAACGCGTACTTGCCGTAGCCGAGGCTCGCTCACCAGAACTGCAATGTGAAAGTAGATGCGTTTGTCCAGTAACGTACGCGCTTGTCTGCGTAGGAGTACGCCGGGATTTACACGGAACGCAAATTGCCGCACCGACTGAGGATGAATTAGGGCTGGTACAGACAATGCTTCGTTTGCTGTGTACACACATCGCTTCAAAGACCCTCACAATGATGAGCAGGTTAAAGAAAGTCAGAATAGCCAATTATCCAAAAATTCAGCCATAACCAAACGAGCAGGCAAATTTCTGTAACCGACAATGTGTGTCTCTGTATATCTGTATATCAGTGTTTATGTCTGCGTATGTGTGCGTACGTGAACATCAGGGATAATATATCAATATAATTACATAATTATTACATTAGCAATTTTTTTTTGCGCGAATAGAAATTACCTGACCTTTCCGTGATACAGCTTAGGGAGAGGAAACGCACGACTAAGAAACAAAAATGCCGCACTTTTTGGATGAAGTGAAACACCGTTTCAAATAGGTTATAACGAGAGAGAGAGAGAGTGGAACCCCTGACCATGTGGCCATTTGGTATTCTATGCAGTATACCTATATACTAGCTGTTGATTCCCTATGGGCGGAAACATCATAAACAAGCATGCAATGAGATAGACTGAAAAGTAACTGGTTACTGAAGCTGTTCAGATGATTGCCGGCGCAGTGTGCATGCGCAGAGAGAAACCTTTATAGGGTCCTGGTGGAGTTCCTATAGCAATTCATTTAATAACGTGCCTTTTTGTCCAACTTGCAAAATAACGAACACTACGTGGTGGTTGATATCAGTAGAAGCAGACATGATAAGTGTGACAAGGATGGAACCTGTTGGAATAGTTTAGGTACAATCATCTACCCGGTGTTATTATTAATAATGCTTAACGGCTGTTTTGTACTTAAATGACCTGATCTGTTGGTATGTATAAAGCCTGAAATGAAATGAAATGTCGAGTTCCTTCTTTTGGCTTTATGTCCAACACTGCTATAAGCTGTGCACATTGCGCTTCTAATATGGGGAGAAACAGAAAATCTCCCTAACACATTGTATCCCCTGGCTGTGCGATGACTGTGATACCATTAACAATCTGCACAGTCTATTAAACATTTGGTCATGTGTAGCTGTGTTTTATGTTAAACACAAGATTTTGATGATTTTCAGTGATTTATTGAGTATTGTAATATCCAGAGAATTCTTGATTAACAGATTAATTTACAAACTTAGACCGCGGTTTAGTATTTTTTGAGTTTTTTTAAGTGATTTAATTTAATTTTGGATACATTTTAAAATTAATATCTAAAATGTTAAAATATCAACAATATATCATATGTCAAAAATATGTGTATATGTATATTTGAGTAGCGGGACGGCCACGCAAGGTGAAATGGTCCGGACGAAGCGTTTAGCGAAATGACTAAAACAAAAGAAATTAAACGTGTGTGCACTCGTATGATGTAACCGAATAAAATAAATTGTTCGACTTACAATTTTGCCGACTAGCCCGTTCGCTTGTGCAAACTTACGAACTCCCGCGTGAGGTTGCCGACCGTCGGTGTAGGCGCGTCGCGGAAGTCTGACGTCAGAGGTCTGCGTGCACCGGAAAGGGAATTTCCGAAATCGTCGCAGACAGGTGAGTAAGGGGATTTGCTGGGTTTAAATAGCCATAAAATCCCTCCCACAATTTCAGGCATACGCCTTCTATATACGGTATGTAAGTGATATTGATGATTATTTACACATCACTTTGAAATAAATATTTCGACTTAATGGGATTCTATAGTGTTAGGAATATAAATCTGTTAGGAATATAAATCCGGTGCTGTTAGGAATATAAATCCGGTGCTCACCAGCATTTAACCCCTTAAGGACACATGACGTGTGTGACACGTCATGATTCCCTTTTATTCCAGAAGTTTGGTCCTTAAGGGGTTAAATGGTTAAAAACCCTTCATTTCCAGCAGTAATTCCAGTGCCGATGTCCCACTTCCTCCGACATCATCAAGAGTGTCAAGCGCATTAAACCCTTCCCATGGGAAAGCATTGCCTCAATGCTTTCCTCTGGTGATTTCAACGACACTGAATGTCCTCGGGCAGAGTTTGAGGACATCCAGCATCCTTTAGGGGACCTGGAGTCCATTAGGATCCAGGCTATGCCTCTTGTGGCTGTCTGATTGACAGTCATTAGAGGAAATATTATCTTCTCTAAAACTGAGTGGGACAGGGACACTGCACCCAGACCACTTTATTGAGGTTAATAAAGGCACTGAGATGGAGTTTCTCTTGTGGAAATTTGCAAAGATCACCTGTAAAGTTTCCAGTTTTCTCTAGAAATAAATGAAATAACCGTAGGAAACTCCCAGAAACTTAAAGACATCTGTACATCAGGAAAGTGAAAAATAAACTTGCAATGTTTAACTCCCCCTTCCTAAAAACAAAATCAACAAATATGTACATAGTTAATACAATGTTAAACAAAAATCTGCACACCAGTCAAGCCATAAGATTTGCTTTTCCCACAGAAATCACAAATCTGCAGTGATGTTACTACCGCAAAGGATTTTGGATGGGCATATGCAAATTAGTTTACAACATGGTCGATTATTTGACAATTTTAGTTTATATAGTCTAGATGGAGTTAAATACCATCTGTAAATTCATTTGAAATGTGATTCCAAATGATTAATACATCATGTAATCCCTTTCAATGACATTAGAAAATCATGCCATTCCTTCACTGTATATATCCCACCCAATTCACTCTCCCACTTTCACATATA
Organism: Pelobates fuscus; assembly: GCF_036172605.1. NCBI lineage: Eukaryota > Metazoa > Chordata > Amphibia > Anura > Pelobatidae > Pelobates > Pelobates fuscus. The sequence goes on from NC_086317.1 coordinate 147,613,263, forward strand.
GTCCAGTGGCGTACATACCAGGGTCGCAGGGGTCGCGGCCGCGACCGGGCCCGGCCCACCAGGGGGCCCGGCCGCTCCTGCAACCCGGTATGTACGCTCTGGGCCAGCCTCTTCTCCTGGGGGGCCCAGGAGCCGGCCACCTCCGGGCCCCCCGAGGCTGGCCCTGCTTACACCCGGCGGGCAGTCAGGCTGGCCGGTGCGCGAGGGAGCACTCTCCCCTGAGTGCTTCCTCTTCAGCTCCCTCGCGCACCGCACTGATACCGGAGCCGGAAGATGACGTCATCTTCCGGCGCCGGTATCAGTACGCAGCGCGCGAGGAAGCTGAAGAGGAAGCACTCAGGGAAGGGTGCTCCCTCGCGCGCCCGCCAGCCTGACTGCCCACCGGGTGACCGGCCTCCCAGGAGCCCAGCAGCACCACTGGACCCCAGGGAATCCCCTCAGCACTCCAAAAGGTAAGGAGGCTGGAGGGATTGAATAAAAAAAAAAAATGCGTTAGTGTGTGTATTAGTGTTAGTGTGTGTGTGTGTTAGTGTTACTGTGAGTGTTAGTGTGTGTGTGTGTGTTAGTGTTACTGTGAGTGTTAGTGTTAATGTGAGTGTTAGTGTGTGTGTGTGTTAGTGTTACTGTGAGTGTTAGTGTTAGTGTGTGTGTTAGTGTTACTGTGAGCGTTAGTGTTACTGTGAGTGTTAGTGTTAGTGTTACTGTGAGTGTTAGTGTGTGTGTTTTAGTGTTAGTGTTACTGTGAGTGTTAGTGTGTGTGTGTTAGTGTGTGTGTTAGTGTTACTGTGAGTGTTAGTGTGTGTGTTAGTGTTACTGTGTGTTACTGTGTGTGTTACTGTTACTGTGAGTGTTAGTGTGTGTGTTAGTGTGAGTGTCAGTGAGTGTGTCTGCTGAGTGTGTGTCTGCTAGTGAGTGTCAGTGAGTGTGTTACTGTGTGTGTCTGTTACTGAGTGTGTTTGTGTTAGTCTGTTTGATGTCTGTTAGTGAGTGTGTGTTTGTCAGTGAGAATGTATGTTTTGTAAGTGAGTGTGTATGTCTGTCGCTGAGTGTGTCTCTGTCAGTAAATGTGTGTGTCTGTTAGCTAGTGTGTATGCATCTGTTCGTGAGAGTGTGTGTGTGTCTTCAGCACTTACCTTTCTCCAGCGCCGGACTCCCTTGGCGCTGGGGATCCCTCCGCCGCTCAGCTCCGAATGCGCATGCACGGCAAGAGCCATGCGCGCATTCAAACCGCCCATAGGAAAGCATTACTCAATGCTTTCCTATGGACGTTCAGTGTCTTAAAATCGCGGAAGCTCCTCTAGCGGCTGTCAGTGAGACAGCCACTAGAGGCTGGATTAACCCTCAGTGAAACATAGCAGTTTCTCTGAAACTGCTATGCTTTCAGCTGCAGGGTTAAAACTAGAGGGACCTGACACCCAGACCACTTCATTGAGCTGATGTTATCTGGGTGTCTGTAGTGGTCCTTTAACCCCTTAAGGACACATGACATGTGTGACATGTCATGATTCCATTTTATTCCAGAAGTTTGGTCCTTAAGGGGTTAAGTGTGTGTGCATCTGCATGCACTGGTGTACATACCGCGGTCGCAGCCCTGCAACCCCTGCCATGTGTTGCGGCCCCGGCCTGCGCAGAGTAAGGGTGCGGGAGGGGGCACGGATCAATTTTTTTCGCACCGGGGCCCCATAGGTCATGTGTACGCCACTGATATAGTCCATTTTAGGATCTGTCTCACCAGCCAAAAAAAGAATAACACAAGGAGATGGTGCCTTTTCTGCCAGGATCTGAAATATATTGTTTTTCCAAATTTGATATATCCAATTTTCTTAAATTCAGATCAGAAATCCCCAAATGCTCGCTAATCAACTACACCATCAACTCGTGCATATGGGCATCAAAAATGCTTAACTTGAATTTGTTTTTCAATTGTTCAAAGGTCATAAAATTAGTAAATAAAAATAGGTCATTAATGTGTGTGATTGACCAGGCCCGGACTGGATCACAGGATCTCCCCTGCTGGTCTATGCATGTCCGACACTATCCGAGCGCTGGCCCTGCTGCATTCCATGACAGGCCAGTATGGAAATCAAAGATCTCCCTCACCGGCCCACATGTAGTATATTGCGGCCCTCGGCATGGGAGAAAGAGAGGGAGATAGGAGAGGAATTCGGAGGAGCTCAAACTTGCAGCTCTTCCAGGTTCCTCTCGCGAGATTCGGAGCATTGCCATGGCAACGCTACGGGTCTCGCAAGAGTGAACTCTAGTCCCACAGGCTAGAGTTCACTCACCACTAGGACCACCAGGGATGGCAGCAGCACGATCCCCCCTCCCAGGCTAAAGGTAAGAAGGGAGGGGGGATGTAATCACTCACAGCACCCTCACTCACACAGCCTGCACTCCTGACACTCACAGCACCCTCACCACTCACACACACTGCACCCCTGACACTCACAGCACCCTCCCTCTCACACACACACACACACCCTGCACCCCTGACACTCACAGCACCCTCACTCACACACAAACACTGCACCCCTGACACTCAAAGCACCCTCACTCACACACACACGCACACTGCACCCCTGACACTCACAGCATCCTCACACACACACACCCTGCACTCCTGACACTCACAGCACCCTCACCACTCACACACACTGCACCCCTGACACTCACAGCACCCTCCCTCTCACACACACACACACACGCACCCTGCACCCCTGACACTCACAGCACCCTCACTCACACACAAACACTGCACCCCTGACACTCAAAGCACCCTCACTCACACACACACGCACACTGCACCCCTGACACTCACAGCACCCTCACACACACACACTGCACCCCTGACACTCACAATACACTCACACACACACACACACTGCACCCCTGACACTCAGAGCACCCTCACTCACACGCACACACTGCACCCTTGACACTCACAGCACCCTCACACACACACACACACACACACTGCACCCCTGACACTCACAGCACCCTCACTTACACACACCCACACTGCACCCCTGACACTCACAGCACCCTCACTCACAGACACTGCACCCATGACACTCACAGCACCCTCACACACACACACACACAGCTTCCTCACTCACACAAAGCACACACACACTGCACCCCTCACACACACTGCATCCTCACGCGCACACAACACCCAACACACAGCACACACACTACACCCCTTACACATACACACACACATCACCCTCAAACACACACACAGCACCTTCACACACACACAGCATCCTCACAAACACACAGCACAATACTCTTTCCTGGCATTTTTGTCTCTCACCTAGTATCTCATCTATGGAGACACCAGAGACAAATTTCAAGCAAACACAGTGCAAGCATGTTGTTAAATTTGCTTGCACTGTACAGAATAAATACAGAGTCTTTATCTCATGCTAGAGCTCTTCAGCAGAGCACTGTGCATGGTCTGCCATGGAAGAGCATTGAACCAACATGCTCACTTTGTGATGGGACGTGCTTGTCATTGGTGATGACAAAACACACCCTATCTGGCCCTGCCCACTTTTTAGGGGGTCCGCTGTAATTTAAAAAATGCTGGGGCAGAATTTTCTTCCCAGTCCGGCCCTAGTGAAGCCCAATAATCCACATCCATCTCAGATAATGAGGGTTGCAACACTGATAATGGAGTAGCCCTGCACCAGATAGCAGAAGGACGAATATTCTTATATAGGATATCCCATGATTTAACAGCCACTTTGGTGGATGGGTACATATCCACCACCCGCGGTCATCGAAAAGGGGCCAGCCATAAAATATCTTTAATAGAGTGAGGAGTAATCTTCTCTGCCTCCAACTCGAGCCACAGGGGGCGATCACAATCCAGTTTGAACTTAAGTGCCATTGCGGCATTTGTTGCATGATTGTAATGGACAAAGTTTGGCAAACCCATACCCCACACCCTCTGAGCTCTTGTAAAATTAGTAGTTTGATTCTACATGGCTTTTTATTCCAAATGTCAACAGGGCAGAATGGACCTTTCTAAAAAAGATAAAAGCATAGTAAGAGGGATCGCTCTTATGAAATGTAATATTTTGGGAAGGAGAGACATTTTAACCAAATTGATCCTACCTAGCACAGACATTTTGAGGCCACATTACCTTTCTAGGTTGGCCCTAAACTCGAGCCAGACCTTAGCCAGGTTATAAGTATAAATACAAAAAGAGAAGTCCTGCGCTTAAGCAGCAAGGACTACAACACACATCAGCCCCAATATATAGTAAAAACCAAAGAAAAGAAAATGTTACTTGCGCTTTTTCCTTAATCCCTATGTATATTTAGACAAATGGAGGTCATTTAGTTGCTCCAATGGCCATTGGAGGGATGCCCGCCTGCCAACGTCAAGGCAGACCCCCCCTAAGCGGGTCCTAACACTGACCCTTCAGCCTGCTTCCTTGAGCTTCTGGCAAAGATATCTCTAATGAGACAGAAAGGGGCATTTTTTATATACACCCCTTTACTTATTAACCCTTAATAGGGAACACATGGGATGGGTAGCAGCATTGTAACCATGGCCATTGGAGGGATGAGCAACTAAATGACCTCCATTTGTCTAAATATACATAGGGATTAAGGAAAAAGCGCAAGTAACATTTTCTTTTCTTTGGTTTTTACTATATATTGGGGCTGATGTGTGTTGTAGTCCTTGCAGCTTAAGCGCAGGACTTCTCTTTTTGTATTTGTATTTACTTTGTATCACACAGCCTGGTTACAATGCTGCTACCCATCCCATGTGTTCCCTATTAAGGGTTAATAAGTAAAGGGGTGTATATAAAAAATGCCCCTTTCTGTCTCATTAGAGATATCTTTGCCAGAAGCTCAAGGAAGCAGGCTGAAGGGTCAGTGTTAGGACCCGCTTAGGGGGGGTCTGCCTTGACGTTGGCAGGCGGGCATCCCTCCAATGGCCATTGGAGCAACTAAATGACCTCCATTTGTCTAAATATACATAGGGATTAAGGAAAAAGCGCAAGTAACATTTTCTTTTCTTTGGTTTTTACTATATATTGGGGCTGATGTGTGTTGTAGTCCTTGCAGCTTAAGCGCAGGACTTCTCTTTTTGTATTTGTATTTACTTTGTATCACACAGCCTGGTTACAATGCTGCTACCCATCCCATGTGTTCCCTATTAAGGGTTAATAAGTAAAGGGGTGTATATAAAAAATGCCCCTTTCTGTCTCATTAGAGATATCTTTGCCAGAAGCTCAAGGAAGCAGGCTGAAGGGTCAGTGTTAGGACCCGCTTAGGGGGGGTCTGCCTTGACGTTGGCAGGCGGGCATCCCTCCAATGGCCATTGGAGCAACTAAATGACCTCCATTTGTCTAAATATACATAGGGATTAAGGAAAAAGCGCAAGTAAAATTTTCTTTTCTCAGGTTATAAGTATGCATCATTGACAGGTTCTTGCATAAGTTGATGCCCAAGTAGGATATATAAGAATCTCTTCAGTCAAAGTCAAACCATTCTTTCAAAATATCTAAATCATGCCACAGAAGAAATAAAGACAGAGCCTGAGTTTTGTTAGAGTTCACTGAATTCTTGTAAGATAGACATCAGCGGATCAATGGAGGTCAAATGATTTTTCAAAGAAAGCATGATATCATCTGCAAATAGGCCTATTTTGTGTTCTTTAATTCCTATTGCTATGCCCTCGATATATGTACACTGGCATTTAATTTCTGCCAGGGGCTCCATTGCCAACACAAATAAAAGTGGCGACAACAGGCACCCCTGCCAAGTCTCATTAGACAACACAAAATCATCAGATACAAATCCAGTCGCCGATACTCTCATAGTTGGATGACTGTACAGAGCAAACATAGCCCTGATGAAAGGATCAGGTATACTAAATCTCGACAAGACCTCCCTCGGGAACTCCCAATGAATTCTATCGAATGCCTTCTCCGCATCCAAAAAATAGTGACAGATAAGTGAATAAGGTGCAAGTGAAAAAGTGTGCAAAAAATGTTAAAGGAACTCTCCAGTGCCAGGAAAACATATCTGTTTTCCTGACACTGCAGGTACCTGCAGTGCTCTTCTCCCTCCCACCCCCCACCCCATGTTGCTAAGGAGGTTAAAACCCTTCAATGGCCGCACGCACATTAGAACTCCCCATAGGAAAGCATCAATTAATGCTTTCCTATGGGGATTCCGGCGATGCTGGAGGTCCCCATGCATAGTGGGAAGACGTCCAGCGTTGTTTTAAAACACTTTTCGTATTAGACAGCCACTAGAGGAGGACTTAACCCTGCAAGGTAATTATTGCAGTTTATAAAAACTGCAATAATTACACTTGCAGGGTTAAAGGTGATGGGAGTTGGCACCCAGACCACTCCAATGGGCAGAAGTTGTCTGGGTGCCTGGAGTGTCCCTTTAAAAGAATACAGCTAATGGACCTGCATATTAGATTTCTAGAATACCTTGGGGCATAAAGATAGACTGCTGTAATATAAATGTATCAATCTTGCTACAATGTTGCAAAAAACTGCAATTAATACTTGTTGGAAAACCAAACCTTGTCAATAAATAACTGTCGGCTAGGTAAGTCTGTATATGCTTGTAAACTATATATAGGTATGTAGATAATATAAGTAATATAAACTGATGCCTATACCAACTTGGACTACAATATAGAATTTTTCCCTTAAGCAACCAGACTAATATGGATAAAACTCACCTATTAGAGGCAAAGGATAGTTTGATATAATACTCAGAAATGTCCACTGTTACAACGAAAAATTACCTAAGTTCAAAGTACTTATTATGAGTAAGTTAAAGGACCACTCTAGGCACCCAGACCACTTCAGCTTAATGAAGTGGTCTGGGTGCCAGGTCCAGCTAGGGTTAACCCAATTTTTTATAAACATAGCAGTTTCAGAGAAACTGCTATGTTTATAAATTGGTTAAGCCTTCCCCCTAATCCTCTAGTGGCTGTCTCATTGACAGCCGCTAGAGGCGCTTGCGTGATTCTCACTGTGAAAATCACAGTGAGAGCACGCAAGCGTCCATAGGAAAGCATTGTAAATGCTTTCCTATGCGACCGGCTGAATGCGCGCGCAGCTCTTGCCGCGCGTGCGCATTCAGGCGACAGGGCGGAGAGGAGGAGGAGAGCTCCCCGCCCAGCGCTGGAAAAAGGTAAGTTTTACCCCTTTTCCCCTTTCCAGAGCTGGGTGGGAGGGGGACCATTGTACCTTATTTTCCACAGGGTTATTTACTACAGTGTGAATTCAAAGTGAATTTCAAATGTAAGATCAAAATAGCTAAACTTGAAAAATGTCATGTGTCAACTATGGTTTTAGTTTGCTTACTCTGGCCTTAAAGGACCACTATAGGCACCCAAACCACTTCAGCTTATTGAAGTGGTCTAGGTGCCAGGTCCAGCTAGGGTTAACCCATTTTTTTTTTATAAACATAGCAGTTTCAGAGAAACTGCTATGTTTATAAATGGGTTAATCCAGCCCTCAAATCCTCTAGTGGCTGTCTCACTGACAGCCGCTAGAGGCGCTTGCGTGATTCTCACTGTGAAAATCACAGTGAGAGCACGCAAGCGTCCATAGGAAAGCATTGAGAATGCTTTCCTATGAGACCGGCTGAATGCGCGCGCAGCTCTTGCCGCGCGTGCGCATTCAGCCGAATGGGAGGAGAGGAGGAGGATCGGAGGAGGAGAGCTCCCCGCCTGGTGCTAGAGACAAGTAAGTTTTAACCCCTTTCCTCTCCCCAGAGCCCGGCGGGAGGGGGTCCCTGAGGGTGGGGGCACCCTCAGGGCACTATAGTGCCAGGAAAACGAGTATGTTTTCCTGGCACTATAGTGGTCCTTTAACCCCTTAACGACCGCTGACGGTTCAGGACCGTCAGCGGTAAAACGTGCGTTTGGACCGCTGACGGTCCTGAACCGTCATAACGGTTTTGGGCTACTTACCTGATCGCCGTCGGTCCCACGGCGGCGATCAGTGCTCCACCCGGTCCAGGGGGGTTGCCTGTCTGCCCAGGCAGTCCCCCTTCGGCAGATCAGGACCCCACGGCCATGTGATCACTCGATCACATGACCGCAATAGGTGTCCATGTGTCTGCCTGCAGGGGGACTGTCTGTGCTGACAGGCAGTCTCCCTGCAAGTGAAAAATCCAAAATAAAGTGTAAAAAAAAAATCTGTGTAAAAAAAAAAAATAATATGTGTATATATATGCTATATATACATGTATTATATCTATATATACCTATATATAATATATGTATATATATCATATATATAATGTCACACTAAGTGTATTTTTATATTTATATATACGTATATAATTATAAAAATACACTTATATTTAAATTACACACGAATATATACAATATATATAATAACTATATATATGGTATATATATATTATTATAAAATACAAATAATATGTTAATAAAAATAAATAACAAAAAATAAAAATAATTTTTAATAATTAAAAAAAAATTATATATATATATTCAGTTTTATTCTAACAGTATTTTGATATTGATATATATATATTTATATCAAAATATACTTAGAATGTAATGATATATATATCTATGTATAAATAAATAAATAAAAATAATACGAAATATACATATGTCCACATACATAATTACATAAATAATTTCATAAATATACACGTAGACGTCAAATATATAAATATGTATATATATTAAAATTCTACGTGCATATTTATGTAATATTTTTACCTAATTAAGTAATTTTAATGATTGCAATTTGAGGGACCTGCCTGCCAACCCAGGCCAAAAGTCCAGATAATTTAATTTGCTAGCACTGTGTTTAACCCTGTAACTTTCTATGACACCCTCAATCCTGTACATGGGGGTACTGTTTTACTCGGGAGACTTCGCTGAACACAAATATTAGTGTTTCAAAACAGTAAAACATATCACAGCGATGATATTGTCAGTGAAAGTGAAGTTTTTTGCATTTTTCACACACAAACAGCTCTTTCACTGAGGATATTATTGCTGTGATATATTTTACTGTTCTGATACACTAATATTTGTGTTCAGCGAAGTCTCCTGAGTATAACAGTACCCCACATGTAGAGGTTTTATAGTGTTTGTGAAAGTTACAGGGTCAAATATAAGGCTTGATTTTACTTTTTTTTTTTTATTGAAATTTGTCAGATTGGTTAGGTTGCCTTTGAGAGCGTATGGTAGCCAAGGAATGAGAATTAGCCCCATGATGGCATACCATTTGCAAAAGAAGACAACCCAAGGTATTGCAAATGGGGTATGTTCAGCTTTTTTTAGTAGCCACTTAGTCACAAACACCGGCCAAAGTTAGCGTTTTTTGCATTTTTAACACACAAACAAATATAAATGCTAACTTTGGCCAGTGTTTGTGACTAGGTGGCTACTAAAAAAAACTGGACATACCCCATTTTGAATACCCTGGGTTGTCTACTTTAAAAAATATGTACATGTTAGGTGTGTTTCGGGGATTTATGACAGATAACGGTGTAACAATGTCACTATTGATACATTTAAAATATATATATATTGAAACAGCAATTTCCTACTTGTATTTATAGGCCTATAACTTGCAAAAAAAAGCAATAAAGCATGTAAACACTGGGTGTTTTTAAACTCGGGACAAAATTTTGAATCTATTTAGCAGTTTTTTTCATTAGCTTTTGTAGATAAGTAAAATATTTTTCAAGTAAAAGTCCAAAAACATGTTTTTTTTTTTATTTTTCACCATATTTTATTATTTTTTTTAAATACAATATATGACATAATATATATACTGGTATGTAAAGAAAGCCCTTCTTGTCGTGAAAAAAACAGTATATAACTTGTATGGGAACCGTAAATGAGAGAGCGGAAAATTACAGCTAAACACAAACACCACAAAAGTGTTAAAACTGCTCTGGTCCTTAACGTACAAACATCGCAAAAACAGGCCGGTCCTGAAGGGGTTAAATTTGAAATTCATTTTCAATTCTCACTTTCATAAATAACCTCGTTAGTTTTGCATTATTTAAAATTCACTTCTTACGTTTAATATTATTTTTGGTTTTTGTTTGTTTAAACGGATATTATAGTCACCAAAACAACTTTAGCTTAACCCCTTAGTGACTAAACCGTTTTTTAATTTCTTACCGTTAAAGACCAGGGCTCTTTTTATATTTCTGCAGTGTTTGTGTTTAGCTGTAATTTTCCTCTTACTCACTTACTGTCCCACACATATTATATACCGTTTTTCTCGCCATTAAATGGTCTTTCTAAAGATACCATTATTTTCATCATATCATATAATTTGCTATAAAAAAATTATAAAATAGGATTAAACATTTTTTTAAAACACACTTTTTCTAACTTTGACCCCCAATATCTATTTCGCATCTACAACCGCCAAAAAACACCTGTGCTAAATAGTTTCTAAATTTTGTCCTGAGTTTAGAAATGCCCAATGTTAACATGTTCTTAGTTTTTTTTGGAAAGTTATAGGGCTATAAGTACAAGTAGCCCTTTGCTATTTCCAACCCCCTTTTTTTTTTTTTTTTTTTTTTTCAAAATTGACGTTACATTGTAACACTGATATCTGTCAGGAATCCCTGAATATATTTTTTAAAAGAAGACAACCTAAGGTATTAAACTTGGGGCATTTTGACTCTTTACGTGCAACCATTTTACCACCAATCTATGCCAAATGTAAACAAATTATAATAATTGGTGATTTTTTTTACACACATAGCAATTTAAGAATACATGTACGGGGAACTTTAAGGGTTACTGCCAAAGAATACCCCAATATGTGTTCGGCAACATCTCCTGAGTACATTGATACCCCCCATGTATAGGTGTGTCAGGTTCTCTGGGGGCTAAAAGACCTTATTTGGAGGGTACGCATTCCAGTTTTCCAACTTGGAATTTTCTCAGCTGGTCATCATGCACCCATGTCCTATTTGGGACATTTTTAAGCTGGCCAATGTAATTTACCCCAATCAAACTATATATTTGTGAAAAGTAGACACCCTAGGGTATTTCAAATGGTGATATTTTAACACATTCCATGCACTAATTCTACCAGCAGTCAACCTTTTGTATAGTCATTTTTTGTGTGTTATTTTTCACACACATTGTACTATAGGCATGGATTCTCAGTTCCTGTTACCGGTATTTGTTATTGACAAAGGACACCCCAATATGTGTTCAGCAACATCTTCTGAGTACAAAAATGCCCCTAATGTACAGGTTTTATGGGTTTTTGCAAACTTACAGGGGTCAAATGTAGGGCTTTCCCCTTTTCCATGTTTGCACATTGAAATTTGCCAGATTAGTTTGCTGGGCCTATGTTGCCTTTTGGTAGCCCAGGAATGTAAAATAACCCCATAATGGCATACCACTTTCAATTGTAGACAACCCAGGGTATTCAAAATGGGTTATTTCCAGTCTTTTGTAGTAGCCACTTAGTCACAAATGCTGGCCAAAGATAGCGTTTTATAAAAAAAAAATTTCAATTTATATTTTTATTTCCTATATATGTATAATATATTATAATTAAAGCATTTTACAATATATTATACATATATAATGCATATATATGATTTCATTATAAGTGTATTTTAAGATATATATGTATATATCTCAAAGTACATTTATAATGAAATCATATATATGCATTACATATGTATAATATATTATAAAAGGCTTTAATTATTTAATAATATATTATACATACAGTTGCAAGAAAAAGTATGTGAACCCTTTGGAATGATATGGATTTCTGCACAAATTGGTCATAAAATGTGATCTGGTCATCATCTAAGTCACAACAATAGACAATCGCAGTCTGCTTAAACTAATAACACACAAAGAATAAAACGTTGCCATGTTTTTATTGAACACACCATGTAAACATTCACAGTGCAGGTGGAAAAAGTATGCGAACCCTTGGATTTAATAACTGGTTGAACCTCCTTTGGCAGCAATAACTTCAACCAAACGTTTCCTGTAGTTGGAGATCAGACGTGCACAACGTTCAGGAGTAATTCTTGACCATTCCTCTTTACAGAACTGTTTCAGTTCAGCAATATTCTTGGGATGTCTGGTGTGAATCGCTTTCTTGAGGTCATGCCACAGCATCTCAATCGGGTTTAGGTCAGGACTTTGACTGGGCCACTTCAGAAGGCGTATTTTCTTCTGTTTAAGCCATTCTGTTGTTGATTTACTTCTATGCTTTGAGTCATTGTCCTGTTGCAACACCCATCTTCTGTTGAGCTTCAGCTGGTAGACAGATGGCCTTAAGTTCTCCTGCAAAATGTCTTGATAAACTTGGGAATTCATTTTTCCTTCGATGATAGCAATCCGCCCAGGCCCTGACGCAGCAAAGCAGCCCCAAACCATGATGCCCCCACCACCATACTTCACAGTTGGGATGAGGTTTTGATGTTGGTGTGCTGTGCCTCTTTTTCGCCACACATAGTGTTGTGTGTTTCTTCCAAACAACTCAACCTTGGTTTCATCTGTCCACAGAATATTTTGCCAGTACTGCTGTGGAACATCCAGGTGCTCTTGTGCAAACTGTAAACGTGCAGCAATGTTTTGTTTGGACAGCAGTGGCTTCCTCTGTGGTATCCTCCCATGAAATCCATTCTTGTTTAGTGTTTTACGTATTGTAGATTCGCTAACAGGGATGTTAGCATTTGACAGTGACTTTTGTAAGTCTTTAGCTGACACTCTAGGATTCTTCTTCACCTTATTGAGCAGTCTGCACTGTGCTCTTGCAGTCATCTTTACAGGACGGCCACTCCTAGGGAGAGTAGCAGCAGTGCTGAACTTTCTCCATTTATAGACAATTTGTCTTACCGTGGACTGATGAACAGCAAGGCTTTTGGAGATACTTTTATAACCCTTTCCAGCTTTATGCAAGTCAACAATTCTTAATCGTAGGTCTTCTGAGAGCTCTTTTGTGCGAAGCATCATTAACATCAGGCAATGCTTCTTGTGAAAAGCAAACCCAGAACTGGTGTGTGTTTTTTATAGGGCAGGGCAGCTGTAACCAACACCTCCAATCTCATCTCATTGATTGGACTCCAGTTGGTTGACATCTCACTCCAATTAGCTCTTGGAGATGTCATTAGTCTAGGGGTTCACATACTTTTTCTACCTGCACTTTGAATGTTTACATGGTGTGTTCAATAAAAACATGGCAACATTTCATTCTTTGTGTGTTATTAGTTTAAGCAGACTGTGATTGTCTATTGTTGTGACTTAGATGATGATCAGATCACATTTTATGACCAATTTGTGCAGAAATCCATATCATTCCAAAGGGTTCACATACTTTTTCTTGCAACTGTATGTATGTATCATATATTTATGTAATTTTCTTTTATTGTTTGCTCTTTAGCAGCCTGGGGGACTGTCTGACGGTTCAGACAGTCCCACTGCTGGCCGCTCCTAGACTCCTATTGCGGCGATGTGATCATCGTGATCACATGGACCTGGAGGGCCGGGGTGGCCAGAGCATCGAGCAGTCTCCCCTGACCGTGACCCGTGATCGCCGTGGATCGCCAGTCCAGGCAAGTCCAGGGCTCCTATTTGCCATTTCTTTGTCATTTCTTTTGTCGGATGTACTGTCAGGATTACAAGTTGATCCAGGACGCAGTACTGTGTCACACCTAGGACTAATGATAATATATAACCGGACCTTAGAATGGCCGGACTTAACGTCTCCAAGAATAGTCAAAATACTTGCCGAGGTCAAGGACACAGAATCACACACAAAGATGAGGGAAAGCCAAAAGTCAAGGATACCCGATTTCAGGGAAGACAAAACAAAGCCAAAGTCAAATACCAGAAAATCAAGATCAGGAATGCACTCTCGGATAACCATAGGCCTGAAACCACGACAGGGCAATGAGCAAGAGGAGAATTGGTTTTAAACACCCCTCCTGTAGATCAGATTGGCTGTAACCGGCCTTTGACCCCAAAGGCAATTACCAGGTTTCCATGTGCATGATTGCTGCTCAGCACAAGCCCTCCTGTGGATTTGATTGACCATGACCGGCCTTTGACTCCAAAAGTAATCACCAGGTTTCCATGTGCATGATGCTGCTCGGCATAATTTTTCCTGTCAGGGCGGTAATGTTGCTTGGCACAACTTTTCCAGTCAGGACTTTAAATGCTTTTATTCAAATTTTTATGTGTGGATGAATGTGTTACTGTCAGGGTACCTGTGGTCTCTACCTCCGAAAGAGGTAGAGACTTAGCTGTTCCTCCATCCAGACGGTCTGATGGCTCCCTTCCCCGCGGTCTATCCGGTCATGCTAGGCCGGCCGCGAGGGAGTGACTGCCTTTTACAGCATCTAGGCAGGAAGTAGTCATTAGGACACTCCCCCGGAACGACCTGTCAGTCAATTGCTGTAGGACCAATCAAGACGCCTTGGAGGCGTGGTTACTGCTCTGAACAGGGTATTTAACAGAGCTTCTTTCATTAGCTCAGTGCCCTGTCGTGGTTCTAGCTTGTTCTAGTCACTCAGTGCTTGTGTATTCTATTATCCCTTTTGGTTTTGACCCGGCTTGTTTACCTTACTCTGCTTATCTCTGTTACCCTTTATTCGGCTTGTCTCTCGCTTACCTGTCTTCTGTTACCCTCGACCTCGGCTTGTCTTTGACCATTCTATACTGTACTACTTACGTTAGTCCGGCCATTCTAAGGTCCGGTATACGTATCTGGCTACTGTTTGTACTCTGCGTGTTGGATCCCTGTCCCGATCCTGACATTACGACAGGGCCAATGGATCCTGCAAGTACAAACAGTAAGCTGGCTGCTCCTGATCCTAGGTTTGAAGCCATGGATCACAGAATGGATCAGATGGCGCTTGCGCTACAGGCTCTATTAGCTTGTGCCAATAACCCACCAGAGGAGATACGTAATACCCCTGTTTCTCCTGTCGGTTCAGGTCTAGAGGTAGCCACAGTGGGTGCTTCTTCTCACATTACCCCCCCAGTACGCTATGGTGGGGCTCCTGAGAAGTGTTGTGGTTTTTTAAACCAAATTAGTATCCACTTTGAATTGCAACCTCGCTCTTATCCTACAGATAGGGCAAAAGTAGGATTTATTATCACCCTACTCATTGAGAAAGCTCTGAGATGGGCCAACCCACTATGGGAGAACGATAACCCATTAGTTTATAACTATAACGCATTTGTAGCTGCTTTTAGAAGAACATTTGACCCTCCAGGTAGAAAGGTTAATGCAGCCAGATTACTGTTGCGCTTGAGACAGGAGAACCGAACACTGGTGGATTATGCACTAGAGTTCAGGTCTCTGGCGGCAGAAATCAAGTGGAATGAGCAGGCGTATATGGATGTATTTTTGAATGGCCTATCTGATGTAATCCTTGATGAGGTTGCTACCAGAGAACTCCCTGAGAATTTAGAGGATTTAATTTCGTTCATCTCTCGTATAGATGAACGTCTAAGAGAGAGACAGAACACTCGAGAGAGGAACCAGAGACCTTCTTTTAGGTCCTGACTCCACGATATCTTTGCTTACTGAACCTATGCAGATAGGGTATACCCGCCTCTCTGAGGAGGAAAGACAGCACAGGAGAAGAGAGGGTTTGTGTATGTACTGTGGGGCCAAGGGTCATTTACTCTCGAACTGTTCTAACCGCCCGGGAAACGCTCGCACCTAAGTCTCTCTAGAGGACAGGCCTTGGGTGTTTCTATTTTGTCCTCTACTCCTAATTATAAAGATTACAGGCTTCTGCTACCAGTTTCCTTAACTTGGGGGAAGGAAGTAGTAAGGGCTATGGCATTGATAGATTCCGGTGCTGCTGAGAATTTTATCGACCAAGCCTTTGCTAGTAAGAACAATTTCCCATCCCAGCTAACGGAGACACCTTTGGCCGTTGAGGCCATAGATGGTAGACCACTACTAGACCCTGTTATCTTTCGTGAGACCATACCCATTGATTTAAATGTTGGTATCCTACACGTGGAGAATTTATCTCTTATGCTCATTTCGTCTCCTTCCGTTCCCATAGTTCTGGGGTACCCATGGTTGAAAAAACATAACCCTATTATCGATTGGGAGTTAGGAGAGATACTCTCGTGGGGCCAGGGCTGCCAGGATCGGTGTTTGTGCAAGGTTTCTCCATTAGCTAATATTAACATACCGGAGAATCCTACTCAGTCCACAGAAAGACAAATACCAGACCTTTACCTAGACTTAAGGGCAGTGTTTGACAAGAAGAATGCCGATTCTTTGCCTCCACACAGGTCATTTGACTGTAAGATTAAGCTTCTACCCGGCACTATGCCTCCGAGGGGCCATGTATATCCTTTGTCTGTTCAGGAAAACTCGGTTCTAGAGGAGTATATTCGGGAGAATTTAGAAAAGGGATTCATCAGGAGGTCTTCTTCTCCGGCCGGGGCTGGGTTCTTTTTCATTAAGAAGGATGGCACGCTGAGACCATGTATCGATTACCGAGGCTTGAATAAATTAACTGTCAGAAATGCCTATCCTATCCCACTGATTACCGAGTTATTTGATCGTCTTAAGGGCTCCAAAATCTTCACCAAGTTAGATCTCAGAGGGGCTTACAATTTGGTGAGAATCCAGCAAGGTCACGAGTGGATGACGGCATTCAATACCCGGTATGGCCATTACGAATACACTGTTATGCCATTTGGACTATGCAATGCGCCTGCAGTATTTCAAGATTTGATTAATGAGGTACTTAGGGAGTTTCAGCATGATTGTGTTATTGTTTACCTGGACGACATACTAATACACTCTAAGGAGATTGAGACTCACCATAGACAGGTCAGAAAGGTATTACACAAGCTGCTGCAACATGGTCTATATTGCAAATTGGAGAAGTGCAGTTTTGATCAGTCTCAGGTAGACTTTCTTGGATACGTGATTTCTGGGGAAGGTTTTAAAATGGATCCTGTAAAACTCCAATCTATTTTAGACTGGCCCTTGCCCAAAGGACTCAAAGCTATCCAAAGGTTTATTGGTTTTTCCAACTACTATAGGCGCTTCATTAAAGGATACTCCTCTATCATTGCGCCTATTACCAATATGACCAAACAAGGGGCTGATACTAAGTTCTGGTCTAAGGAAGCTCTTGGTGCTTTCAAGACTCTCAAGGAACTTTTTGCCTCGGCTCCCATTCTAGTCCATCCTGATACGACTCTGCCTTTCTTGCTTGAGGTCGATGCCTCTGAGACAGCAGTTGGGGCTGTTCTGTCTCAAAGGTTAGGGGTGGATAAACCGTTACACCCTTGTGGTTTCTTCTCTAAGAAATTTTCTGGGCCTGAGAGCAGATATGACATCGGGGAAAGGGAACTGTTAGCAGTCATTAAAGCCTTAAAGGAGTGGAGACATTTGTTGGAGGGGACCCTACACCCTATTACGATTTTGACGGACCACAAAAACTTGTCCTATATTGGGGAGGCTAAGCGCTTATCCTCTAGACAAGCTCGTTGGTCCTTATTCCTGACTCACTTCAATTATGTACTGACTTACAGACCTGGTTCTAAAAACTCTAAAGCCGATGCATTATCTCGCCAATATGAACCTTCTACTGTACCTGAACCAGTTCTTTCTTCTATAGTTCCGAAATGCAATATCATTGCTAATACGAATCTCAGGATTCATTCTCCATTACTGGCCGAGATCATTAAGTTGCAACATCTAGCACCTAAACAGACTCCTGCGGGCCGTCATTTCGTTCCTCCTGCTCTTCAACTGGAACTTTTTTTTTTTTTTTAAATTCTTTATTTTTGAAGTGTGCATAGTGATAACAATTGTGAAACAAAACTTGCACCCCTTACACACACACACACACACACACACACACACACAGAAACATACAATGCATTCCGTACACGCAAACACACACTAGATCCCCTATAAACACACTACATCCCTTACACAAATTGCACACATAAAACATCCCCAACTCATGGATGGGCCATGTAGGTGGATTTATGGGTGGGCATTGTAGGCGTATGTCCCCTGGGGGCCCAGACCTTGAGCTGTGTAAGGGGCCCTAAAAAACGGAGCTGCTTCCTGTTCGTTAATTGTTGTGAGCACTGTTAAAACAGTCTCCAGAGAGCCTCTTCTACACCAGACCTGTGGAGCCAGACTGAGCCCATCATCAGCCTCTTGTCCTCATCTGGTGGTAAGTAGGCAATCCAATATATTATTAGTGGCACTGATCTCTAATTTACCTCACATTAAATGGATACTATAGTCACCAGAAGCACTACAGCATAATGTAGTGGTTCTGGTGTCTATAGCCTATGCCTGTAGGCTTTTTAATGTAAACACACTGTCTTTTCAGATAAAAGACACTTTGTGAAGACTGGCGTTGGCCCACATGGCAGAGCATATGGGGGGGGGGCATTGTGATGTCACATGGTGGGCAGGACATATGGGGGGGCTGCAAAAAATGTTTTGCCTAGGGCGGCAAAAATCCTTGCACCGGCCCTGTACATAGATATATATATACATATATATATATAATTTCATTCTAAGTGTATTTTGATATAAATATATATATATATTACTATCAAAATACAGTTAGAATAAAATTACATATATATATAATTTTTTTAAAATAATTTTTACAGTTTGTTATTTATTTTTAATTATTATAAAATTTATTTTAAAATTAGTTTTTTAGAATATATATATATATATATAATACACACTATATATAGTTATTATATATATATATGTGTGCAATTTTACTCTAAGTGCATTTTTATATTAATATATTTATATAGTGTTCCTTTTAATGTATTAAAAAAAATAATCATTATCGCAATGAGTGAATACTTGTTTGCTTTTTATAAACTGTTGGAATAAAAACATATACACTGCATAAACAAACCATTCTTATATCATGCTTTTATGTGACTTTACACCACAGTGATCCTGGACTTGCTTTATACTGCTGTTTTGAGAGCGCATAAAGCAACGACACACAGTTTTGTTTAATTTATACATCATTACTGTTTGAATAAGTTTTTGTTGAGCTTTGTAGCATGCATGTATTTGATTTTACCATGTTTAACAGGGTATGATCATTATTCTGTTAATACAAGTATTCTTTGTATTTTTCATTTATATGTGATGTCATACCAGCTGGGTATCAGCCCCTCAATCTCAGGGCCACAGTGATCAATGGACAAAATGTATGTTTAGTATACTATACCCATGTATTTTTGGCGTCTATAAGATGTAAAGGGTTAATCTAGCTTTCATGAGTCAGGGAAGTGTCAGTGGTTTTGTGTAACTGCATTAGGTCATGGTAAAGTAGCAGCTTCATTCTGAACATGCTGGAGGAAACTGATACTTCTATCTGGGTGGTGGATGGTAACTAAATAGGGACACACAAAAACACACCCTGACATGAATACTTAACGGTTCTATTGCGAGAATGTTGGTTTTGTTGTAGTTTTGACCTTTGTAGCTACAATTCACTTAGTAAGGTCTAGAACCTTCTTGACACTACACTAATGATCTCCTTTGTGTCATTAATAATATTTATAATGTTATGTTCGTGGGTCCAAGTTGATACATGCATTTATAGTTAAAGACATAGCTTCTAAATGCGCAGGTGTGTGTGCAGTTTGCTACTTTATCATTTTTTTTTGTCATATGGATTTATTAAAGGAACACTTAAAGGGGAAGTGATTTTGAATTTATTTACTTATTCCTAGACAGATCTGCTTTAAAGCACTTTGTTTGTGCAGCCATACCCACACTTTCCCTGACTGTGACTCACACAGCCTCCCTACACCTTCCTGAAAATAAGAGCTAACATTTGTAAGCTTCCTCAGCACAGTGTGTTTGATTTTGAATATATTATTTTCTGCTCTGTTACTAGCCTGCTAGAACCTGCAACAGCCTCCTGTGCATCTAAAGTAAGAGACACACAAAGGGGTTGGGCAGAGAAAAAAAGCACACAAAGGGGCCCGGGTAGAAAGAGACGCACACACATAGGGGCTGGAGGGAAGTAAGCGACACACAAAAGGTCAAAAGACACAAAGGGAAAATATGGGGATAAAAATTACTAAAGGGGAGTGTAAGACAAAAAGGGGAGGATAAGAAGCACAAAAGAGGTAAGAAATTCAAGAGGGCGGATTAAGGGACACACAGGTGAAGATGCATTTTTTGGGGGAAATGGGGTGGCATTTCCAGCGACCACTGGATTAGCAGCAAATAGATCATTGGATAGTCTGGTCAGGGCTGTTTCGACAGAGAGACTTATCTGAACTGAAGCAGGTCGAGCAGAGAGTCGAATTCAAGGAAGCCGGTCAATCTTGGAGGCAAACAATAATAGCGACAGTAGTCGTAGAAGGAGTTGGGATCAAGATTGGACATTTTTTAAATCGGGGTAATGGTTGCGGGCTTAAAGGATGAAAGAAATTTGCCAGTAAAGAGGGAAAGATGTAATATTTTAGTGAGGGGCAGAGCCAAAGAAGGAGACAGCGCATGAGTGAGGTGTGATAGTATAGGATCGAGGGAACAAGTGGTGGGGCTGAAGGAGAGAAGCAGAGCAGAAACCTCTGCTGGTGTAGTGGGTGCGAGTGAGCATAAAACAGAGGAGGGTTAGGAGTTGTGTGAAATATTGGCAGTGCTAGCACAGAGACTAGAGGTCTCTTTCCTGTTCATGGAAATCTCCTCAGTGTAGTATGTTTCAAATTGTATGGTGGTCATATCAGTAGGAGTAACAAGAGAGGTAACAGTGTGAAAAAGGCATTTGGGTTCTCGGGAGAGCATGGTTATGAGGGTGTTAAAGTAGTTTTCTTTTGCAGAGGAAAGAGCCAGATTGTAGGAGCATAGCATAACTTTACAGTGGAAGACGTCAGACATTAAAAACAGACACAGAGACTTTCTCCTGCAATGTTCAGCAGTTCTGGACCATTTTTGGAGGTAATGGGTCAGCTTAGTGTGCCAGGGTTGTAGTTGGGGTTAATTTTAATTTGGGAAGTGCCATAGTATCCAGTTCAGAGGAGAGAGTGGGGTTGTAGAGGGAGATTGCAGAACTAGGGCCGGTGATGTTTGAGATGGGAAAAAGGAGAGTTTGGAGGTTGGTGGAGAATTGCTGAAGGTGAAGACAGTGGATGTTTCTGATGTACCGAAGGTGGTGTGATTACAGGGTAAGCCAATGTCAAAGGTCAGCAGATGTTTGTCAGGTAGATGAAATGGAACTCTGGAGAGATAAGAGTCGGTACAGAGATTGGTGAAAATGAGCTCAAGAGTGTATCTTGAGTTTCTGAGTTAGACCATTGCAAGATGCCAAAGTAGGAGGTTACAGAGAGCTTTTGAGGGGCATCATAGCTGTTAGGGTTGTTGTTTGGGATATTAAAGTCCCCAAGGATAAGAGCAGGGGTGCTAGAGATGAGGAAGTTGGGTAGCCAGGAAAAAAAGCTATGATTACCAGGGGGGTGATAAATTATACCAGTACGTAAAAAAAGGGGGTTTAAATAGGCAGACAATGTGAACTTCAAGGAAAGGAAAAGATAAGGAAAAGGGTAGATTGGTTGAAAGGTTCATTTGGGGGGAGAGAACGATGCCTACCCTGCCACCTTAACAAGTTGTTAAGACTGGGAATGTGGGAGAATTATAGCTCATTGAACCATAAAGAAGCAGGAGCACCGCTTCTTCAGAGAGTGTCAGCGAGGTCTCAGTGAGTGCTAGTAGGGAGAGAGATTTTGAAATGAAGAGACAGTGTGTAGCTGACAGATTAATGCAAACAGAGAGGGCGTTCCAGAGTGCACACTTAACGTTAGTAGGTGATGAAAAATGTCAGGGTACTGATATAAAGGTTCATGCGGTTTCTGGTTGGCTTAGTGTGAGCAAAGGAGGTGAAGGGCCCTTGGTTGGGTAAGACATCACCAGCTACTAGAAGCCGAAGGAGAGTTAATAAGAGAAGGTGAGAGTGATATTTGTATGGATGGAGTTATATGTGAAAGTGGATCTGTCACCTTAACATGTTTTCTTAACATGTATCAACAAATATTTTAATGGACTATAGTAAGTTCTAGATCTGGCAGTGTGGTGGTAACCATTCAATGTAAGCAGCCAATCACAATATGGAATTTATGTAGGTGAGATGATTGGATCCCAGCATTGCACATACACAGGCCAGTCTCTCAGACTGAGTATGCAATGCTTTACAGAAGGAAAAAGTTAGCAAATTACCTATGCACCAACTTTTAGCAAGGGGCCGTTTATGTCCCTTAGTGGACCTAGAATGAATGG
The DNA here is from genome assembly GCF_036172605.1 of Pelobates fuscus. Classification (NCBI taxonomy): domain Eukaryota; kingdom Metazoa; phylum Chordata; class Amphibia; order Anura; family Pelobatidae; genus Pelobates; species Pelobates fuscus. The sequence goes on from NC_086317.1 coordinate 147,635,573, forward strand.
GGATCTTCCAAGTCAGCTAATCTGACATCAAACGAACTGCATATGCATTTGGATTTTATAAGGAATATGTAACTAAAGGTAAAAGCAGTAATCATATTGCTGCTCAGGCCCAATACTCCAGCTAAGGATATATTGGTACTAATGAGAAAGCCTAGATAAGAGTTTATGTTTATTACACTTGTCTCAATCAGACCCTCCCTTTCTTTAAGAAAGCATTATAAAGAAATCCATAGAGTCTCAAGGAAAGAATGTATAATGTTCAACCTGATGTAACAACCTGATGTGCCATATTTTAATATATTACTCTTTTTTTCTTCTCAGATGGGATATAATTTTCATAGTAATAATGGCTGCCATTAGGGCATGACAACCATGACGTTTGACACGGGCTCGGTTGTCGTGGCGGACCAGACATCTCGGGGAGACAAATTCTCTCTCTGATCTTGTAATCTGCCCAGGTCTGCCATATGGTGGGTACAGTAAACCCCTTGGTTTTATATATATATATATATATATATATATATATATATATATATATGGATATATATATATATATATATATAAAATAAAGATAAAATAAAGATAATTCAGGCACTCACCCTTAAGAGACTTTCAGTTATCTTGCCTTAGGTGCTGCCAGCGTCTGAGATATATAGTCAAAGATGAAGTAGGAGCACTCAAAAGGACTTTTTTCGGTGATTTTAATGTGGTAAAAAAAGTTTACAACAAAGTGTAACGCATCTAATCAATCGACGTTTCGACCCCTAAGGGTCTTTTTCAAGATCAAACAACAAGTGACATAAACGGCATTTAAATGTAAAATACAGATGATTGACTCACCAATCGCGTGCGTGTGATTAGCCGAACCCGGAAGTGTCCCAACACCTCACGTGGTACTGGGCGTGCGTGATGACGTGCATCGTGGTTGCTAAGCAGCGAAGCTATACCCGGAAGTGTCCGGTCCTCGCTCATACTACTGGGCGTGTATAGTGACGTGCACCCCAGTTGCTAGGTGATGGAGTGTAAACTCCAAAGGCAAAGATACATATAACAAACCCTCGTGAAAGAATGCTATAAACAAAGTTAGGAGATCTCAGAAGCGAGATCTGAATGTGAGATGTTCAAAAATAAAAGAATACTTAATGCGTATTCTATGAAAAGATTTCTTACTATTCATAATGTAAGAATGAGACAGCCGAGGGGTCAAAGGTGCTCCCACTGTGAACAAAGTGAAAGTGTATCGATAGTGACAGAGTGACACACACTAATAAAATTACAATCTACTCGGCAACTGTGTCTCAAGAAAAGAGAACCGATATTCTCTAGCAAAGCATCATAAAGAAATTAAATACCAACGGTATAGCTAACTGACAAACATAATAAACGTCATATGAACGCGTATAACTTACATTAGTGATTCTTTTTTTTTTTTTTTTTTTAAATTCTTTATTTTTGCGTGCATGAAAATCATAACAGGTGGGCTTGTCATGCCCCAACAGCTTTGACAAGCATATACTTAAGCATTTGTTAACAGTTGGTCAGCATATGGAGGGTTCTGCACAAATTTTTATATATAAGTAAAGAGTAATAGTAGAGGAATCATTGCATATACTAAAATTAAATATATGTGGTCAATGACTAAATTCCTGTTGGTCTGTCTCAGGTTTTGTGCTGTAAGCATGCTGGTCAGGCTATGTACACCTTGGCTGTGCTGCACAGCTATGTGTGACAGTGTTACGCGCATATATAAGTCTAATGTGCGGCTACCATCTGTATTCAACAATGCGGTATAACAGTTAATAGGCAAATCGATATGGGTGACAGTCATTGCTGATCGGTTGATCAGTTGGCACCCTCGTTTCCAGATAGGAAGATCAAGAGATCAGCGAGGGAGGTATATATGCAACAAGCAGAATTAAACATCTATATGTATATAAAAAAAAAAAAAAAAAAAAACAGGCATATATCACTCAGCTAAATCACGGCGAACTTGAACAACCTGTGTGAATGCTTGAGGAGCAGGGTAGTGTCTCTTTTGTGTGCCGCTGACAAAGTGAGCCATGGGCGTATGAGAGACTAGGTGTCTGAGCAATAGGTTGATAGTGTGTGAGACGAATGTTTGGAGAGTAGTGGGCAATTTCCCGGTACTCCGTTTGTATAGCCTGGTGTAAGCTGTGCTAGTGGGGGGAGGCGAACTGCCTTAGCCACAGGGAGTTTTCTACATGTCTCCCACCTTTCCCTTTGGGAATCAGTATCGGTGGGTGATGGTGTTAAGTGAGGGCCATTATCCCGGCCTCTTGGAAGGTCGTGGGTGCGGTAGGGCTATGTGTGGCTGAGTACTAAGTGGCAGTGGGGGTGTCCCTGTGGGCGCGTGGGAACCTCAATGGAAAGGTGCAAACAAAACAGGTAATCAACAAATTAAAATCAGCAAACTATGAACAGTCCTCCGGCACCCCCAGGGTTGCAGTTGGAGTGTTTGGCGTGGTTCTGCTGGTCTGCAGGGAGTAGTCAGGCCGGGGCCGTCGTCTTCGGCGCGTGGTTGGATCCCCTTGGGACAAATGTTCCTGAGGTTGCTGGGTTCCATTGGTGGGGGTGGGAAGCTGAGCGGGGTTGCTGCGTCAGGTCTGCTTGAAGGCCCAGTGATGAAAGGTGCGTCGTCGCTTCCTGCAGGTCCGTTATCGAGATGATAGCTGTTCCGTGTGTCACCTGAAGCTTGTGGGTCGGGCGCCACCGGTAGGTGATGTTATGCGTGCGTAGCAGGGATGTGAAAGGTTTAAGGGATGCTCGCCAGGCCATGGTGCCCCTGGATAGATCCGCATAAAAAGTGAGGGCCATGCCCTCGAAAGCATATGGTGCGCTGTCCTTAATGGCGGCCAGGACAGCCATTTTATCTTGCTGTTTCTGGAACCTGACAATCAGGTCCCTTGGGGCTGTTGCCGGGGCCGTTGCCGGCTTGGGGATTCTGAATATTCCATCTAGACACAGTCCTTTGGCCTGCCTCGGTGGGAGCAGTGCGGTCATCAGGCGCCTTATGTAATGTGGTAGTTCTGCATCCAGTATGGAGTCTGCTATGCCCCTTATTTTAATATTTTGAGCGCGGCGTGCGTCCTTCCATTGCCGCCATCTTTAGGTCCAAGGCCCTGTGCTGGAGTCGCAGTGATTGTATTTCTTGTTGCAGCCCGGTTATTTGCTGCGAGTGGTTGCGGGTGTCCTGCTCCAGGGAGACCGTGCGGCCTGTCAGGCCCTGTATGTCCCTTCTTATGTCCGCTACGTCCGTCTGTATATTTCGACGGAGTTCCGCCAGCAGTTCTTGCATCACTGCTTTTGTTATCGGGGTTGAGTCCGGCTGCTGTGCGGGCTGCGGTGGTGTCTGTTTAGTGGGTGAGCATGGTTCCTCAGGGTCCGATGGTTGTTCATCTGACTCCTCGAAGTAGTCGGTGTACGAGGCCACATCGTGCTCCTGGGCGCCATGTGCGCGCCGCCACAGATCTCCGATGCTCATGCCGGGTCTGGGCTGCTCAGGCTTCTGTTTTTTGTTTTTTCTGCCCATCTCTGCCAGTTGGACACGGTGAGTAGGGCTTATTTAGGTGAATAGAGGTTAAATATAGTCGTTTTTTGCCGTTTTTAAGCTGAAAGCTTGCGGAGCTCGCGGTGAGTGCGACCAGACGGTTCGGCTGTTGGCTCCACCCCCCCTTACATTAGTGATTCATCTCATAACTTAGAGGCAACTATTTTAAATTTGAAGATCAATTTTTCTTACAACTGATGGGCACTTCAATGGGTGCAGCCATGGCGCCCTCATATGCGAACGCTTACATGTCGCTGTTTGAAACTGAACACATTTTGAAGAAATTCGACGAGCAGATACTTTTGTATCATCGCTTTGTGGATGATATCTTCCTAATATGGACAGGCACCACAAGCAACCTGGAACAAATGATTAATGATATTAATTCTTCAGAGCTACCTGTGAAGTTGACACTTACCTTTTATACACATACAATCCAATTCTTGGACGTTTCGATCTACAAGGATAAGGATGAAGGCAAATTGGGATTTACCCTTTACCGTAAAGACACTGCGAGAAATACATTACTCCAATTTAACAGCTACCATCCAAAAAGATTGAAAGAATCTCTTCCTGTATCTCAGTACATGCGCGTGCTGAGGTACAACAGCGACCCTGCAAATCAAGCTAAACAACTACAAAAGATGACTGAGAGATTTCTCGCCAGAGGCTACAGCCACGAAGTCCTTATGAAAGCAAAGGACAAAGCCATTGGACATATGACGAAGGCACCTATGGAGACTACACAGAAATCTCAGCCAATGAGTAAAATGTATTTACCATTAACCCTTCACACCGGCACCCCACAAATTCAACAAGCCATACATAGGTATTGGGGAATTTTAGGTTCAGACAAGAACCTACCATCAGTTTAAAACGTAACAAAAATTTGAAAGATCTATTGGTCAGAAGTGACCCCACTCTCTGTTATCGAAAAACTACGGGACTCAGTAAGAAAGGCTGTCATCGTTGTAGTGGATGTGTCACGTGCAGCCACATGAATACAGGCAATTCGTTCGCTCATCCTCACAGCGGTATTCGAATTTCAATTACCCAGTATATTACATGTATGACCAACCATGTGATATACCTAATTACATGTCCCTGTGGCCTTTCATATGTGGGAAAAACTGATCTAACTCTCCGAGAACGAATACGCGGACACAGATCAAATATCACCACCGCATTTAGAGACCAGAAATCAGACAAACCTGTTGCCAAACACTTCCTCCAATTGAACCACAGACTTCCCACATTGAAGTTCATAGCCATCGACCACGTTCCACCGAGCCCCAGAGGAGGAGACAGGTCCAAAATGTTACTGCAGCGTGAAACCTATTGGATACACCGCCTGGACACTGTCACTCCAAAAGGACTTAACGAATATATCTCCTTTACGATGTTCCTTTGAATAATTCTTTATTTTCAATGCTTTAGTTAAATATGATCCTCTAATAGATATACCTCTAAGTTATGAGATGAATCACTAATGTAAGTTATACGCGTTCATATGACGTTTATTATGTTTGTCAGTTAGCTATACCGTTGGTATTTAATTTCTTTATGATGCTTTGCTAGAGAATATCGGTTCTCTTTTCTTGAGACACAGTTGCCGAGTAGATTGTAATTTTATTAGTGTGTGTCACTCTGTCACTATCGATACACTTTCACTTTGTTCACAGTGGGAGCACCTTTGACCCCTCGGCTGTCTCATTCTTACATTATGAATAGTAAGAAATCTTTTCATAGAATACGCATTAAGTATTCTTTTATTTTTGAACATCTCACATTCAGATCTCGCTTCTGAGATCTCCTAACTTTGTTTATAGTATTCTTTCACGAGGGTTTGTTATATGTATCTTTGCCTTTGGAGTTTACACTCCATCACCTAGCAACTGGGGTGCACGTCACTATACACGCCCAGTAGTATGAGCGAGGACCGGACACTTCCGGGTATAGCTTCGCTGCTTAGCAACCACGATGCACGTCATCACGCACGCCCAGTACCATGTGAGGTGTTGGGACACTTCCGGGTTCGGCTAATCACACGCACGCGATTGGTGAGTCAATCATCTGTATTTTACATTTAAATGCCGTTTATGTCACTTGTTGTTTGATCTTGAAAAAGACCCTTAGGGGTCGAAACGTCGATTGATTAGATGCGTTACACTTTGTCGTAAACTTTTTTTACCACATTAAAATCACCGAAAAAAGTCCTTTTGAGTGCTCCTACTTCATCTTTGACTATATATATATATATATATATATATATATATATATATATATATATCTCAAGTACTACTATATATATATTTATACATATATATATATATATTAGGGGTGCACCGAAATGAAAATTCAGGGCCGAAACCGAAACCGAAACCGAAAATTCAGGATGCCCTTGACCGAAAACCGAAACCGAAACCGCCTTTTTGCCCAAATACTTTTAAAATACTTTTTTTTTCCTATGATTTTATTAATATATTTCTTTTTCATGATATGGTGTCTTTTTCATCAAATTTGGTGTCTTTATCAGAAACTTTGAAATATTTCCAAACCGCTGACATTGTAAAGTCACTGAAAGAGGACTATGCCTCAGCTATAGATTTAAAAAAAAAAAGGAAAGTGACTTAAAATATATAAACAGATACATAGATATTATACACACAATGCCACCCAAAGCTGTTAGTTAAAAAAAATACTAAATTGATGGGGTAAAAGACCTTTAAAATATGATAAGTGCATTAGGTATTAGCCAGGTATTATTGCCTTGGTATGTTATTTAAAGAAAAAATAAAAATAAATTATAATATAATATTTTATTAATTATATTTATTTACATTTGAGTCTGAGTGCAAGGACTAGTCAGACTCATGGCACTATTTTCAGAAACGGCAAAATGTCGGATGGGCGCGAAAATTGTTAGAGCAATACACTTTATCTTCCTGGAGGCTAAGACACAATTAGCCTCCTGTACAGCAGGGCAATCATCACTTAATAGCGAATAGCAATAGAAAAAAAAAAAGAGATTGGGGATTCTTAGTGAATCTCTGTAATTAATTGTATTAAATATAATTAATTACCGCAGGCGATGTGGGTAGTTTTACAGCAGGCTGCCCCACTGCTCTCACGGCACGTCTGGCACTTCCGGTTAGAAGGTTGCGCGGCGGCAGTGTGCGGTCTTCTCACAGCAGTACCAGGGCGGATGGTGAGCTACTGGGCAGTGGTGTATACTGGTTTTGTGCTGCCCTAGGCAGGACAAAACACAGGCGCCCCCCCTCCCCTCCCGCGCCACCCCCACCCAACCTTTCCCCCGCCCCGCATTCTAAATACACACACACACATTCACTGACAGATACGCATACACAAGCTAACAGACAAACACACTCACTAACAGACACACACTCACTCACTTGCAGACACACAATCACAGGCAGACACACACACTAACAGACACACTAACAGACACACACACACACACTCACTAACAGACACACACTCACTAACAGACACACACACTCACTAACAGACACACACACTCACTAACAGACACACACTCACTAACAAACACACACACTAACAGACACACACTCACCCACATTAACACGTTTTTTTAAAATTTATTTAAACACCCCCCCCCAGCCTCCTTACCTTTGGGAATGCTGGGGGGGGGTCTCTCTTCCCCTGGCTGCTGGGGGGGGGGTCTCTTCCCCTGGCTGCTGGGGGGGGGTCTCTTCCCCTGGCTGCTGGGGGGGTCTCTTCCCCTGGCTGCTGGGGGGGTCTCTTCCCCTGGCTGCTGGGGGGTCTCTTCCCCTGATTGCTGGGGGGGTCTCTTCCCCCGGCTACTCGGGGGGGTCTCTTCCCCTGGCTGCTCGGGGGGGGTCTCTTCCCCTGGCTGCTCGGGGGGGGGGGTCTCTTCCCCTTGCTGCTCGGGGGGGGGGGTCTCTTCCCCTGGCTGCTGGGCGATCGGGGTGTCTCTTCCCCTGGCTGCTGGGCGGTCGGGGTGTCTCTTCCCCTGGCTGCTGTGCTGTCGGGCGGCACTGACGTCATATTCCGGCTCCCAGCCTCACTCTGCGGCGCGCGAGGGAGCTGAGCAGACAGCTCAGAGGAAGTGCTCCCTCGCCGGCCGCCCACCAGCGCCGCCCGACAGCCCAGCAGCCAGGGGAAGAGACACCCCGACCGCCCAGCATTTTCTGCAGATATGTGCCAATATCGGCCGAAATGGATTAGGTCCATTTTCAGCCGATACTTTCGGCCGCCGGAATTTCGGTGCACCCCTAATATATATATATATATATATACACTTCCGGTCCTGCTTACTTCTGTAATGAAGAGGGGACCCAGAAGAGTCTAAGTTCAACATGTAGCATCGTCCTCTTGCGAGCTGCAATAGCGTTGCAGTGGGTTGCCATGGCAACACTCAGCATGGCACGCAACACAGAGAGAACGACCTGCTACCTGGCTGCTGGAGGTGGAAGATAGAGACGCCTGGGTCTCCTCTTCAGTTTACAACCAGGGCCGGATTAACATAGGGGCTGATGGAGCTGCAGCTCCAGGCCCAGGCCCATGGAATAGGCCCATTTAAAAAAAAAAAAAAAAACATTTTACACAGTACTCTTAGGTTTGCGACCTGACTGGTATTTTACTGGCACAGCTGGTATTTGAGGCTGTCTGGCCGTGCTGGTATTGCAGTAATACCAGCAATACAAATGCAGGTATTTTTCTCAGAATAAATGGTGATTACTCTGCAATACCAGCACCGGCCAGTAGGGATCACTGTGTGTGGAGAGAGGCAGGGATAGGAAGTTACAGCATATCCCTGCCTCTCTCTACTACTCACTGATCTGTGGGGGAGCAGCAACACAGCACAGAGTCCAGACAGCAGCTCTACAGCTCAGGTAATTGAGGGATGGGGGGAAAGGCAGCAGGGAGACATTGAGACACTAGGGGACACATGTGGACCCTGAGACACTAGGGGACACATGTGGACACTGAGACACTAGGGGACACATGTAGACACTGAGACACTAGGGGACAATGAGACACTAGGACACATGGGTGTCAGGATCGGGACAGGGATCCAACACGCAGAGTACAAACAGTAGCCAGATACGTATACCGGACCTTAGAATGGCCGGACTAACGTAAGTAGTACAGTATAGAATGGTCAAAGACAAGCCGAGGTCGAGGGGAACAGAAGACAGGTAAGCGAGAGACAAGCCGAATCAAGGGTAACAGAGATAAGCAGAGTAAGGTAAACAAGCCGGGTCAAAACCAAAAGGGATAATAGAATACACAAGCACTGAGTGACTAGAACAAGCTAGAACCACGACAGGGCAATGAGCTAATGAAAGAAGCTCTGTTAAATACCCTGTTCAGAGCAGTAACCACGACTCCGAGGCGTCCTGATTGGTCCTGCAGCAATTGACTGACAGGTCGTTCCGGGGGAGTGTCCTGATGACTACTTCCTGCCTAGATGCTGTAAAAGGCAGTCACTCCCTCGCGGCCGGCCTAGCATGACCGGATAGACCGCGGGGAAGGGAGCCATCAGACCGTCTGCATGGAGGAACAGCTAAGTCTCTACCTCTTTCGGAGGTAGAGACCACAGGTACCCTGACAGTACCCCCCCTCTCAGATACGCCCACCGGGCGGAATGAACCGGGACGAGATGGGAAGCGAGAGTGATACGCCCTGCGGAGACGGGGAGCATGAACATCCTCCTGAGGTACCCAACTCCTCTCCTCAGGACCATATCCCTTCCAATCAACCAGATATTGTACTCTCCCCCGGGAGATTCGAGAATCAATAATAGAGTTAACCTCATACTCCTCCTGACCCTCCACCTGAACGGAGCGAGGAGGGGCTATTGTGGAGGAAAATCTGTTACATATGAGTGGTTTCAGCAATGAAACGTGAAACGAGTTCGGGATGCGTAAGGTATTAGGAAGAGCTAAACGATACGCAACTGGATTGATACGGGTCAGCACCCTGTAGGGTCCAATATAACGAGGAGCGAACTTCATGGAGGGCACTTTTAAACGGATGTTCCTCGTGCTCAGCCATACCCTATCACCAGGAACAAAGACCGGAGCCGCCCTTCTACGTTTATCAGCGTGTTTCTTGACCAACATAGAGTTGTGCACAAGAATTTGTCGAGTTTGATCCCACAACTTCCTCAAATTGGCAACATGAACATCAACCGACGGTACCCCCTGGGAAGGAGAATCCGAAGGAAGAATAGACGGATGAAAACCATAATTCATGAAGAAGGGGCTTGAATGAGTAGAATCGCAAACGAGATTGTTGTGTGCAAACTCCGCCCAAGGAATCAAACCGACCCAATCATCCTGGTGTTCAGAAACAAAGCATCGTAAATATTGTTCAATTTTCTGGTTGGTACGTTCAGCAGCTCCGTTAGACTGAGGATGATAGGCAGAAGAAAAGTTTAATTTAATACCAAGTTGAGAGCAGAAGGACCTCCAAAAGCGGGAAACAAATTGGGAGCCTCTGTCCGATACAATTTGAGAGGGTATCCCATGTAGGCGAAAAATCTCCTTAGCGAATATCTCTGCCAATTCGGGAGAAGACGGGAGTTTAGGCAGGGGAATGAAGTGTGCCATCTTAGTAAACCTGTCAACCACGGTGAGGATAACAGTCTGTCTTTTAGAGATAGGTAGATCGACAATAAAGTCCATGGCCAAACAGGACCATGGTCTTTCTGGAACCTCCAAGGGTTGCAGGAATCCACATGGAAGCGTATGGGGTTGTTTGGTTTTAGTACAAACTTCACATGCAGCGATGAACTCCTCAATATCCCTCCGTAAAGCAGGCCACCAGAAGTCCTTAGAGATCAACGCGTAAGTCTTGCGAATACCAGGATGTCCCGCCATCTTGCTATTATGTAAACACTGTAAAAGTTCCAGTTGAAGAGCAGGAGGAACGAAATGACGGCCCGCAGGAGTCTGTTTAGGTGCTAGATGTTGCAACTTAATGATCTCGGCCAATAATGGAGAATGAATCCTGACATTCGTATTAGCAATGATATTGCATTTCGGAACTATAGAAGAAAGAACTGGTTCAGGTACAGTAGAAGGTTCATATTGGCGAGATAATGCATCGGCTTTAGAGTTTTTAGAACCAGGTCTGTAAGTCAGTACATAATTGAAGTGAGTCAGGAATAAGGACCAACGAGCTTGTCTAGAGGATAAGCGCTTAGCCTCCCCAATATAGGACAAGTTTTTGTGGTCCGTCAAAATCGTAATAGGGTGTAGGGTCCCCTCCAACAAATGTCTCCACTCCTTTAAGGCTTTAATGACTGCTAACAGTTCCCTTTCCCCGATGTCATATCTGCTCTCAGGCCCAGAAAATTTCTTAGAGAAGAAACCACAAGGGTGTAACGGTTTATCCAATTTAACCTTTGAGACAGAACAGCCCCAACTGCTGTCTCAGAGGCATCGACCTTGAGCAAGAAAGGCAGAGTCGTATCAGGATGGACTAGAATGGGAGCCGAGGCAAAAAGTTCCTTGAGAGTCTTGAAAGCACCCAGAGCCTCCTTAGACCAGAACTTAGTATCAGCCCCTTGTTTGGTCATATTGGTAATAGGCGCAATGATAGAGGAGTATCCTTTAATGAAGCGCCTATAGTAGTTGGAAAAACCAATAAACCTTTGGATAGCCTTGAGTCCTTTGGGCAAGGGCCAGTCTAAAATAGATTGAAGTTTTACAGGATCCATTTTAAAACCTTCCCCAGAAATCACGTATCCAAGAAAGTCTACCTGAGACTGATCAAAACTGCACTTCTCCAATTTGCAATATAGACCATGTTGCAGCAGCTTGTGTAATACCTTTCTGACCTGTCTATGGTGAGTCTCAATCTCCTTAGAGTGTATTAGTATGTCGTCCAGGTAAACGATAACACAATCATGCTGAAACTCCCTAAGTACCTCATTAATCAAATCTTGAAATACTGCAGGAGCATTGCATAGTCCAAATGGCATAACAGTGTATTCGTAATGGCCATACCGGGTATTGAATGCCGTCATCCACTCGTGACCTTGCTGGATTCTCACCAAATTGTAAGCCCCTCTGAGATCTAACTTGGTGAAGATTTTGGAGCCCTTAAGACGATCAAATAACTCGGTAATCAGTGGGATAGGATAGGCATTTCTGACAGTTATTTTATTCAAGCCTCGGTAATCGATACAAGGTCTCAGCGTGCCATCCTTCTTCTTAATGAAAAAGAACCCAGCCCCGGCCGGAGAAGAAGACCTCCTGATGAATCCCTTTTCTAAATTCTCCCGAATATACTCCTCTAGAACCGATTTTTCCTGAACAGACAAAGGATATACATGGCCCCTCGGAGGCATAGTGCCGGGTAGAAGCTTAATCTTACAGTCAAATGACCTGTGTGGAGGCAAAGAATCGGCATTCTTCTTGTCAAACACTGCCCTTAAGTCTAGGTAAAGGTCTGGTATTTGTCTTTCTGTGGACTGAGTAGGATTCTCCGGTATGTTAATATTAGCTAATGGAGAAACCTTGCACAAACACCGATCCTGGCAGCCCTGGCCCCACGAGAGTATCTCTCCTAACTCCCAATCGATAATAGGGTTATGTTTTTTCAACCATGGGTACCCCAGAACTATGGGAACGGAAGGAGACGAAATGAGCAGAAGAGATAAATTCTCCACGTGTAGGATACCAACATTTAAATTAATGGGTATGGTCTCACGAAAGATAACAGGGTCTAGTAGTGGTCTACCATCTATGGCCTCAACGGCCAAAGGTGTCTCCCTTAGCTGGGATGGGAAATTGTTCTTACTAGCAAAGGCTTGGTCGATAAAATTCTCAGCAGCACCGGAATCTATCAATGCCATAGCCCTTACTACTTCCTTCCCCCAAGTTAAGGAAACTGGTAGCAGAAGCCTGTGATCTTTATAATCAGGAGTAGAGGACAAAATAGAAACACCCAAGGCCTGTCCTCTAGAGAGACTTAGGTGCGAGCGTTTCCCGGGCGGTTAGAACAGTTCGAGAGTAAATGACCCTTGGCTCCACAATACATACACAAACCCTCTCTTCTCCTGTGCTGTCTTTCCTCCTCAGAGAGGCGGGTATGCCCTATCTGCATAGGTTTAGTAAGCAAAGATATCGTGGAGTCAGGACTTGGAACAGCGGGAGCTAACCTAAAAGAAGGTCTCTGGTTCCTCTCTCGAGTGTTCTGTCTCTCTCTTAGACGTTCATCTATACGAGAGATGAACGAAATTAAATCCTCTAAATTCTCAGGGAGTTCTCTGGTAGCAACCTCATCAAGGATTACATCAGATAGGCCATTCAAAAATACATCCATATACGCCTGCTCATTCCACTTGATTTCTGCCGCCAGAGACCTGAACTCTAGTGCATAATCCACCAGTGTTTGGTTCTCCTGTCTCAGGCGCAACAGTAATCTGGCTGCATTAACCTTTCTACCTGGAGGGTCAAATGTTCTTCTAAAAGCAGCTACAAATGCGTTATAGTTATAAACTAATGGATTATCGTTCTCCCATAGTGGGTTGGCCCATCTCAGAGCTTTCTCAATGAGTAGGGTGATAATAAATCCTACTTTTGCCCTATCTGTAGGATAAGAGCGAGGTTGCAATTCAAAGTGGATACTAATTTGGTTTAAAAAAACCACGACACTTCTCAGGAGCCCCACCATAGCGTACTGGGGGGGTAATGTGAGAAGAAGCATCCACTGTGGCTACCTCTAGACCTGAACCAACAGGAGAAACAGGGGTATTACGTATCTCCTCTGGTGGGTTATTGGCACAAGCTAATAGAGCCTGTAGCGCAAGCGCCATCTGATCCATTCTGTGATCCATGGCTTCAAACCTAGGATCAGGAGCAGCCAGCTGACTGTTTGTACTTGCAGGATCCATTGGCCCTGTCGTAATGTCAGGATCGGGACAGGGATCCAACACGCAGAGTACAAACAGTAGCCAGATACGTATACCGGACCTTAGAATGGCCGGACTAACGTAAGTAGTACAGTATAGAATGGTCAAAGACAAGCCGAGGTCGAGGGGAACAGAAGACAGGTAAGCGAGAGACAAGCCGAATCAAGGGTAACAGAGATAAGCAGAGTAAGGTAAACAAGCCGGGTTAAAACCAAAAGGGATAATAGAATACACAAGCACTGAGTGACTAGAACAAGCTAGAACCACGACAGGGCAATGAGCTAATGAAAGAAGCTCTGTTAAATACCCTGTTCAGAGCAGTAACCACGCCTCCGAGGCGTCCTGATTGGTCCTGCAGCAATTGACTGACAGGTCGTTCCGGGGGAGTGTCCTGATGACTACTTCCTGCCTAGATGCTGTAAAAGGCAGTCACTCCCTCGCAGCCGGCCTAGCATGACCGGATAGACCGCGGGGAAGGGAGCCATCAGACCGTCTGCATGGAGGAACAGCTAAGTCTCTACCTCTTTTGGAGGTAGAGACCACAGGTACCCTGACAATGGGGACACAGACACTGGGAGACCTGGAAACACTGAGACACTGGAAAACATGGGGGCACTGAGACACTACAGGACACTGGGACACATGGGGATGCTGAGACACATGGGGATGCTGTGAGACATATGGACATTGGGAGACACTGAGACATTGGGACACAGAGACACTATGTCCCCATGTCTCCCAGTGTCCCCATGTCCCCCAGCCAGTGTCCCTAGTGTCTCAGTGTCCCCAAGTCTTCCAGTGTCTGTGTCCCATGTCTCTCAGTGTGCCTAGTGTCCTCATGTGTCCCAGTGTCCCTATATGTCCTAGTTTCCCTATGTCTATGTCCACAACTGTCCCCATGTCTCCCAGTGTCCCCAAGTGTCTGTCTCCCAGCCAGTGTCCCCTAGTCTCCCAGTGTCCCCTGGTCTCCCAGTGTCTGTGTTCCCATGTCACTGTGTCCCTAGTGTCTGAGTGTCCCCAAATGTTTCAGTGTCCCCATGTCTCCCAGTGTCTGTGTTCCTAGTGTCTCAGTGTGCCTAGTGTCCCCATGTCTCACAGTGTACCTAAATGTCCCAGTGTCCCCATGTCTGTCCACAACTGTCCCCATGTCTCCCAGTGTCCCCAAGTGTCTGTCTTCCAGCCAGTGTCCCCAGTGTCCCCTAGTCTCCCAGTGTCCTCTAGTCTCCCAGTGTCTGTGTTCCCATGTCTCTGTGTCCCCAAATGTTTCAGTGTCTGTGTCCCTAGTGACTTAGTGTCCCCATTTCTCCCAGTTTCCCTAAATGTCTGTGTCCCCATGTCTCCCAGTGTCATCATGTCTCAGTGTCCCCATGTCTCTCAGTGTCCCCATGTCTCTCAGTGTCCCCGGGTCTCTCAGTGTCCCCAGTATCCTAGTGACATGGGGACACTGGGAGAAATGGGGACACTGGGAGACTAGGGAACTGGGTGGCATGGGGACACGGACACTGTGATACATAGGGACACTGAGACACTGGGAGACAGGGAGACGCTGGGAGCAATCCATCTATACAGCAGAATCAAACTGTGAGTAGTTCGTTGGTGATTTTACAGAATTTTCTCTGATGTCACTCCTTGTGATTTACATCATGTGATGTCACGCATAACTAATTAATTATACAAATGATTAAGGCTGGTATTTTTTTCCAAGAAAGGTGGCAACTCTAACTACTCTTCACATACTCTTGCTTAAAGGAGCACTATTGGGTCAGGAACACAATCATGTATTTCTGACCCTATTATGTTAAAACCACCACCCTGGCCCCTTCTTGCCTCCCTAAATATAGTAAAATATTACTTGTATTCAAATCTGCAGCTGCTGGCTCTGCCTCTGAACTGACTGTCTGCTGACATCATCAGAAGTGGTGGTCTGAGCAAATGACAAAACTTCCCCATAGGATTGGCTGAGACTGTCAACTAGGCAGATCAGGGGCAGAGCCAGCACAAGTCCAACATAGCCCTGGCCAATCAGCATCTCCTCATAAAGATAAATTGAATCAATGCATCTCTATGAGGAAAGTTCAGTGTTTGCATGCAGAGGGTCGAGACACTGAATGGCAGTGCTGCACACTAGGCAGTACTGCCCCAGGAAGCACCTCTAGAAGCCATCTAAGGAGTGGCCAGTGGAGTTATTTTCTCTGAAAATACGGTGTTTACTGCAAAAAGCCTGAATGGAATGATTTTACTTACCAGAACAAGTACAATAAGCTGTAGTTGTTCTGGTGACTATAGTGTCCCTTTAAGTTTGGAAGCTTAAGAGGGATGCATGGGAACAAAACTTGTGTGGACTGGCTGACAATAAAATTAGTTTAGGTAATGCAGACGTTGGTCTCCCTAACATTGTGGCATGTCCCCTTTCTTCTACACTCACTCCATACACCTTTTCTCTGTCTCAGACTATATACCAGGAACTTCTGCCTGCTAGTAAGAAGGTAAGGAGACAAGTGGACCAGCGAGTGCTAGGGGACAGTCCTTAGAAAGCATGGAGTGAGCACATTATTAGAGTGAGCTGCCTGCATAGTATGCCCTTAGTTGGACAGCCTGCATGATTGGCGGGCATCCTGACATGCTTTCATGCCAGGCTGTCCTTCAAATTCTTTGGACAGATATGCCCCCCTTTTAGGCATGTTCTCCCCTTTTGGCAGGTCTTGTCACGTGATTCGCACCAGTGGCACACCCTTTTACCCTGCCCATTGACTTCCTGCTTCACTGGACATTGCTCTTAGGGGATATGGATTTATTTGAAAGATGAAAGCATAAATTAGATAAATAGATTAGCATAGAGTATGTGTTTTCTTATAGCTGCATCCTATGAGTTTCACTCCAACACTATCTCCATCAGATGCATGACGCTTGGGAGGTATGACTGTTTTAGTGTTTTTGGTCGATAAGATTCCGTAATTAGGCCCCATAATATTTGTCAGCACCAGGCCCACTGTGCTCTTAATCCGGCCCTGTTTACAACCTGTCCTTTCACTGCACCATCAGGGATCTAGTGTCCCCCCTCCCTGGCCATAGGGGAGGGGATAATAAACTTACTTTATTTAAAAATAAAATGCTCACTCCCCTTCCCACAGCCCTTATTCAACACCACTCACACTGAATCCACTATATAGACACATACTACATCCACTATAAAAACACAATGTGAGTGAGACTTGGTGCATCCACTATAAACACACGTATCCTTGTGGGTTAGCCCTGGGGGGGCCAAGGCCTTGAGCTGTGTACGGGGCCCTAAAAGTTTTAATGGCAACCCTGATAGTTACTTCCTTAGTCTAGAAAAGAGATTGTATCCTCCGCTCATAGAATGCTGTGTTTTCTCTAGGCAAGCAATTACCGTATATACTCGAGTATAAGCCGAGTTTTTCAGCCCATTTTTTGGGCTGAAAACCCCCAACTCGGCTTATACTCGAGTCACTGTCTGTATTATGGCAATTTGCATTGCCATAATACAGACCGGGGGAGAGGGGGGCTGGCAGAGCTGTAACTTACCTGTTCTGCAGCTCCTGTCAGCTCTCTCCTCCTCTGCGCCGTCCGTTCAGCACCTCGGTCAGCTCCCAGTGTAAGTCTCGCGAGAGCCGCGGCTCTCGCGAGACTTACAGAGTGAGCTGATAGAAGGAGCTGCACAGACCGCGCGGAGGAGGAGAGAGCTGACAGGAGCTGCAGAACAGGTAAGTTACAGCTCTGCCAGCCCCCCTCTCCCCCCCACTGAACTGCCAATGCCACTGGACCACCAGGGAAGGAGCCCCCCTCCCTGCCATATATCAAGCAGGGAGGGGGGACGAAAAAAAATAAATATATAAATAAAATTAAAAAAAATAATAATAATAAAAAAAATTAATAACAAAAAAAAGGGGGATAAGGACCACTATGGGGGGGGGGGGGTTATAAGGACCACTATGGGAGGGAGGGGGGGGGATAAGGACCGCTATTGGAGGGAGGGGGGTATAAGGACCACTATGGGAGGGAGGGGGGGTATAAGGACCACTATGGGAGGGAGGGGGGGTATAAGGACCACTATGGGAGGGAGTGGGGGTATAAGGACCACTATGGGAGGGGGTGGGATAAGGACCACTATGGGAGGGAGGGGGGTATAAGGACCACTATGGGAGGGAGGGGGGTATAAGGACCACTATGGGAGGGAGGGGTGGGGGGTATATGGACCACTATGGGAGGGAGGGGGGTATAAGGACCACTATGGGAGGGAGGGGGGTATAAGGACCACTATGGGAGGGAGGGGGGTATAAGGACCATTATGGGAGGGAGGGGGGGGGGTATATGGACCACTATGGGAGGGATGGGGGGGGGATAAGGAACATTATGGGAGGGAGAAGGGGGATAAGGGCCACTATGAGAGGGAGGGGGTGGGATAAGGACCACTATGGGAGGGGAGGGGGAAGTAAGGACCACTAGGGGAGGGGAGGGTAAGGACCACTAGGGGGGGGGGAGGGTAAGGACCACTAGGGGAGGGGTGAGTCAGGACCACTGGGGGGGGGTGAAGGAACACGGGGGTGGGGAGGTAAGGACCACTGAGGGAGGAGGAGGGGAAGTCAGGACATATGGGGGGGGGGGGGGGCGGCAAAAAATGTTTTGCCTACGGCGGCAAATATCCTTGCACCGGCCCTGCACACACTGCATTCACACACTGCATTCATACACACACACACTGCATTCATGCACACACACGCTGCACTCATACACACACACGCTGCACTCATACACACACGCTGCACTCATACACACACACATACGCACACACTGCATTCATTATACACACACTGTAAATAAATATTCAATTAATATATTTTTTTTAGGATCTAATTTTATTTAGAAATTTACCAGTAGCTGCTGCATTTCCCACCCTAGTCTTATACTCGAGTCAATAAGTTTTCCCAGTTTTTTTGGATAAAATTAGGGGCCTCGGCTTATATTCGGGTCGGCTTATACTCGAGTATATACGGTATATGTATTTTGTCTTTATTAAGAGTATTGTTGAATGTAATTTATTTTGTTAGAATTCAGAGATTTCTAAATCCGAATATATGAGGAGAATGGATTTCAACATGCAGAAGGTCTCAAAATTATGTTATCAGAGTAAAGTTTTTATTCTTTTCAAATAATTTTTATTAAAGTTTTACATATTTGTATAACAACAAGAATATAAACATTGTATTGGGGGTAGGAAGGGAAGGGGAACTTGGAAATGGAAGAGAATAACCATCCAGTATTAAAATAGGCATAACAGTGTATATGGCAAAAAAAATAAATAAAAAATAATAATATGTTTTTACATCAATGCACTTTAATAACAAATATGTCAAAGACCATATGCTGTTTTGATTTTTTCTTCCCACTTATCCCAATTGTATTTTAATATTGGGAAACCACGCATATTAGCTCTATGGGATAATTCGTGTGCCTTGTTTTCTAGAATCAAATTAAAAACTTCCCTGAGAGATGGCACATCTTGGGACTTCCAATGTCTAGGTAAACAGGATGTAGCAGTGATCAAAATGTGACCTATGATTATTTTGTCTGATCTATTAATGGACTCCGGGAGTTTTTTGAATAAGGCTAGTTCCGAGGTTAAAATGCTAATGGTTCTGTCCAATTTAATAATTAGGTCGTGAATCAATTTCCAATATTTAGTTAATTTAGGACAGAACCACCAAATATGGGCCATATTGCCCACACCCCCACAATCCCTCCAACACCGGTCAGAATACATATTATTCATGTTGTGCAATCTAGACGGGGCCAGGTACCAACGATATAAAATTTTATAATGATTCTCAAAGTGGTCGGTGCAATACGAAATACCTTTTAAAGCTTTAAAAAAACCGAACCATTCTTCTAGATCGTACTGGACACCCAACTCCGTCTCCCATGACAACATGTGTTTTAATTTAACAAGGGGCTTGGCGTTATAAAACGAGTAGCATAAGGATATCATGCCTTTACTAGTGGGGCTGCATAGAAACGCTTTCTCTAATGGAGACATCTCATGCGTTTTATAGTTTTTATCCGTTTCAGGTACCTTATATAGTTCTTTCAATTTGTCAATGATTACCTTACAATCCAACTCACATACATTCGTTAATCCATAGTTTAAATTTTTCCAAAGAAAGAATAGCATTGCCGTGAAAAAAATTATCAAGATTAGTTATAGAGCATTCCTTCAACAGTTCTATTTTTAAGGATGGAATATAATCTTTCAATAACTCAATAGGCATTGCTCTATATAGGCTGGGAGAATGATCATTTTTAGAAACAATATCCCAGGCCTTAAGTGTAGTTTTGGTAGATAAAAATAACTTTGTAATTCCAGGTCTTTTCTTAGAATTTAACCAGGGTAATTCTGACAATCTAACCGGTAAAATTTTTGATTCTTCTATTTCCATCCATCTGGGTTTATCAACCTGATTATTAAAGCTCACAGCCACTGCAGCGTTAGTGGCGAAATAATATTTGCGGATATCGGGAACACCGATACCGCCATTCGATTTGTGGTGCTGCAAGGAAGTGAGCTTCACTCGAGCAGGCCTATTCCCCCAGATGAACTTCATCATTGTCGAGTGAACTTTATTAAAAAATGATAATGGGATGGACAAAGGGATGGTCCTAAAAAAATATAGAATTTTTGGTAGTATCGTCATTTTAACAGATGCGACCCTCCCCAGCCAGGAAAGTTGTTATTCTCAAAATGAGTATGTGAGATAAAGTTATATTATCAGGTTAAATGGTTTTTTTTTTTCCCATATAATTTCTTTATTTTATTTTTTTTAACATTAGAGGAAATTGTACATTCCCCTGAATGAATTTTGTGCTTTTCACAATAAAAAGCTATAAGGCAATGTGCATTCTCAATGTAGAAATGTTCTGGTTTTTAAAAACATAATACAGTGGGACCTTGGTTTACAAACGCCTCGTTTAATGTAATTTTCGGTTTACAAATGAAAATCCATTGAAAATAATGCCTCAGTTTAAATTTGTTTTTAGCAATACAAAGCAATTTTTCCCAGGATGCATTGCACAGGGGAGGTTTATAGCACCGCCCCCTGCATGCTGGAGCCTGTGGGTAGCACGTGGCATCGAGTGTGGAGGTGTTGGAGCGACTTTTGCATCGAGTTTTGGAGCCATTTTGGAAATTGTTTTCAGTTGTTTTGGGACTTTTTGGTGCATTTCTCAAGCTATGGAAAGGTAGCGAGCTGAGCTACGTGGGTTGCATGCCTTTTATTATGTGTTCTGCATTGTGGGTTGGTTTCCATGCCAGCTCATTTTGACTTTTTTCTGACCTCCAGAACAGATTAATTGGTTTTCAATGCATTCCTATGGGAAACCGCGTTTCGGTTTAAAAATGTTTCGCAATAAGAAATGTCCCGGAGAACGCATTAAATTTGTAAACGAGGTCCCACTGTATATCATATGATTTTAATATAGTAGGAAAATGTACATTACCCTAGTAAATTATATGATTAAATGATGTGGGCATTGAAAAAAGTAATACATTATTCCAGGGGAATGCACACTGATCTATAGAAATTATGACATTAAAAAAATCACAATTTTCTGGGGCGGGGCCGGGCCGCCGGGCCGATCGGACGCCACTAACATGAGCTCCCGCATTATGCCGCTCAAAAGGCCCTAAAACAATCGCTTAAGGGCACGATACCCTGCCACTGATGAAGAGAGAATGGTGCCAGCATACCTCGAAGCCTGCTTTATGCCCGACGCAAGCCAGGCAAGATGTGAAGACTGGAACCGGCCTACACGTGGCAGAGCACCAACAAGCTGGCGGCCATTGCTGGCAACGAGGTGCAAAGTCATCCCGCGACGGATATCTGGACGGGGGTGATACCAAGCCCGGGGCACGGCCCTGCCCCCCCCCCCCCCAAGAGGCCGGCGGGGGATATCCCGGCTTACAGGCGGCGGCACGGACCACAACGGTGATACCCCCGGGGTTCGAATGCCGGACGCCTGCACTGGCACCGGCGGTATGTAACTCAGCCAGCCAGCACCATCGGAGATGCACGCAAGGGGATTGAAACACCCGCCTGAGGAGGCACCCAGACCGGGAGCAAAAGGAATTGGCCCCATCGCAGGCGAGAGCACACAATAACGGTACTCCCACATTGCAGAGTGAAACTGGAGAGTACTGGCTATGGAGGGCCATATTGCACGGACCATGCGGACCTGAGCACTGCCGAGCGCTGGATGGAGCCCCCGTGATGACTGCCTGCCCGCTGGAGGAGTGGATGCCCCAGCCCCTGGGTATGTGGGGTCCCCAGATGGCCGTGTCCCTGAGGCCGAGAGCCCGGTGGGGCGGGCCTGCGCAACCCCTCCGACGGACCGGTGGCCGGGGGGGGCGGTGCGCGCCGGCTCTACGACAGTGGCCGGCACCGGGTGAGACAGTGGGCAACCTGCTCCTCTGAGTCCGGGATCTTGGGTGGTGTTGGGGAGGTGCAGGGAGCGAGGGGCCCATGGACTCTAGGTGTGGGAGTCGGATGGATAGCCCCTGCCCCCGAGTGCCCACAGGGCTACGGAGGACCCTGGTGACGGACTGGGGTTGTTGCGGGGAGGACAGAAGGTGGCTCGGCACCCCAGGAACGATGAGGCAGCAGGGTAAAGAGCGGCCCTCGGTGCTTTAGTCTCATGAACAGATCAACCCTGGAACCGTTAACAGAGATAACAGCTCCTAATTACTTTTGTCCACTCCCCTATGGGTTTGCGTTTAAGGTTAAAAGCTGGAACAGTTTGTAGTTTTGCTTGCTGATGGAAATGATATTAGACTATAACTGTAATACAGCTGTTTACTTTTGCATACTAGTTCACCAGATAGCTGCATAATGTATTTCTGCACAACAGTTTCATTTACAGCATATTAAGCCTGACAAGCAGCATTGCCCTTAGAGGCCAAAGAAAGTGAACAATTGCATGTTTAAAAGATGGTTCAGCATACTCTGTTGTATAGTACTAGAGAAATATAAAGCATACACTATGCCCTAGTAGGGAAGTATACGAAACACATACTTAGATATATGCAGTCAGGTCGCCTTACATTAATTGACATGATAGACGTGCCTATGCACAGGTAACAACTGGTCTAGGCCGAGTGTCTACGCCGTGCCCATGTTGACATGCTACTGGATATAAAAAGAGCTTTTAAGTCAGGCGCAATGCTATCAGGCACAATAAAAACACGAATTGGGCTTTATCTGAAACAAAAATAACTGTTGTGCAGATTATATACACTTAATTCAATTAATTGCATGTTCATTAAATTACATATATGGCTACCCACGCTGACAGCGCCATATCACGCACAGTTAGACATGGGTATCGCTAAGAGGACTGATAAACCTGTAAAATGCGTTACTATATCTGTCAAATGCCTTAGATAAACCAAATGTTGCGAAGTCAATGTACATCTTAATTACTCTATTGCTTGTTTATTCTGATTTATCAGCCTCTGCGCAGGCAGCCATATGTTATTCTCAGATTCGTAAAATGTCTGCTCACGCTCTTTTGTTTGCGACATCAATAAACATATTTAAAACAAAAAAAAAAAAAAAATCACAATTTTCCAGCTGGAATGTGTACTTTCACCTTTATAAATATATGAAAACATAGAATTTCCTGATAAAATGTTTAGATTTTGCAATGTCTGTGGATTTAAAAATAACTATGAGGTTAGGGTCACAAATTATGAGGAACAGGAAGAATATTTAACTAAAACAAAAAATACAAAGGGAAAACATGGATAGAAATATGCATTCCTGGTCCATAAGAGTGGGGCAAATTAAACATGAGTGATGTAACAATCAGTGTAAATAGGAGGCTGACTCAAATGCTTTCTCAATGTACATCAATGAGATGAAGTAACAGAACTAATGGACAAAGGGCTCTGGTGCAAGATTTTTTTTGGGCCCTCTACTGCTCCAGACAATAAACCTCTAATTCCACAAAAATGTCTCCACTTGTCGCCACCGCAAAATAACCTTCACAAAGGTCACAAGACTCTACAACCCCATCCCATCTCACCCTCTCGCTCCTAATTTAAACTGCCACATGCCCCTCACAATGAACCATCCCACTGCCCACAGATTCACTCTATGCAGTACACAGACCCATTCCATTAAGTACACACCATACATTTCAGAAACCTCATGCAGTTCACAGACACACCGCATGTTTGAAATTTTGCAGACAAATGAAATTAATTTGATAAATTAAAGGAACACTATGTCACGATACCTAGTGACCCAACACGCAGCGTGTATATGATAATAGATATGACAACATATACCGGTCCCTTAAACGTTGTTAGATATAGAATAGTCAGGAACAAGCCGAGTAACGGAAACCAGAAATCAGGGAAGCGAAAACCGATAGCCGAGTCACAGGATTACAGAATGGAGAATAGTCAGAAAAGCCGAGATCAAAATAACAGAAATACACAGACAGTGAAGCACTATTGGGAACCAAAAACTAGAAACACAACAGGCCAATGATTCATGCCCTATGGTGACTTTTCATAGTTTCTAGCTTCCTATAGCAACACCTCCAAAAAGTTTGAATTTGAACGTTTTGGTTGGCTGTGATGTAATTTGTGTCATGATGTCAGTGCATGCATTCTCCATCATAAAAGGGGGCGTGGCCACATTGAGCGGCGTCGGGACAGCTGAGGAGCGGAGAGGGTCTGTGGATGCTCAACAGCCTGGGCAACAAAAGGTAGTGTGCAAGGGTAGGCAACCTTTCAGCGGCACTGTGCCGGTCCTATTTATTTAAATTGAGGTGTGCATGTTGCCGTATTCTGCTTGTGTTATTTATACTGCAGTTGCTTTGTATCGTTGTATTTGTGCGTATGTGAGCTATTATATTGTATATGTTCATGAGTAGTTTGTGGTATCGTGTATGATACCTATGAATGTGGGCTGTGTACGTGGGCTGCCAGTGGATTTGTGTGTGTGGATGCAGAGGCGTAACTAGAAACCACAGGGCCCCGGTGCAAAAAGTGCCCTGGGGCCCCCCATGCATCTCCCCACCCCTCCATTTGTATTACACATACACATGCAGATATATCCATGGACACACATGCTAATGCACAGCATGGGCCACCCAATAGGCATCTGATGGGCCCCTTCAATGCAGCCGCGGTGGGGCCGCACCACAGCTGCGAACCCTGCAGCCGTGGAAGTTCCGCCAGTGTGTGGATGGATTTGTCACATTGTGTGTATCTATGGGGGTGTTTGGGATATTGCATGTGAGAGGCTGCATGTGGGATTGTTAGTGGTGTTGAGTTTGTTGAGTTTGTGAGGATTGTGTGTATGTTTTTGTGTGGGCTATTCGTGTTGTATGAGGGGAGGGTTATTTGGCATTTCTGTGTATATCTAGTAGTGTTGGTGGCTTCACTGGCTACCAGTGGGGACCAGGCTGGCCAGGTACAGGTCAAGGACAGGAGCTGCAACAGCAGCTGTAGCCTGCTCTACTCTAGTGTGGTTTCCCATTCACAAGTGCTGGAAAAAAGTAATCTGAGATCACCTCCTCTACCTGCTGCAATGCATAAATTGAGGATTGTCCTTCACACGCTTTTCGTATTAGCAGATATCTGAAGTTTCACTGGGACTCCTGATAGGCCAGAGCCTGTTTGGCTCTAGCAGCCTTGAGTGCCGTGCAAAGACCCCTCGAGTGCCGTGCATGACATAAACATGTATTCCTGACCCTATAGTGTTAGAATCACTGTCTTAGTGTAAAAGCACTATCGAGTCACCTGTAACAATGTCTATTTTCCTGGTAGAGTGTTGTTCTTTCTCAATGTCTGTCTATGTGGAGAATGTGTTTTCCCTCCGCCCCCCCCCCCCCCCTCCACCCAAAACATGCATGCTATAAATGTATGTCCATAGACTGACAATGAGAATGGCAATGTGTGTATGAGGAAAATATTTTCCTGCAAATCTACGAGAAGACTTTATCCTGGTGGAATGGTTTCCTTTGTCAGTGTAAGTCTATAAGGAGAATACACAATCTCCATTTACATTTGTTTACAATCTAAAGGAACTAGGGTGACATTACACAAAATATAATGCTATTAGTATTAACCATATAAGACTGCAAACAGTATTTGACTTAACACATGGAAGTGATGGTGCACAGTATTAAAAAACAGCCTCTGTGGGTATATATTAAAAAGCTTCTTAAGGTGATATTCACAACTCACAAACGTAGGTGTATTCTAGGTGTATTAAAACCAGCAATTAGTGATGTGCATATACTTGCAAAACTTGTAAAATCACAACTATCTAAAAAGGAGGAAAAAAAAGCAGAAGGAACTCCTAGCGCAATAAAGTTACACAACATTAAAAATACATATATAAATCTATAGGTATCACAAGTTGAGAGTGGTTAGAGACAGTGGCGTACACACAATCCATGGGGCCCCGGGGCAAAACTGATCCATGGGCCTCCGACCCCTCCCTCCCTCCTCCCCCCCCCTCACTCCCCTCCCCCCGACAGACACACACACACATCCATACAGACACACTTACATACAGACACACATACATACACACAGACACATACATACATAGAGACACACACACATAGACACATACAGACAGACAGATACATACATACACATACACACAGACACATACAGACAGTGGCGTACATACCGGCGTCTCAGGGGTCGCCCTGCGACCCGGTATGTACGCCAGTGGCAGTGTGGCCACATTTTGCCAGCCTCTTCGCCTGGGGGGCCCAGGAGCTGGCCACGTCAGGGCCCCCCGAGGCTGGCAGTGACTTTAGTTTGCCGGCGGGCTGCCGGCCGGGCTGCTGGGCGCGCGCGCGAGGGAGCCCTCTCCCCTGAGTGCACTCTGCACAGCTCCCTCACGCTGCTTACTGATGCCGGAGCCGGAAGATGACGTCAGCAGCCCGGCCGGCAGCCCAGCAGGACCCCACTAGACCCCAGGAACAGCAGGACCCCGCTGGACCCCACTAGACCCCAGGAACAGCAGGACCCCGCTGGACCCCAGGGACAGCAGGACCCCACTGGACCCCAGGGAAAGCAGGACCCCACTGGACCCCAGGGACAGCAGGTAGGGAGGCTGGGGGACTAAATAAAATAAAAAAAAATATGTAAGTGTGTTAGTGTGTGTGTGTGTGTGTCTGTTAATGAGTGTGTTAGTTTGTGTGTCAGTGAGTGTGTTACTGTGTGTGTTAGTTTGTGTGTGTCTGCTAGTGAGCGTCAGTGTGTTAGTAAATGTTACTGTGTGTGTGTCACTGAGTGTGTTTGTGTGTCTGTTATTGAATGTGTGTCTGCTAGTGAGTGTCAGTGTGTGTGTGTGTGTCAGTGAGTGTGTGTCTGTTGCTGTGTGTGTCTGTTACTGAGTGTGTTAGTGTGTGTCTGTTAGGGAGTGTATGTTTGTCAGTGAGAGTGTATGTTTTGTCACTGAGTGTGTGTCTGTCATTAAAGGTGTGTGTCTGTTAGCTAGTGTGTATGCGTCTGTTCGTGAGAGTGTGTGTGTGAAGTTAAAATCCCTTCAGCCCTTACCTTTTTTCCAGCGCCGGGCTCCCTTGGCACTGGGGATCTCTCCGCCCTGATCCGCCTCTCAGCTCCGAATGCGCGCATTCAAACCGCCAATAGGAAAGCATTACTCAATGCTTTCCTATGGACGTCCAGCGGAATCGCAGAAGCGCCTCTAGCAGCTGTCAGTGAGACAGCTACTAGAGGCTGGATTAACCCTCAGTGAAACATAGCAGTGACAATGTTTTCAGCTGCAGGGTTAAAACTAGAGGGACCCTCCACCCAGACCACTTCAATGAGCTGAAGTGATCTGAGTGCCTATAGTGGTCCTTTAAGTGTATGTGCATGCACTGGCGGCACACCGCGGTTGCAGGGGTCGCAGCCCTGCAACCAGGTGCCCGCCGCCATGTGTAGCGGCACTGGCCCGCGCGGGGGGGGGGGGCCCATTGATGAATTTTCGCACCGGGGCCCCATGGATCTTGTGTACGCCACTGCACACAGAGAGACAGACACACACACAGACACACATACATACACATAGACACACACATACAAAGACACATACACACAGACACATACATACAGACAGACATACACACAGACACATACTCACATACATACAAACAAACACACACACATATAATATAAAATTAAGTCACCCTCCTGTTTCCTACCTTTTAGGTGCAGGAGGGTGACTTTCCCTGGGGTCCGGTGGTGGCTCAAGCTGGTGGAAGTCAGAGTTCCCACTCTGACTCCCTCTCCTTCCTCCCGCGCAGCTCCCAGTGTCAGCTGGGAAGAGTGACGGGGGCAGTCACTTCCTCCCAGCAGTGATCTCATCACTGGGGGCCCGGTCGCGCTGTTAAAGCGCTGCAGCGCTGACCGGTCCGCCTGGAAATCCATACCCATCGGATAGCCCTAATAGCATGGGCCACCCAATGGGGGTGCATGGCGGCTGATACCCGGTTGCAGGGGTCCGCAGGGCAGCTGGGCCCCCTGGAGTGATGGCCCCTTTCACAGCTGCGACCCTTGAGACCCCTATATGTACGCCACTGGTTAGAGCACCACTCATAGCTTTAAAACCCAGGGAGGATCAGCCCCTAGAGTGTGTGGGATCCAATGAATGCACTTGTTACCAGGATTGCATGTAAGTAAAATGTTATTCCAAAATAAGTAAAACATATGCAGAAATGGTAGAAGTCCACAGTCAGCTCACCAGCCCTTGGGAACAAATAAGTCTTGTGTGAGGTGTACTAACTGTAACACCCGTCACTCTTGTTCCCGACTGCGTCTGGTCCCGTTGATGTAAACGGTTCAAAACACTTCCACGTTCCTGGTCCGTAGTGGGTTTTGCCCCTCCTCTTGGGGCTTTCTCAAACGTGCAGTGTAACCTCCCACTTCCATTCGTCTTTTATTAGCGAAGCTACTAACTGTGATCCAATCGTTAGTTCCTTGTAAAATACCTATATTCAAATGGATGTATAGTCAGTACAGTTCAAAATATCTCAAAACTTTAAATAGAAAAAAGGGGGTAGATTGTCTAAATCAAATCATCATAAAAAACAAAACAAAAAATCCTGCAGTCCATAGGTAGAAACCCTTTTCTAAAGACCCTGTAAAAGTTAAACAATAATATAAATATTCTTATGAAGACATAAAAAGGGTAGATAGCGGTAAGTCAAACAGTGCTAAAACATATCACATGGAATATAAGCAGTGATAAAAAAACTTAAAACCCATTATAAATTAAACAGGTATCAGCGAGAGAGGATGAGAGGTGTCTAATAAAAAAAAGGAATAACTACTAAAAACGAAAATTATAAAAGTATAAAAATATTATAATAAAAAGTTACATAATTCAAAATCCTTATCAGGACCGGACAGAGCCAACGTCTCTAGTTGGAAAATCCATTTAATTTCCTCCTGTCCGATCTTACAGATAAAGTCACCTCTTTTCCAATCCCTAGACACCCGTTTAATTCCTAAAAATTCTAGACCAATCGGATCCTGTCCATGCATTCTTTTAAAGTGTTCTGAGATGCTTTAACTTTCCACCCCTTTTTTAATATTATAGATGTGTTCTCTAATCCTTACGTTGAGGGGACGTGTCGTACTCCCCACTTATTATAGCTTACAAGGACACCTAAGCAAATAAATCACATTATTACTCTGACAGTTGATATGTTCCTTAATAGGAAACTCCTTCTGTGTCCTGTCTGACTTGAACTTAGTTCTACATTCCTTTGGGCATGCTGTATACGCTTACATGTGGAACACATCTTGCATCTGAAAAAGCCAATGGGGCGTCCCAGAAAATTCCCTCATGTTTTCTTAGTCTTCTGTTTTAGAAAACTATGAACTGTGTTCCTCAAATTTGGGGCTCCCTGAAATGTAATCTTAGGTCTAGATGGTAGTATTTCATTTAGGTCCCTGTCTGTTTTCAATATTGTCCAGAATTTATAAATGGTTTAATAAATTTATGTTGGTTATTAAAATCAAATACTAAAACTTCATTAAAATTCTCCTTGTCTTTTTTTATTTATTTCGTCTTTGTGAATTAATTCTGATTGTGTAATTACCTTCACATCACTGAGAGCTTTCTCTAGTATATCTTCAGGATACTGTTTTTCCCTAAATTTATTTAAAAGGTCATGTGCCTGCTGCGGAAATATTCCCTTCTCTGTGCAATTGTGTTTCAATCTAAGCAGTTGGCCTTTTGGTATGTTATTCAGCCACAGGGAATAATGTCCGCTGTTATATGAGACATACACATTTACATCCACTTTTTTGAAGAAGGTTTAAGGACTCCCTTTTCAACATACATTTTGAGATCTAGAAGTCAATAGATGAAGCACTAATATTACTAGTGAGGCATATTCCCCTCATATTATTATTAAGAAAGATTAAAAAGTCTCTAAAATCATCCTCCCAGATAAAAATCATATCATCTATGTAACGGCGATAGGCATGTACTCGGGCAAGTCAATGGGCCATCGCCGTTCCTCTTTTCTGTAAGAAAAAGGAAGAGTTAAACCAAAAATAATTGTTATTAAGGGTCCATCTAATACATTCTATAAAAAAATCTATTTGTGTGGATGGTAATGTTTGATCTTGTTCTAAAAAGTATCTGACAGCTGCACATCCCTTGTCATGCAGTATGCACGTATACAAAGAGCTGAAATCACAGGTAACTAAATAGTACCCGTCTTTCCAAACAAAATCTTTTAACATCCTTAGGACATATTTTAGAAAGGGTTTTGTTTTAACTACCACTGGTTGAAGAAAAGAATCAATATATTTCGACAAATTGTTTGATATAGATCTAATTCCGGAGACAATGGGTCTCCCGGGTGGGTTACATAAATCCTTATGGACTTTTGGAAGGATATAGAAGACTGGGGTCCTAGGAGATTTAAAGGAACACTATAGTCACCTAAATTACTTTAGGTGACCCTGCAATTTCACTGCTCAATTCACTGTCATTTAGGAGGTAAATCACTTTGTTTCAGTGTATGCAGCCCTAGCCACACCTCCCCTGGCTATGATTGACAGAGCCTGCATGAAAAAAAAAACTGGTTTCACTTTCAAACAGATGTAATTTACCTTAAATAATTGTATCTCAATCTCTAAATTGAACTTTAATCACATACAAGAGGCTCTTGCAGGGTCTAGCAAGCTATTAACATAGCAGGGGATAATAAAATCTTAATTAAACAGAACTTGCAATAAAGAAAGCCTAAATAGGGATCTCTGTACAGGAAGTGTTTATGGAAGTCTGTGCAAGTCACATGCAGGGAGGTGTGATTAGGGTTCATAAACAAAGGGATTTAACTCCTAAATGGCAGAGGATTGAGAAGTGAGGCTGCAGGGACATGTTCTATACACCAAAACTGCCTCATTAAGCTAAAGTTGTTCAGGTGACTATAGTGTCCCTTTAATATTCAAGAACTCATATTCATTAGGTTTTAAGATACCTTTCAGTTTTCCTATATCCAGAAGTCCTGTCAAGGATCTCCTCATCTTCCCCAGTGGGTCTCCATTTAATCTTATGTAAACATCAGTGTTCTCCAATTGTCGTGTGCATTCTGCAACACACTTAGTAGTATCCATTATCACCAAACTACCGCCCTTATCTGCGGGTTTGATGACAATTTGATCATTTTCTCTTAGTCCTTTAAGAACAGACCTTTCTTCAAAAGTGAGGTCATAACCATTGTTCCTTCCAATTTTTTAAAAAATCATTAAAAACTGCCTTTTCAAATGCTTCTATACTACCATGTCTAAGATGACTTGGATAAAAGTTGGATCTGTTCTGAAAAGGTGTATTACAGGGGCGTGTTTGCATGTAGCGTTGGCATTTATTGGAGGGGTATGTTTTTATGTAGTGTTTGAATGTTTAATTCGAATGCTGGGATGTATGTACACATAAGTGGCTACACACTAACACACAGATACACGTACACAATGACACGCACAGATACACATGAACACACAAATACACTCATATACCCACATTGACACACACACACACACAGATACACATACTGACACACACACATTTATCTACACTGAGACACACAGAGATATAC
Organism: Pelobates fuscus; assembly: GCF_036172605.1. Taxonomy (NCBI): domain Eukaryota; kingdom Metazoa; phylum Chordata; class Amphibia; order Anura; family Pelobatidae; genus Pelobates; species Pelobates fuscus. The sequence goes on from NC_086317.1 coordinate 147,667,237, forward strand.
TTACACGCAGATAAACACAAACACTGGCACTCACATGCAGATAAACACACACTGGCACAGACACTGATACACACTGACACACAAGTTGCAATTTATATATCTGTATTTGTTGCTTTCTTACCTTTTGAAAGCAAGAATGTGGCTTCCTGGGCTGGCTGAGGATGGTGGGAGTCTGAGGCTCCATGCAGTGCTCTCCCTCCTCCTCTCTTTGGGACAGAAAATCACATTAAAGGGGCCCAGTCATTTTGCTAAAAGGCTGCAGCACCCAACCGGGCCCCTGATCAGGCCAACCTGCCTTCTGGGTTTGCCATAAGTGCATGGGCTAACGGATGGGCCCCAACTGTTAATTGTTTTGTGTGCTCTTCTGTCCTGCTGATACTTGTTACCTGCTAAGTGGATTTGGCTATGGAGCCTGTATAGCGCCCTCTGTTGGCTGGTTAATTTGCATATTGAGGTAGATTTTCATATAGCTAATTCTGCAGGCAGGAGAGATATTTAGTGTTAAATATTGTCTTCCCCATCCCTTTATAAATATGTTATTATAATGTCCTGTATATTCTGTGACATTGGTTATTTGAAATTTATTATGTTTGTCACAACAATGTAAATGTAACGAGCATATGGCCTAGTCCCAAGTAAAATAAAGTATTAAATGTTATCTCCTTTTGGAACTTGTGTCCTGTGTGGATTATTAGGGATTCCAGTGACATAGTATTTCTGACCTGTTTGCTGGCTGCAGGATCCCTTTAGCCCTAGGATTAATCAAAAGAGCTAGGCTTGAGAGCCGCAATTGCTTTTCTAAAGGCAATAGCTAAAATCACATTGGAGGCAGAGGGGACGATACCTGCTTGGAAGGAGAGTTGCACCCTGGTCAGGTGGAAGAGTTGCTGAGAGAACCCAGTCAAGCATCGGCTACTGGGGCCTAATCGTTCCAGGGTCCCTACAAGCGACTAGGAAGCAGATAGTGCAGAGGTACTTAGCCAGAGAACAGGAGCTCCGTCACACTGGGTATGAGTGAGACCAAAGAGCATGTATAAGCAGATCATGTACAAGTAGTGGTGTATTTTGGATTTGTGCTGCCCTAGGCACGACTAAATTCGGGCATCCCCAAAATATAAATTTGACCCCCCAATTCGTGTCAAGGCCACTTTAACTGACAGACAAATGCCCTCATTGATACTTGCACTGATATACACTCACTGACAGATACACAGTCAATGGCACACACATACAGTCATAAGCACACACTGTTTAACCAACACACACTTTCACTGACAGACACACACTGACAGGCACACACTCTTAGATACACATGAAATGACATACACGCACTCACAGGCACACCCATTCTCACTGAAAGACACACACACTTTCACTTACTCACAGACACACACTGACAGTTACACTCACTCACAGTAAGGTGGACAGCCCCAGAAGACAAGGCAATCAAGGCATTTGTCTGGGAGCTTGGGGTGGCATTTTTTGGCACACCACCCCTGAAAGTGCCGCCCTAGGCAAATGCCTTGTTTGCCTTGTGGTAAATACATCCCTGTCAGTACAAGCACTTTAGTTGCATAGCCATTAGGAAAGATAAAAGCTATGTTTTAAGTTTAAAGCAGTGATTGGCTGGTTGGATGTTGGGAATGGCAGAGTGGTCAGAGTTTAGGAGGATGCGATGGCAGTTAATTTATAGGATAGAGTTGATGATAGCACCACCAGTCACTAATGGAATACTTACTATGGAGCATCCATGTTCGAATAATAAAAAAAAAAGAGAATTCTGTTTTTGCAAAAATGGACAGGTTTATTCCTTAAATTCTCAATTGTAGTGCATTAAAAACTGAATGTCAACATTACAGGTGAAGCGGCCAAGCTGGGGCTATAGCTGAAAAGAATGAGAGATTTCTTTCAAATTAGTCATTTATGCCTTGATCTTGCCAATCATATAGTCATCCAGTGAATATGGGAGGAGTGACAGCTGGTGATCAGAGAGGTTAATGTGGATGTTGTGTACCCTACAGTTGATACTATGAGAAGACTGTATATTCTCTGGCACATTTTGTGGTGGAATCTCGGTAAAAATAAATTTAGTAGGCCGAGATTACCACGTGGTATGTGTACGTGCATATACTGGTGTATCGGTCGGTTGGTTGCACGTGGCTAAGATACAATCAGTAGTGTATGGAGCATGTGCAAGGATACACGATATAGTATTCCCCTCCTCCATTGTGCTGGGCAAGCCATGTGGTCAAACAGGAAGTTAGTTCTTGTTCGATTTATTGGGTAAGAGTATGTGTGGGTGGAGCTTATTATGGGAGGAGTTACATGCCTATATAAGAGACCTACACTATTGTTCGGGGCTCAGATCTTGTTGTATTTTGGTGACATTAGTCCCTCTGAGTCCCGGTCGGTGAATCGAATAAAGAATCTCTTCCTTCCTGAAGAAACCTGTGTCCATCTCTCTGTGCTTGGCTTCCGTCAGTTTCTCCAGTATCATTTGGTGCATTGGCCGGGAACCTCATCGTTCAACGGTAGCTGAGAAGCAGAGGCGTGAGACGGTCTATCTTTGCCCACGCTCTGTACGGCTGCACCCCTGAACTTCTGCGTGGACCTCCCTTCGTCTCGGCGCACTGGTCTGTTGTCCAGGAGATCATCGGCCTCTACGTAGTAAGTGCTGGGGTGTCCCCGTCGATGAGTGTACCTAAAATCAGGCCAACCCGGCAGCATGGGCCGCAGCACAAATACTGATCCGGAGTGGAATGTCAATGGCGCAGATATGGCCCATTTAAAAGCATACAGGGACGCTATTATTGCTGGCATGAAAGCCGGAGGGAAGAAGGCGATTAATATGTCTAAGACGGCTGAGGTATTACAGAAATGGGATGAATCGCCCAGTGTCTTTTATGACCGATTATTGGAGGCATACCGTTTGTATACCCCCTTTAATCCAGAGGCTCCTGAGAATTCCCGAATGGTTAATTCTGCCTTTGTCAGCCAAGCCTACGGAGATATAAAGCGCAATCTACAGAAGTTAGAGGAGTTCGTAGGGATGTCTATAACCCAGCTAATGGAAATAGCAAATAAAGTATATATGAATAGGGAGATAGAGACGAAGAAGGAGGAAGAGCGAAATATGCGTAGGAAAGCAGATATGCTAGCGGTAGCTATCGCAGGCGTAGATAGAAGGGAAAAGGAAGCGTATAGGGGAACGGATAAAGGCGAGAATAAATGGAATAGGGAGCCGTTAAGTAGGAACCAATGCGCGTATTGTAGGGAAGAAGGACATTGGAGAAGTGAGTGTCCACAGAGGGAACAATACGAGAGAGATAGACCAAGGGCAGGATATAGCAGTAATTATAGAGGAAGAGCGAGAGGGAGAGGAGGCCCTGGAGGAAATAGTGGGAATAATAGAGGTAGCGTTAGTGGGGATAGGTATTACCTAGCAGCGCAGAGATCTAGAGAGAGAGAAGATAGGGACTTTGTGGGTTTGGCTGACACGGTCATGGAGGACTATTGATACCGACCGGGCTCCATCCCCCTTGGCCGAGCGGAGCCTATGGTCGATGTAGCAATAGGGGGAAAAAGGAGTGCTTTCATGATAGACACTGGTGCTGAACATTCGGTGGTGACTGACCTAGTCGCTCCTCCTTCAGGAAGAACTATCACCGTAATAGGAGCAACTGGAAGGAGTGCTGCTAAACCGGTTCTTAAAAGTCGACTCTGTACATTGGGAGGCCACGTAGTGAAACATCAGTTCCTTTATATGCCTGACTGTCCAGTCCAACTGCTAGGACGTGATTTGTTGTCGAAATTACAAGCACAGATAACATTTCTACCTAACGGAACAACATCTTTGAAGTTCAGTGGACCTTCAGGTATAATGACAATATCTGTACCAAAGGAAGAAAAGTGGCGACTTTATACAGTGTTGACTAGCCAAAACCCTAAGAGTGATGAATCCTTGTTTAATATACCAGGAGTGTGGGCAGAGAACAACCCACCAGGACTTGCTCGCAATATTCCACCAATTCGAATCGAACTAAAACTTGGGGTTTATCCAGTGAGCTTAAGACAATATCACATCACACAAAAGGCCAAGAAGAATATACAATCTTATTTGGATAAGTTCATAAGGTATGGTATCCTAAAATTCTGTACTTCCCCCTGGAACATCCCATTGTTGCCTGTTCAAAAGCCCAGTACAGATGAGTATCGCCCTGTGCAGGACTTGAGAGCAGTCAATGATGCGGTAGTAAGTATACACCCAGTTGTGCCCAATCCATATAACCTGCTTGCTTTAATTCCGGGCGGGGCTACCTATTTCACTGTTTTGGATCTCAAAGATGCCTTCTTTTGCCTTCGAATTGCTGCGGAAAGCCAGTGTATCTTTGCATTCCAATGGGAAAATTGAAAGCCAGATGACTTGGACAAGACTGCCCCAAGGATTTAAAAATTCACCTACCCTATTTGGATCAGCTTTAAGTCAAGACTTACTGGATTTCAAGTCCATCCCAGGAGAGTGTGTACTATTACAATACGTAGATGATTTGTTGATAGCGGCAGTTACAAGAGAAATATGTCAGCAAGCAACACATGATTTACTACACATTCTTTGGAAGGCAGGATACAAGGTGTCCAGGAAGAAAGCCCAGTTGTGTCAGCCAACTGTCAAGTATCTGGGATTCCATATCTCTGAAGGTCAAAGGATAATGGGGCCAGAGAGAAAAGAAGCTGTATGCCAAATACCAATACCCAAGAATAGAAGACAAGTGCGGGAATTCTTGGGGGCAGCAGGCTTCTGTAGGATATGGATTCCCAGTTATGCGATATTGGCGAAACCTCTTTATGCAGCTATAAAAGGTACAGAACACGATCCCTTCCTGTGGACCCCTGAACAGCAAAAGGCATTTGAAGATGTGAAGAAGGCGTTGATGAGTGCCCCAGCATTAGGTCTACCTGATCATACACGTCCATTCTACTTATACACGAGCAAAGAAGAATGGCTGTGGGAGTATTGACACAGTACTTGGGATCATGGCAACGACCTGTTGCAAATATGTCCAAACAACTGGATGCAGTGGCCATTGGTCTTCCACCTTGTCTAAGAGCCGTAGCTGCCGCTGCCCTGCTGGTAGCCGAAGCTGATAAACTCACTCTGGGTCAGGAACTCTACGTGCGAGTCCCGCACGCAGTACAAACGTTGCTAGACTATAAAGGCAATCATTGGTTTAGCAATAGCCGCATGACTAAGTATCAAGCTATGTTATGTGAAAACCCGAGAGTGCATTTAGAGACTGTTAGTACCTTGAATCCAGCTACCCTTTTGCCACAACCTACTGAGAGTCAACATGATTGCCTGGAGGTGATGGATGAAGTGTTCTCAAGCAGACCGGACCTTCGTGATATTCCCATCCAGAACCCTGATGTCCAGTACTATACGGACGGCAGTAGTTATGTGAAAGAAGGGATTCGCTATGCAGGATATGCAGTGACAACTATAGACAAGGTGATAGAAGCTTGGCCATTGTCAAAAGGAACATCAGCACAGAAGGCAGAACTAATCGCACTCACACGAGCGTTACAATTGGCTGAAGGTTTAAGAGTGAACATCTACACGGACTCCAAGTATGCGTTTTTAACCACTTATGACCACGGAGCTTTGTATAAAGAAAGAGGACTATTGAACTCAGAGGGTAAAGAAATCAAGTACGCAGCTGAGATATTACAACTACTGGAAGCCGTGTGGGAACCGAAAGAAGTTGGTATCATACATTGTCGAGCGCATCTGAAAGGTGATGGTGATGTAACAAAAGGAAATCGGATGGCAGATAATGCAGCTAAGCGTGCCGCTGAATCAGGAAAACAGGAGTATGTGGAACATATAGCTGCTCTTATACCGACCCCACTGTCTCAATGGACTCCAGTTTATACAGCTCAAGAAGAAGAGTGGTTAAGGACTGAAGCTGGGAAGTAACTGGAGAATAATTGGTATCATTTAGAAGACGGAAGAATAGCCATCTCTCTGTGCTTGGCTTCCGTCAGTTTCTCCGGTATCAATTTCGTTGCTTTCTTGTTTTAAGTCTCTGAGAAGAACATATGCTGTCCTACTAGGTAATTCTACTGGTAGAACCATCTGAGATTCTAAAGCAAATAAAACAAATTAGTAGACTGGTTCCCAGAAAAAAAAACCTGATCCCAGGATGGATCCTTACTAGACTTGTGCAAATCTTTGTTTTGTCCATAAATGAATAGATTTGTCTGAATCAAAATCATTTTAATCAACGCACATGAACGGGTCCATTCTTCTGGAAAATGTGTATTTATAAATTATTTCATTTGGTGTGGCTTAAAAGGATTTTGATATAGACGACTCGATTAATTTATGAAGGAAACACATTTTTTCCAAGTCTACTCCTTACTAGAGCTTAATCGAATCCACCTCAACTTACCCTTTTTTGTAATTATTTTTTTTACGTCAACCTGATAAGTTCTCTATTATCTTTCAAAGGGTTTGGTATTATGCTCTGGACCTGTGTAGATAGAAGTCTCTTATCTCCATTTTATGATTTGTGACACATTAGAGCAGAGATAGCAGAATGGAGTATCCACAGATGTAGAACAACTCTCATGATGCTCTTAGCTTTTACAATGTATTAGAACAGGGGTAGGCAAGCTTCGGAACTCTAGATATTGTGGACTACATCTCCCCTGATGTTTTGCTAGCACTAGGGCTTTAACCCCTTCACGACGGGTGACGGACGAGGTCCGTCATCCTGGGGATGCCCTTAACGACGGGTGACGGACCTCGTCCGTCACGCGGTAAAATTAACCCCAGATCGCCGCAATCGCGGCGATCGTGGGGTTAATGGTGCTCCGGTCTGCCTCTGCATTAGAGGCAGACCGGGAGCACCGGATCGGGCTGTCCCAGCTCATGTGCCCGCTCTGACAGCATGCCAGAGCGGGCACATGTGCTCTGTATACTCACCTCCGCCTCCCTGCACTTCCGGGTTCAGTGTGAAGTGCAGGGAGACGGATCTTCAGTGATCCTGCCCCCTGGTGTTAAAAAAAAAAGTTAAATTAAAATCCCACCCCCCTTTACCCATATTAATAAAAAATTAACCCCTTCCCTGCCAATTGATCACTGACTACAGTGATCAATTGGCAGGGATTACATTTTAATATGATCTGATTTTTTTTTTAACCCCTGAGGGTTAATTCTTTTTTTTTTTAACCCTCAGGGGTTAAATTTATTTTATTAATTAATTTAAATATTTTAAAATGATAAATGTAGCTAGCTGGGGAGGGTGGAAGTTAGTGGGGAATTGGGGGATTTAGTGTTAGGCTAACTAGGGGTTAACGTTAAAAAAAGTTTTAAAATAAGCTTTAAAAAGTTAAAAAATTAAGTAAAAAAAAAAGTTTTAATAACGTTTAAGTAAAAAAAAAAAAAAAATAAACCCTTTACCCAGTCCAAATAAAAATTAACCCCTTACCTGCCAGTCTATCACTGCCTACAGTGATCAAAATACAGATCACAGTATTATACTGTGATCTAATTTTTTTTAACCTCTGACGATTAACTTTTATTTATTTTTTAACCCTCAGGGGTTAAATTAATTTAATTAACTAATTTAAATATTGTATAATTAAATATTTTGCTAGCTGGGGTGGGTGGGAGTTATGGGAAAATGGGGAATTTACTGTTAGTGCTGCTTACTGCTAGTTAGAGGTTAACGGTAAAAGAAAAAGCTTAGAAAAATGTTAAATCTGTAAAAAAAAAGTTTTACGAAAGTTTAGGAAACTTTAAAAAAATGAATAAGCAAAACAAAAGTTTAAAAAATAGTTTTAAAAAGTAAAAAAAGTTTTAAAAAGTTACAAAATGAATTTAATAACGCTCATTACCACTACACCTGGTACAAGCTAGCGGAAAAATGATCCCACGCTAAGGTTCAAAATATGCCTTTTGAAATACCCTGGGATGTCTTCTTTAAGAAATGGTATGGCTTTATTGGGTATTTGGATTATATAGCCTGGTAAAATACTCTAAAATGGGACATGGGCACAGCGTAAAAATTTAAAGTTTGAAAAAAAATGGAATGGCTGTGTCCCAAATGTGCCCCTCCGATGTCCACATATACCTGGCAAAGGTACATACGGGGGTATTTTTGTACTCAGCCGACATAGCTGAGCAACATATAAAGTATTATAGAGTGGTGGTACACATAAGGTTTGCAAAATATACTGTGCAAACTCACTTTGTGTGTCAAAAAGGCAGAAAAAACGCTTATTACCACTACACCTGGTACAAGCTAGCGGAAAAATGATCCCACACTAATTTTCAAAATATGCCTTTTGAAATACCCTGGGATGTCTTCTTTAAGAAATGGTATGGCTTTATGGGGTATTTGGATTATATAGCCTGGTAAAATACTCTAAAATGGGACATGGGCACAGCGTAAAAATTTAAAGTTTGAAAAAAAATGGAATGGCTGTGTCCCAAATGTGCCCCTCCGACAGGGCCGCCATCAGGGCATGACAACCATAACATGTTAGGGCCACCCGATGAGCCCCCTCCTTCAGGGGCCCGGTCAGCGCTATGGCCGTTGTATAGCGCGACCGGGCCCCTTTAAAAAAAAAAAAAAAAAAGCAGCCGCAAGTGCTGCTGGGAGGAAGTGCTCACTTCCTCCCAGCTCACTCCGCGCGGGAGGAGCGCGCCCGCCCAGCCGTAAAGAGGGAGAGCCCGGCAATGAAGAGGGAGCAGCGCCGACTCCCATCATCCCCAGCCACCCTCCTGCAAAGAAAAGGTAAGAGACAGGAGGGTGGCTGGAAAATGAGCTGTGTGTGTGCATGTATGTATGTATGTGTATGTATGTCTGTGTGTATGTATGTGTATGTCTGTCTGTCTATCTGTGTGTCTGTATGCATGTCTGTGTCTGTATGCATGTATGTGTGTGTCTGTATGCATGTCTGTGTGTCTGTATGCATGTCTGTGTGTCTGTATGCATGTCTGTGTGTCTGTATGCATGTCTGTGTGTCTGTATGTCTGTCTGTCTGTATGTATGTCTATGTATGTATGTCTGTCTGGATGCATGCATGTCTGTCTGTATGTCTATGTCTGTCTGTATGCGTGTATGTCTGTGTGTCTGGATGCATGTATGTGTATGTATGTCTGTCTGCATGTCTGTATGCATGTATGTGTATGTATGTCTGTCTATGTATGTCTGTCTGTCTGTCTGTCTGCATGCATGTATGTCTGTCCGTATGTCTGTGTGTATGTATGTATGTCTGTATGTATGTCTGGATGCATGTCTGTGTGTATGTCTATGTCTGTCTGACTGCATGCATGCATGTCTACGTATGTATGTCTGTCTATGTATGTTTGTGTAGGTCTGTATGCATACATGTATGTCTGTATGTATGTATGTGTATATGTATGTCTGTATGTCATTATATATGTAGGTCAGTATGAATGTATGTCTGCATATTATTATGAACGTAGGTCTGTGTGTATGTGTGTATGGATGTCTGTATGCATGTATGTCTGTCAGTATGTCTGTATATATGCATGTATGTCAGTCTGTATGTCTGTATGCCATTATGAATGTATGTGTGTATGGATGTCAGTGTCTGTATGTATGAATGTGTGTGTGTGTGTGTGTATGTATGTATGTCGGTGTCTGTATGTATGTGTGTCTGTCTGTCACTATGTATGCCTGTGTGTATGTGTCAGTATGTATGCCTGTATGCGTGTATGTCTGTTTCAGTATGTGTGTCTGTTAGTATGTATCAGTGTGTGCGTTTGTGTCTGTGTGTGGACCCAGTGAGCGGTATTTGGAGGCGGGCCCCAGGGGGCCCAGACCCTGAGCTGAGTTAGGGGCCCCAAAATTTCTGGTGGCGGCCCTGCCCTCCGATGTCCACATATACCTGGCAAAGGTACATACGGGGGTATTTTTGTACTCAGCCGACATAGCTGAGCAACATATAAAGTATTATAGAGTGGTGGTACACATAAGGTTTGCAAAATATACTGTGCAAACTCACTTTGTGTGTCAAAAAGGCAGAAAAAACGCTTATTACCACTACACCTGGTACAAGCTAGCGGAAAAATTATCCCACGCTAAGGTTCAAAATATGCCTTTTGAAATACCCTGGGGTGTCTACTTTAAGAAATGGTAGGCCTTTGTGGGGTAGTTTGAATTTAAAACTTACGAAGATGCTTGGAAATTGCACATAGGCCCAGGGTCAAAATTCAAAGTTCTGTAAAAACTGATATGGCTTGGTCTCCAATATGCCACTGTAGCTTCACAAAATAGTGCCAAAGACATTCATTGGGGATGTCTTTTTACTCAGAAGACTTAGCTGAGCATAATTTGGGGGGTTTGAACTTAGTGGCACATATGAAATATACAAAATGCCCAGCAAAAATGCAATCCGTATGTAAAAAATGCACAAAATTATTTTTTACCACATACTTTGGCATGTAATGGTAAAAAAATGGGGGCATGTTAAGGCACAATATGCACCTTATGAGATACCCTGGAGTGTCTACTTTTACAAATGGTAGGCCTTTGTGGGTGTTTTTGAACAGTCAAACTGTTATAATACCCCAAATGGAAGCATAGGCTCATTAAATCCGTCTCTCAAAATTCTACTGTGAATACTGAAAAGGACAGGTCTCCTGTATGGCACTGTAGCTTCACGAAATAGTGCCATAGACATACAATGGGGGTGTCCTTTTACTCAGAAGACTTAGCTGAGCATAATTTGGGGGGTTTGAACTTAGTGGCACATATGAAATATACAAAATGCCCAGCAAAAATGCAATCCGTATGTAAAAAATGCACAAAATTATTTTTTACCACATACTTTGGCATGTAATGGTAAAAAAATGGGGGCATGTTAAGGCACAATATGCACCTTATGAGATACCCTGGAGTGTCTACTTTTACAAATGGTAGGCCTTTGTGGGGGTTTTTGAACAGTCAAACTGTTATAATACCCCAAATGGAAGCATAGGCTCATTAAATCCGTCTCTCAAAATTCTACTGTGAATACTGAAAAGGACAGGTCTCCTATATGGCACTGTAGCTTCACAAAATAGTGCCAAAGACATACAATGGGGGTACCGTTGTACTCAGCAGAAGTAACTGAACACATAATAAAACTTTGTACAGGAATAGCACACACCAACTTTACAAAATACACATGAGAAGTTCTTTGTTATACGTTTGTGTGCGAAAACCCCCCAAAAACACAATTTTACTCCAATATTTAGCAGAGGTTGGCGGTAAAATGGCTACGTAGAAAGTGTCAAAACAACCTTAGGTAAATAGCCTGTGATGTCTACTTTATATAAATATATACTTTTGTGTGGCAATTTTGTTTTATTTTATGGCTATTAGGCTTACAAGACAAACATACCAAATTCTAAAATCGCTCCACATTAAAATTTTATTTTACTCCTTGTGCTTTGTGACCTGTAACTACCAAAAAAAACTTAAAATCCCAGACACATTATATATTCTGTAAATCAGAACAAATAAATGAATTTATTTGTAATTACTTTCCTTAACCTGCACTAATTATGCACACATTATGATTGCAAAAACTGTAAAAAAAAAACAATATTTTTCATTTTTTTTGCATTTTTCTGTATTTTTTTTATAATAAGCAAGCATTTATATATATATATGTTATATCAAATTAAAGCCCTTTCTGTCCTTTAAAAAACAGTATATAATATGTGTCGGTGCAATAAATGAGAGAGATGCAAATTGCAGTTGAACGCAAACAGCAAGAAAATGCAAAAATTGCTTGTGTCATTAAGCGTAAGTCAAGCTTCTGAAGCTCTGTCCTTAAGGGGTTAAGACCCAAAAGGTTGCATACCCTGGTATTTGAGCATACATTCAGTATATTCTGCCAATTATTAAAATGGGAAATTAAAAAAGATAGCCAGTGTACAATCTGCCCTTTAATGCCTCGAATCACAGATCACATCGTTATAATGCTTATTTAAAGGAACAACAAGCAGAAGTCAGTAATAATTATCAGCAAGTGATGTACTTTGATTTACAGACATCTTTTGTAAACAAACCAGTGTTAGAACCTTTCAGTAGACAGCCTCTCTTGCCACAGGCAATAAACTACGCTACCATATAGTAAAAAAATAATTGGCTCTAATTAAAATTTCTGCAAAGCACTGCTGTAATGGAACAATAATTGGCTTAATTAGCTCATGATATACATTGACTGAAAACCACATGCATATACGACAGAAATCAATTATTAATTAATTGTACAAAAGTCCCAGAGGGCACTTGTATCCTTCACTCAAATGCAATGAAAAGCAATATTGACATACATGGTGTGTTTTTTGGGTGAATGTAAGTAAAAAAACACGTTGTAGTGCTAGGATGGTATATAGTACTTTACAAAGTAAAGCATTTAGCTCACTTTTCACAAAGATTAAACGGATCCCTGTGACCTGCCAAGTGCCAACATTATGTTGTGCTCTTTTCTTTTTCAATTTGACAATTTTTATTGAAATTTTCCATTGGTGATGTTGTACTCTTTTTAACTCTTATTTTCCAGTTTGATTTCCTGTAGTTTGGAAACTTTGTGTAATTGTGTCTTTCCATTATGCATAGAATTAATTAATGGCATAATAGCTTGATGAATACTGGTCTGTTTAGGAACTGAAGGCAAATCTCTGGATTTGATGCATTGGCAAGGCAGCCTCCACGATCTGTAGCTTTTGACGTAGAGCTAGATTTACACCTCGGGCACTTTGGGACACAAAATTCTCAGACGCCTCTACCTCCTCCCAAAAGTCCAGTTCACTTTGCTTTCTCCATGATGAAGAGAGATAGAAAACATCTTTCATTCCCTCCCTCCACCAATAAAAAAGTGGGAAAAAAAAGTGCAATAGCAAAATGTACTATTTTGTTGTTAGGCTACATTTGAGATTCTTCTTGAGTATAATATTGAACATCTCTGTCTATGAGTCTATATCTGTAAGAATAGCCACAAAAGATGACGCTACTGCATCAATTTTGCCCCTCTTGCATAATTTTGTTCTAACCTTTATTGCCTCGTAACATTCTAATATTGGTTATTCCTAAACTGATGCAGATTGCGGCCTTGCTTTTTATAGTTTTTATGTATTCTTGTTAAAGCGTCAATTTTTGCTGCAAGGGCTCATGCTCAACTGATGCAGGATTATGACAACCCATTGAAAGCATTGGTTTAGGCCTGTAAATGTATTCCTTTTGCATCCCTTAACCTGCTAGTCTTGACCCTGGCCAGTTTGTATTTAAATAGTATTTATTGCCTTGGGACCACTCTAAGGTCCACTAATAAGACTTACATGGTGCTGGAGTTTAGAAATATATGGGGATGTTTACTTATATACTAGACTTGTGCATACCAGAAAAAGTTTTTTTGGCTAAACCACTTTGTCTAAAATTAAAGAATAAAACAAAACAAAAAAAAAAAAATCAGGATAGCCGCTTTTAATGTGTGTTTGGCAATAAATATTCAGGAAAACAAATAAAACAAACCAAAAGGATTCCCACAATTTCGTTCAAAGATCAAATTAGAAACAGTAACTAATAAAGGGAAAAGGTAGCGTAGCGTTAAGAAGCCTATATTTATATACTGTTTATTTATTAAATATATAATATATCAATATGGGTTATTTTTTTTTTACTGTTCCCCCTCTATTGGTCACTTCTCCCTTGATCTGTGAATAAAATCAACATTTAGTGGCTATCCCCTACCTTAGCACCGCGGTTGAACTCCAAATCATTAATCGAGCAAACATGCTCGCCCTTTGTGCAAGTCTTTTGTTTCGTGATAAGTCTATAAGGCTATTTTGGAAATCGAGTATTGAAACAACCTAATCGGTACAGATTTGTATGAATTATAACATAACAAAACTAATCTCTAAATCTATTATATGCAATTCACCTTCAGTTTCCAGATCTCAGCAACAACGTTATACATGATACCTACTTTACTGAGTTATTCCAAACCCAGCCTTTCTTGTTTGTGGTCATGTTTTTCGATTCCTACCTTGGTCTAGTTCATGGGTCGTCAACCTGGTCCCTACCGCCCACTAGTGGGCGTTTCAGGATTCCAGGTGGGTGGTAGGGATTTTTTAAATTTTGACAGATTGGGTGGGCGGGTGGATGCGAGCCGGCGGTACCCCTGCGACCAGGTACCACCATCACCACTTGTCGCCCTGGCCAGCACGGCAAACCGCCAGGGGCCGCATATGGAGGGGTCCATCAGGTGTCCCATGCTGTCAGGGCCACCCGATGGATGTGGATTGTAAGGGGGCCCGGTCAGCGCTGGGTGCTTTATCAGTGCGACTGGGCCCCCCTGTGATTACATCACACGCTGGGAGGAAGTGACTGCACGTCACTCCTCCCAGCTAACACACAGACCGCGCGGGAGGAAGGAGGAGGAGGGAGTCAGAGTGGGAACTCTGACTCCCATCCACCTGAGCCACCACTGGACCCCAGGGAAAGTAGCCCTCCTGTACCTTAAAGGTAGGAAACAGGAGGGTGACTTAAATATAATGTGTGTGTGTGTGTGTGTGTTTGTGTATGTGTCTTTGTATGTATGTCGTGTGTGTGTCTGTCTGTATGTATGTGTGTATGTGTCTTTGTATGTATGTGTGTCGTATGTATGTGTGTCGTGTGTATGTGTCTTTGTATGTATATCTTATGTGTGTCTTTGTATGTGTGTCTGTATGCATGTCTGTGTGTGTCTGTATGTATGTGTGCCAGTCTGTGTGTCTGTATGTATGTGTGTGCCTGTCTGTCTGTATGTATGTGTGTCTTGTGTGTGTGTGTGTGTCTTTATGTGTGTCTTGTGTGTGTCTGTATGTATGTATGTGTGCCTGTCTGTTATAGTTGGCTATAATAAGTAATAGTAAGTAAAAGTGGGATACCTAGCTCAGCCTTCCTACTGGGCATTGCTATAAGGAAGGTTAAAAAAAATTAAAATGGGGAAAAAAAGGGTGGGGAGGGGAATTGAGGAGGGAGAGGAGGGGAGCTGACGCACAGATGACAAATCATATTATGCGCAAACAGAGAAGTTGTCTGAATATCACCGAAAGAGGAGACCTTAATTTGTTCCTTACGAAAATCGAACCAGATATCAAATATTTAGTCTTGCAGCATAAACCTCAAGGATCTCATTAATCACCAGTAAAGGTAATTTCAATTTACTTTATTGTTTTCTCATTAAACTTTATATAGTTAAAAAAATTATAAACATGCATTAAGTAGAAATAAAAAGATAAATGTAAGTACATTTATTTTTTTTAAAACACCCTCCTTTCTAAATAATATTCTGCAGTTGCGCGAAAACTGGTGGGCAGTAAGGAAATTTTTTCAGTTTTTAAAATTTTTTATTATTTTCAATATTCTTGGTAATCTTTCATTGTGACTTTAGTAAATGCATGTAATAATAGGTTTTATATTTGTATTGGACAACTGTGATCTTATATACACAGTGTATGCAAAAGACAAATAATGTGTGATCCATAGGACAGGTTGTTTATTTTTTACATAAACTCTTAACAAGTTGAAAACCCCTACGCATGACTGTGAATGTGGTTTTTCGTATTGGGACTAACCAATTCTGTGCTACAAAATAAATCCTCTTGTTCTCTAGGCCAGACTTATATACATTAACGGTTTAGAATTAAAAATGGTAATTAACAGGATAAGATGAGTTTATTGCTGTATTTATCATACACATGAATATTTTATTAGCACTAGTGATCAATAGCATGTTGCCAGTTCAGACCTTCATCATGGCCTGCACTGTCACTAATAAGTGGGACTGTTACAAGTCTGTCCATCTGTCCTCAATCTATCCATCCATCTATCATGTAAATAGAGCAACACTAACCAGAGGTGGGTATAGATGTAAAATAATTAGCAGTGGATTTTTAAGGCAACATTTAGAGGTAGGCTTGTCAAGGCCCTTAAGCAACATTTTTTTTTAGGTTTAGGGTTATGTGCTATTTTGTAAAAAAAAAATATATGTATCATGCATAGAAATATCTGCTCCCACACTCCTCTAACAAAGGTCCTATAGACAGATAATGGCCCAAAATAGGCTTATGCATCTTATATGGTATATGACAGCTGTACTTAGAACCCTGACACAAAGTGCTAATTTTTTTACATTTTGAAGGTGATCGTTCTAAACAAAGCTTTTTTTTTCCCACATGTAAATCTCCCAAGTAATGCAATACTGGTATTTTCGATACTTCTAGTTCCACTGACTGGCAGCTGCGTCTTCTTACGTTTACTTGTCTGCAATGATTGTATTCAGAAAATTAAGTATATAACAGGCATAGCCTTCTGCGTATACCTAGCGAGGTTTAGTGCAGAGAAGATTTATGATTTGTTTTAAGGCTGCTGGTGAAATTGGATCAGTATTCTTGCTTCTTGGTCAGTTGGGATTCCTTCACGTGTATGAGTTAAAGGAACTGTCTTCATCAGCATAAAAGCTATGTCTGTAAACTAATCAGGAGGTCTCCTACTTGGAGTTACTTGCTTCCAGAATGAATTGTTGCTAGACTTGATGATTTCTTGTGGATTGCTGTTGCATTCTCTTGTAGAAATAAATGGTGTATATGTCTTGTGTGATAACTCAGTTCGTTGATGAATCAACTGTAAAGGCTCTTCTTCAGTGTCACAGTTTGTACTCTTGGCATGATTATCTAAGAGCTGTTCTTTCTTCCAAGGCCGATAATTACTATCTAAGTTAGGACCTCAATAATTTAAGGTGGTCCGGTGTGACATAGCGCTCGAGAACTGATTGCTGCAAGGGTAACACAGGTGACGTAACGTATACAAAACCACTCGATTTTTCGATCTGTCTCTGTGGCACAAAGGGGGTTATTCGAGACGGATCCCAGGAGTGGTGTGGGGGCGTCGCGTTCTGCTGGTTCAACGGTGGAAGAGATTCTCGCGGTAAGCCCAAGGCCTGCAGCAGCTGTGTTGCTTCGCTTATGTCTCAGATCTGGTGGGAGTTCGTCCCCTGGTGAACAGCCAGCGTGTGGTTGGTCCGCCAGCGATATCGGAGGTCGTGTTGTCGTAGGAGTGCGGTGAGCGGTCTAAGGGAACGCCGCCACGCCAGGGTATCGCCAGAGAGGTCCGCAAAAAAGTGCAGTGACATGTCCTCGAATTGGAGCGGCGTTTTCCCCCGCAGGGCAGTGAGGGTTGCCGTCTTGTCTTGTCTGGTACGGAAGGTTACAATCACATCCCTGGTGGCTGTGTTTGGCGCTTTGGGCGGGATGGGGACCCTAAAGAGGTGCTCCGGGCGAATCTTGTCGGCTTGGGTAGGCGGCAATACGCTCGTGAGTAGGCGTTTGATGAGCTGTGGTAATGCCGCATCAGGTATCGCCTCCGATATCCCCCTCAGCTTGAGGTTGTTGCGCCTCCTGGCGTCCTCCTGTTCCGCCATGCGGTGTGCCGTGTTCCTTTGTTGTAGCTGCAGGTCACTTACGGTCTTTTGGAGCTCCACCATATCTTTGGAGTGGTTTGTGGAGGCGTTTTCGAGGGTGTCTATGCGAGTTGTCAGACCCCTCAGGTCTCCTCTCAGCGCCATGATGTCTTTCTGCAGGCTAGTCTGTAGGTCTGCAAGTAGTTGTTTCAGGATTAGCGTAGTTACCGGGGAGGAGTCCGGTGCGGGTTTGTCGGGCTGTGAGGGTATTCTCGGTGCTGGAGCAGATGGGTAATCTTCTCCCGACATGTCATCGGAGAAGTCCGAGCAGCCTCCGTGGAGAGCCGCCATGTTGGACCCGCTGGCTCCACGCGCTTGCCGCCACATGTCCCCTATTGTAAGTCCGGTGGTGGGTTTTTCTGCGGTAATTTTCTTGGTTTTTCGTCCCATATCGTTGGGGACACGTAGGGGGTCTTAGTTTTGTTTTGGGGGTTATGCCTTTTTGGGTTTTTTCTTCGTTTTTCCCTTGTGGGTCTCGGAGCTCCAGTTTGGTGCGACTGCTTCCCTCTGCGGTTAGGCTCCGCCCCCAGTAAGGAAATTTTTTCAACCAAAAAGATGCATTAGTGGGCGGTAGGTAGAAAAAGGTTGACTACCACTGATCTAATTGATCCTTTGTATATTGGTCTGTAATAGTAGAAAAGCCACCGTATTGATAATTTTGAAGGGAATGAAAGACAGCATGCTTTCGCAGAGAGGTTACAATGTATATTAAAGCACAACACTGATTTTCATGATAGTTATAGATGTTATACATACATAAGAGTTTCATCTCTAATTGTCCCTCTTTTGTATGATATCACTGGACGTTTTTCCTCCATCATTATCTTCTTTAAATGAACACTATAGTCAACCAGACAACTTTATCTCATTGTTTACATTGCAGGGTTAATCCCACTACTAGTGGTCATACTGACATTCACTGGAGGTGCTTCCACAGCAAGGACCAAGTAAAACTTGGTCACGTGACACAGAAGCCCCATAGGAGAACATTGATTCAATGCTTGCACGACCTTATATTCCTTGACATTGGCGGGGGAGGAGAAGTCAGCGACTATTGGCACTGGAATATAGTAAGTAAAACTTATTTTTTCTCTATTTTTACTTGATCTGGGGGGGGGGACCTATGTAGCTGATGGGTAAAAAACAAAAATGCACATGCATTTCTCAACTTTCTCATTTACTGAATACAATATATAAGATTTTATTGCAGGAACTGTTCCTTGTGAGGAGCTTTATTGAGCATGCATGTGCTACTCACTCACACGAGATAAAGTGTAATGTTTATGGAAATTGCTCAGATCTATGCTTCCTACTAGATATTTCACAATTTTCTTTTTTTTTTTTTTTTTCAAATAGTTTTTGTATTTCAAATAGCTACACCAGCATTATACCAAAATAATCCTGAATGCATAAAGCTTTTTTGATCCACACATGCAGTTTAACCCCTTAAGGACCAAACTTCTGGAATAAAAGGGAATCATGACATGTCACACATGTCATGTGTCCTTAAGGGGTTAAATTGGTGGAAAGTAAAACAGTACTCCTGCATATTGCACATGCACATAATGTCCACTCCTCGTCCTTCACAGCACCTGTAGCTCAGCTGAGATCTTGGTGGAGGCTCTCCTCCATGCACTGTGGGCACAGTCACTCCAGAAAGCTATAAGTAGTAATAAGGCAGGCTGGATCACATAGTGCCAGTAAGCATGGCTCCCCAGTCAGCCATAGTAAATAAGGGCCTGAAAGGTGCAATTTGAGCCATAGACTTTAAGACCCATGAACAAAGCCCAGGATTAGTAGAGAAAATACAAATTTTAGGTACAAATTGCCAAGCTACAAATACAGCACTTCCCAAAGTAGGACACGGGTGGGCTAAAGGGTCTAAATGAAGCAGGACTGTGATGTGACCCACCAGGAAGTGTCTGTCTGAAGAAGATGCACATCAGCTTGCACTCCAAATCATGCTGGCCAGCCCCATTAACAAGTCCAACATTTGTATTTTAACCACTTGATTTGGAACAGTTGGGAGATCTGATATAGATGAGTAGAATTTTGCCAGTTTCCTATTTTTCCCAATCAAGTATGATTTCCAATTCCTGCAGGGTTTGAGACTTCAAAATAAATTTCAAATTTAAGGCCAGAGTAGCTTACCTGGAAGCAGAGTTGACTTAGAAATGTTTCCAGTTCAGCTATGTTGGTCTTAATTCAATTTCACCTTGAACGAACAACAATTGAAGATTATACTAGCTTTAGTGTACTAATAATCTTAATTTTAGTAATGACAGGAGGCGAATATTTCCTGAAGCGTTTGTATACCACGTAGGAGTTCCCTTGGTGATAGGTTGACTCACTAGTAGATGAAGCGGTTGGTGGTTCGGTTCCGCTACCGACCAGTCCTCCCGAAAACACCTTTCCCCGAAGGGGTGTGGAGGGTATGCTTCAGCGAGGTTTGGGCTAAAGTTAGTGTGGTGGGTAAGTTCCCGCCGTCAAATAGTAGGATTTGTGCTTCTGGGCCGAATACTAGTCGTTCTCACGTTCCCCTTCCTCAGATGGCGATGTCCAACGTGCGTGGTGGATAGTAGTCTTCTTTGTCGGAAGATTGTGGTGGACAGGGTCGCGGATTCCCAGCGTTCCGTCTACTTGGTCTGTTCGATGGGCAACTTGCCTTAGACCATAGTGGTAGGCCCTTCCCTTGCCGTTTTGACATGAAGGCTCGTGGGGCTGGGATTCGAACCCACGCCTCCAGAGAGACTGGAGCCTAAATCCAGCGCCTTAGACCGCTCGGCCACGCCACCTTGCTGCTGAGGTCTCCAGCAAGCAGTTTGGGGCAGAGTTCATAACAAGAAACCTTCTCCACTGAGGCCGCTACTGCGTCGTTTATCGATGCCTAGAAGTCCTAGGGGGTTGAGAGTGTTCTCCATGACCCGTTCTCATCCTGTTGGGAGATAGTGGTAGTCAGTGGGAGTACCCAGAGGACACCCACATAAATTTGCACCGTCAGGTACAGTAATATAATATGACCCTCTGTAGGGTACGATAATATAATATAATATGCCCTTTGCAGGGTACAGTAATACAAAATGCCCTTTGTGGGGTATAGTGATATAGTTGATCTTGTTATAGGTACAGTATATGTTTTGTATAACAACTGTGATATTGTATGGCTTCACAATAATACATAGACTGTGTGCTCACATATAATCATCCAGTGTAAGGCACCATGAGAGATATATCCATGAGAATAAAAATTATAATTGTATCAATAAATGAATGTGCCCAGAGAGGGGAACCCCTGAAGTGGTTAATCCAGCTGCAGGGCGCGGTGATCGGGTGATTCCTGTAGGGTATAGTAATATAGCATAACCCTGGATAGGGTGTAGTAATATAGAATGACCCTGGGTAAGGTACAAAGACATAAAGATCCTGTGTGGGGTATAGGAAAAATATTGTGTCTCCTTTAATGCCTGCATGTAAATATTTGTTTGGCAGACACTGTTGGCAGGCACTGCGGCAAAAAATCGCAACAGGGAAACGTTAAGAATATCAGCACACATGATCCTCTAGCCAGTGTGTAATTACACAGCAGATTATAATATGACCCTGTGTAGGGTAATTAATATGAATTCCCCTTAGAAGGGTACAGTATTGCCAAATCCCCTGAGGGGTGATGTAATATTTCATATGTCCCTGCAGGGACCCTTTAAGAAATATGCTCAGTATAAGGGCAGATAGAGAAACAATAGTGCTATATAGCCTTCATAAGTCAGAAGTTTGCATGCCGTTTTCCCTTTGCAAGGGTTATTTTACTTGGTGTAATCCTAATGCCAGTGAAAGATGAGTTAGGGAAGGAAAAAAATGCCCTGAGGGCAATCCCCAAGCTCGTTGCGGCGGTCGGGTGATTTCCAGACCGCTGTGAAGGTAGGGCGGCCGTCGCGGGTCTCGCGAGCCGCGAGCGGGCCGGAAAAAATGCGGGAAAAAGAGAATTTACAAGAATTTACAAAAAAGAGAATTTACAAGAGAATTAAACTATACAAGCACAATAAACTATACAAGCACAATAAAATATACAAGCACAATAAATCACAAAAAGATAACAAGACCGGTGAAGCAGGGGAACTGAATAAGGGAAAAGGAAAGGGACAGGTTATAGGTAGCAGGGTGAGAATAAAGAAATAGATAGGTAATAAAATGATAAAAGATGTAAATAAATAGAGAGGTAATGAATACTCTGACCTGTTGATGGCTGGAGCAGCAAAGAAAGAGGAAGTGATGTCATAGACAGGGCCTTTTATGGGCACCATATCTTTTCTCTGATTGGTTGTTACTGTTTCTATGCTGCTGGAGTTTTCAGTAAAGAAAGATATGCAAATATGAAGCCTTCTGTCATGTGGTAAAATTCAATTCTCACTTAAGTGAATAACCCTGTAATGCTTGGATCCTGATATTGGAGTAAGGTCTTACTTGGCTTAATGAACAGCAATGTTCTCATAGACTTCAAGGGAGGAATTGTTATTCAGTAAGCCATGTAAACTCTTACCCTGCTAAGAGAATTGATCTCTAAGCATGATCATGATTAGCTGTATTTTGTGTCCTTTTATGATAAGAATAAATATGTTTTGATGGTTCTTGCAAGAGTGAACAAAAGAGACCTCATTGTAGGTTTATGCCAATGTTAGCTGTTTTGCACTTGCTTGACTTTGGTCATAACAATGCTATATGCATCCCCCATGCTGTTTAATTACTATTCTCAAATGCCACTTTTAGATCAGTGGCAACAAGATGCAAAGAAAGAATAAAGATAGACCTTTTATCGAAACAATCTCAGTCCTATGGGCCTCGGTGAATGAAATGAAAACTGATGATTTTGTGTAATTAACTTGTCTCACTCCATAGACCTCCCTCTTGGTTGTAAGAATGTAAGAGCAAAATCCTTGAGCTTTATGCCAACATATATTTTCTCATATATCGCATTATAATTCATGTAATGTTTCCCATATGTCAAATGGCATTTATCCCTTTTATATTGTTCAAACCAATGGAACATGTAAGATAAATAATAATAAAGAATGTAATCAGAATGTAGCAGTGTTGAAGTGAACTTAAATATAATAAATATATTGTGACTTTGTTGATAGTCAACTTTATAATCATCTTAACATGCAATATACTTATCCTTTCCCCACCACAAAAATAGCCGGTGAAATCCAGTGATGTATAATGTGTTTAGGCTTCTGAAGGCAGGGAGCACACCCTGATGTGGGTAATTGGAGCTCTGATGGTTATCGGCGAATGGCATGCTCTTACTTGGCTTCATTACTGGATCACTGCACGCACCAGAGAGCTGTACATGCTGTAAGTTGGATACAACATATTATTATTATTATTATTATGATTATGATTAATTTTATCTGTAGGAACCGAGGATGCATCATAAAGAAATCTCTGGTACTGTACATAGTTTTACAAGATGTCCTTCTCAGCTTTCAGTAGTGTGTTGTTGAGAAAATACACTTGTCAAACCACCTGGAGTTTATTGGAAGCACTGTTTGGCCTTTGGGTGCCAGGAGAGACTTCTGCTTTTTCTCTGGTTTGACCTTTCGGTGCCAGGAAAGCAGCGGAAGGACTTTTGCTCTTTCTCCTGCTGTCTGAATTCTTTTTACTATGTCTGCATGGTTCATGGCCCATTGCTAGGACAAGGAATTATTATAGGAAAAAATAAAATAAGCAAAAACAGGCTAAACTATCTCCGCAGAATATTCTGATCTGATGTGACATAAAGGGAAAGACTTTATGGGCCTTAGGCCTTACACTTGACAGTACCAAGAAGTCAGCTTGTAAAGTTCTTGATCTCACAGTGGTTCTTAACTTTTTTGACAGTGATACGATTTATGTACATGACCTTAGCTTGGCGACACATTCTAAGTCCCAGTCATACAACTCGTCAGCATGATTGATGTTTTTTTTCTTTTCTTTTTATAAATCTTTGCTTTTATTTAGTTACTCTTAAAGCTGAGACTTAATGTAGGGGACTCTCTATCCCTTTTTTCCTGTGATGGAAATGTTCACAGCATTTTAAGACTAGTGAGCAAGATAATAGAGCACCCCATGTTTCCATAGTATTTGGGTCTGGGTCATTGGACCATTTTATACATAATTACTATTCCATTACACAATCACATTCACAGTATTAGCTGAAACTCTTTACGAATAAGTGAACTCTTCACGGTAAAAATACTGGTTGAAGAAGTGGGTCTTATTAACTGAGTCATCACCAGTTCCATGGCGGTATCTCTCTAACTGTGATGCAGCTCTGCTAGTAAAAATATCATTCATATATATATATATATATATGTATGTGTGTTATTAGTGTTGTTATTATTATTATTATTAGTGTTATTAGAGTTATTATTATTATTATTAGAGTTATTATTATTATTATTATTATTATTATTAGAGTTATTTGTGGGAGAATTTTTGCTATTGAATGCTCAATGCCCATACATTAATTCTGTTTGAGGTTGGTCTATCTTCCTCTTTTTAGCACACAGTATAACCATCATTGTTGCAAAATAAATCATTAGAATTCAACATTTTTTTATTTAGTTTTTTCTTCTTAATTTTTTTTAGACTAAAGAAAAATGGCCTCAAGTGAAAATGTATGAAATTGACAGCTCTAATCCTCATTTGTGATGTGTATGCCTGCTATTTAAATTGCCTATAGCCCAGAGTTCCTGTCTAGATGATGGGCAGGCATTGATACAAATTTATAAGGTTTTAACTTGCAAGCCAGCAAAATAGGGAACATAAGGGTTAATAAGTATATAGGGGTGTATATAAAAATACCCCTCTCTGTCTCATTAGAGATACATTTGCCAGAAGCTCAAGGAAGCAAGGTGAAAGGTCAGTGTAGGACCAGCCTAGGGGGGGTGTGCCTTTACGTTGGCAGGCGGGCATTCCTTCCAATGGCCATTGGAGCAACTAAATGACCTCCATTTGTTTAAATATACATAGGGATTTAGGAGAGAGCGGAGGTAGCTTTTTCTTTGGTTTTTACTGTATGTATTGGGGCTGATGTGTACTGTGGTCGTTGCTGCCACCCAGGAGTGATGGGAGTGAGGACTTATTTTTTTGTATTTGTATTCACTTGGGACAGTATACCTATTGCAAATAAGTTTGAGCGAGGAAACATGAAAGGTATTAGGAATACGTAAGGAGGCAGGAAGTGCCAGAGAATAGGAAACAGGATTAATTCTCTGAATAATACGAAATTAACCAAGGAATCTGGGGGTAAACTTCATGCTAGGAACTTTTAGTTTAATGTTACACGATAATAACCACACCCTTGGTAAACAGGGTTGGCACCCCACCGTTTATCAGCCTGAAATTTGAAACGAGCAGACAGAGTTTCGAGAGCGGAGTGAATATTGGTCCAAGTTTCACGAATAGCAGTGAGGTGATCATCCAGAGCAGGGATAGCTCTACCAGGGAAAACAGCCGCTGGATAGTAGGATGACGACTGTTATTAACAAAGAATACACTATGTCTGGAAGAGTCATTATGTAACGCTCAATTGTTGATAAGATGGAAACAACTGCAGATTTCTGAGTTTGATAATGTTTATTACTTTAAAATAAAAAAGATAATCAAATTGAACTGTCTCTTTAATTCCTGGCAGGTTATAACCAGCAGCGGTGTTTGAAGTTGTTTTTAGGATAAGGTAACTTTAACACAACCAGCGAGAAGTTCCAAATTAGGATGCAGATACTTAATAAGTGGAGCAGATAGCGAACCACTTAGATTAAAGATGGTTATATATTAAATTTGAGCCAATCTGGTTTACTTAACTTATGAAGGAGTGATAATCCAAATTGGTGATGGAGGTTCCACAGAGAATCGAGGTTGCAACAGGCAAGAGAATATCCAAAAACAGTCCGAGGTCGTAGGAGAGGAGAAGGAGGGTAAATGATTAAACAGTCCGGGTCCGATACACAGTAGAAGTAAATATCCAGTTTGAAGTTCGCGGGAGCTTTCGAGTTGATCAAGCACTGTGGTGTTGACGCGGACTCTCTATGAACCCTGGGAACGACCACGTCATAGGAGGGGGAGTGGCCGCGCTCCGAGAACCCGGAAGTCCACGGTTAGCGAATGCCGGAAGGTCTGACAGAACCCCCCTCATAAGAAGCAGCCACCGGATGCTGTCAACGAGGTCTGGATGGGTAGCGAGCATGGTACGCGTTGATAAGTCGACGAGCATGCACCGCGGAGGACGACACCCATGAGTCTTCGTCAACTCCGTAGCCCTTCCACCGGACAAGATATTGTAAGGAACCACGATGGATTCGTGAGTCGAGAATCCTCTGAACCTCGTATTCCTCTTCACCTTGTACCAGAATGGGATCAGGAGTGGTATGAACATCCCTCATGAAAGGGTCGGAGTGGTGTGGTTTAAGCAACGACACATGGAAGACTGGATGCAGTTTCATGGTAGGTGGAAGTTTCAATCTAACCACGTTTTCGTTGATGAGTGACAATATACGAAAAGGGCCAAGGAAGAGTGAACTTAGTTTCTTTGAGGGACGGTTGGTAACAATGTTTTTTGAAGAGAGCCATACGAGATCACCAACCTTGTAAGTAGGGGAAGGTCGTCTACCAGTATCGAAAAACTTTTTCTGAACAGATGATGCATTTTTAAGGTTATCACGTAACTTGAGGAAGAGGGCAGACATGAACGAGTTATGGTTGGAGACGTATGGATTAGAAGAAGGAAGTCCTTGATCGGGGAATGAAGAAGGATGGAATCCAAAATTTGAGAAAAATGGAGTCATTTTGCTACTAGTGTGTACCGAGTTGTTGTATGAGAACTCTGCCATTGGTAACCACGTGATCCAATCATCTTGTAAATGAGAGCAATAACACCGCAAGTATTGTTCAAGACATTGGTTAACTCTCTCTGTTTGTCCGTTGGTTTGAGGATGATAGGCTGAAGATAGTTTACGTTGAATGTTGAGGGAGGAACACATCTCATTCCAGAATTTGGAGGTGAACTGAGTTCCTCTGTCTGATATGATTTCTTCAGGAAGACCATGGAGTTTCACGATGTTGTTGATGAATACTTTTGCAAGTTCAGATGAAGAGGGTAATTTCTTTAAAGGAATAAAATGGGACATCTTGGTGAAACGGTCCACCACCACCAGAATGGTAGTATGATGTTGCGAAGGAGGGAGTTCTACCAAGAAATCCATTGAGATGGACTGCCAAGGTCTTTCTGGAACAGGTAGGCTCAGTAATTGACCGAATGGTGGATGATGGTCAGATTTTGATCTCAGACAGGTTGGGCAGTTTTTGACATAAGATTCTATGGTTCTGTCCTGGCGAGGCCACCAGTAATATCTTTTAGACAGCTCCAGTGTTTTTCTTGTACCAGGATGACCAGCCAGAGGGGAATCATGAATCAAGGAGAGTATTTTATTCCTAAACAAGGGAGGAATGTATAACCTGTCTTTGAAGTAGTACAACCCGTCCTTTTTTGATAGATTGTCTTGTTTGGGAAGTTCAAGATCTTCTTCTTTAAGATGTTTAATATCATCAGTTAATGACGAAATAATACCTATGATTTTAGGAGGTTGAGTTTCGTTTACAGGAAGATCTTGGTGAATTCTGGACAGGGCATCTGCCTTTTTATTTCTGGATCCAGGTCTGTAGATGATTTGAAAATTGAAACGGGAAAAGAAAAGATTCCAGCGTACTTGTCTGGCAGAGAGTGTTTTGTTGGAATGAAGATATTCAAGGTTCCTGTGGTCGGTATAAACAATTACAGGAGTGCGTGTGTCTTCAAGTATGTGACGCCAGTTTTCGAATGCAGCTTTAATGCTTAATAATTCTTTTTCTCCTACAGGATAATTTCGTTCAGCAGGAGACAAAGATCGTGAAAAAAAAGCTACTGGATGAAGAGGATCTTGAGGCGTTTGGTGTTGAGAGAGGACAGCCCCGATAGCTGTATCAGAAGCATCCGTTTCCATGACGTAGAGAAAAGCAGGATTAGGTAGTTGAAGAATGGGAGCACTTGTGAATCTCCGTTTTAATTCATCAAAGGCTGCTTGAGCCTCTTCGTTCCAAGCAAAGGACCGTTTACTGCTATTGAGCAGGTTGAGGAGATGAGCAACCTTAGAGTAATTTTTAATGAACTTCCTATAGAAGTTGGCAAATCCCAAAAAACGTTGTAAGTCTTTAGTATTAGTAGGGGTAGACCAGTTGACAATGCAATCTATTTTGGAGGTATCCATACTTATTGAATGAGGGGAGATAACATATCCCAAAAAAGTGATTTCATTGACTTCAAATATACATTTTTCTGGTTTTGCGTATAATTTGTGTGTTCTTAATCTGGATAATACCCATCTCACGTGTTTTCTGTGTTCTTCAAGGTTGTTGGAGTAGATGAGAATATCATCTAAGTAAATGATGACACAAACGTCTAGGAGATCACGGAAGATATCGTTGATGAAATGCTGAAAGGTTGCAGGGGCGTTACATAGTCCGAAGGGCATGACAAGATATTCGTAAAGACCATATCGGGTTCTGAATGCCGTTTTCCATTCATCATTGGCCTTGATTCTAACAAGGTTATATGCCCCACGAAGGTCAAGTTTAGTGTAGATGGTAGCTGTTCTTAATCTTTCAATCAACTCATTGATCAGGGGAAGAGGGTAACGATTCTTAATAGTTATTTTATTTAAAGACCTGTAATCGATGATGGGGCGTATAGTCTGGTCCTTGTTTCTCACAAAAAACATGCTGGAAGCGGCTGGTGAACAGGAAGGTCTAATGAACCCCTTCCGGAGGTTTTCATCTAGGTATTCCTTGAGGGTTTTTAGCTCTGATTCAGAGAGGGGATAAATATGTCCAAAAGGGATAGGAGCACCAGGAACAAGGTCAATCGGACAATCATAGGGTCGATGAGGAGGAAGTGTCTCTGCTTCCTTTTTACTGAACACATCAGCGAACTCCGAATAGCTGGAAGGTATAGTGGATTCCCTAGTAACATGCAAAATGGGGATGTGTTGTAGACATGTTTTCTGGCAATATGCAGAGTTAAACGTGAGAGAGAAAGGAGCCCAGGTAATAAGTGGGTTGTGAGTCCTTAACCAGTCTATCCCTAATATTATAGGATAAAGAGGAGAATTTATGACATCAAAAACAAGAAATTCAGAATGGACATAATTAGTAGTAGTCCTTAAAGGGACAGTTTCAAGGCGAATGGGCCCCGAGGAGATTAAGGAGCCATCAATAACTCTGACAGAGACGGAATTACGTTTTTGAACACAAGGAATTTTATTTTTTGTCACAAAGGATGAGTCCAGGAACACCCCATTAGCACCGGAATCAATAATGGCCTTAGTCGTAATTCTTTCTTTGTCCCACTGTAATATGAGAGAGACAGAGGAGAAATGAGAGGTTGGTTTAGAAGGAAGTACACTCATTATAGTCGTGGTAGAACCATGCTTACCGCCTCTTGGACGTTTCAATAGGGGACAGTCTGGGACCACATGTTCTTGCGAAGCACAGTACATGCAGAGGTTCAGTTGTCTTCTTCTGGTTCTCTCTTCTGGAGTAAGAGGACTTCTCACAACCCCTATTTCCATAGGTTCAGCGGGAGTTATAGGTTTCTCCGGTGCCTTTGAAGAGGTGAAGGGTTTTTTCCATAGAGAGCTAGTGAGTGATTTCTCAGCTTTTCTTTCCCTAAGTCTTCTGTCGATACTGATTGACAGTTGAATAAGTGTATTCAGTGTAGTAGGTAGTTCAGTTCTGGAGAGCTCATCTTTGACAGCTTCAGATAATCCAATACGGAACTGGTTACGTAGAGTTATGTCATTCCACTGAGTTTCAGGTGCCCATCGTTTGAATTCAGCAATGTAATCTTCAACAGGCCGGTTTCTTTGCTGCAGTGTTCTAATGGTTAAATCTGCAGTCGCTTGTTTGTTTGGGTCTTCGTAAAGGAGAGACATGGCTTCGAAGAATTCATCCAGAGAATCCAATATGGGATCATCATTCTCAAGAAAGGAATGAGCCCAGGCCATGGGTTCACCTCTCAAAAATGAAATAACGGAACAAACTTTAGATCTTTCTGTGGGATATGATCGGGGTTTTAACGCAATCAACAACTTGCAGGAATTGATGAACTCTCGGTATTGGGACCTGTCTCCAGAGAATTTTTCGGGGTTGGAGACAGCAGGGTCACTAGCCGAGTGTGTAACTGTGTGAGGAGTATGGGTTTGCAAGTCCCTTACATAAGTAAGGATTCTTTCATTGGTGATCTGTAGATCTTGCATGCCTTGAGTGAGAGTATCCACCCTTTGGTTTAATCTGGTGATTTCAGAAGTGAGATCTGCTGTATCCATTAATTAGGCTTGATCAATCTGTAACGCTCAATTGTTGATAAGATGGAAACAACTGCAGATTTCTGAGTTTGATAATGTTTATTACTTTAAAATAAAAAAGATAATCAAATTGAACTGTCTCTTTAATTCCTGGCAGGTTATAACCAGCAGCGGTGTTTGAAGTTGTTTTTAGGATAAGGTAACTTTAACACAACCAGCGAGAAGTTCCAAATTAGGATGCAGATACTTAATAAGTGGAGCAGATAGCGAACCACTTAGATTAAAGATGGTTATATATTAAATTTGAGCCAATCTGGTTTACTTAACTTATGAAGGAGTGATAATCCAAATTGGTGATGGAGGTTCCACAGAGAATCGAGGTTGCAACAGGCAAGAGAATATCCAAAAACAGTCCGAGGTCGTAGGAGAGGAGAAGGAGGGTAAATGATTAAACAGTCCGGGTCCGATACACAGTAGAAGTAAATATCCAGTTTGAAGTTCGCGGGAGCTTTCGAGTTGATCAAGCACTGTGGTGTTGACGCGGACTCTCTATGAACCCTGGGAACGACCACGTCATAGGAGGGGGAGTGGCCGCGCTCCGAGAACCCGGAAGTCCACGGTTAGCGAATGCCGGAAGGTCTGACACATTATTCCTAGCAAACTCGGCCCGGGGAAGTAGTTCGGACCAGTTATCTTGTGTGCCATTAACAAAACAACGCAAATACAATTCCAATGACTGGTTAGCCCTCTCAGCCATGCCATTAGTTTGGGGATGGTAAGAAAAAGAGAATAACAATTCAATGCCCAACCGTTTATTGAAAGCCCTCCAAAATTGAGACACAAACTAAGAACCTCTGTCAGAAACAATATTATGAGGAATGCCATGTAGTCTGACAATTTCTTGTATAAAAATAAGAACCAGGTCTTGTGAGGATGGCAATTTTTTGAGCGGAATAAAATGAGCCATCTTGGAAAAGCGGTCAACCACCATAATGATGGTGGTATAGCCATCAGAACTAGGAAGTTCTACGATGAAATCCATGGACAAATGGGAACATGGAATACTAGGTACGGGAAGAGGATGTAATAAACCACATGGAAGTTTATGGGGAACTTTAGAAACGCCACATACTGAACAGGCCTGCACATATTCCTTGAGGCATCAACTTCCAGTATGAAGGCTTTGCTAGTGTCAGGATGTACCAAAATGTCAGCTGAAGCAAACAGTTCTTTAAGAAGTTCAAAAAGTTCCAGAGGCATCAACTTCCAGTATGAAGGCTTTGCTAGTGTCAGGATGTACCAAAATGTCAGCTGAAGCAAACAATTCTTTAAGAAGTTCAAAAGCTTCTCTAGCTTCCTTAGACCATATCGTACATCTAGCCCCCTTACATGTCATATTGGTGAACTCTAATTATTAGCAAACCCAATAGCTTTAAGTCCATTGGGCAATGGCCAATGTAGAACAGCCTCATGGGACAAATGAATAAATATAGTCTCTGAGTACATCATTAATAAAGTCCTGAAATATGTCCGGAACATTGCTTAACCTTTAGGGCATGACAAGGTACTCATAATGCCCACTTCTAGTGTTAAATGCCGGTTTCCACTCATGATTTTCCTTAATCCTTACCAAATTGTATGCACTCCTGAGGTCAAGTTTAGTAAAAACTTTAGCACCCTGGAGTCTGTCAAACAATGCTTGTTTAGTGCCCTGTAATCAATGCATGGGCGTAATTCACAATCTTTTTTAGATACAAAAAAGAACCCTGCACCAGCAGGTGAGGAGGATTTTAGTATGTGGCCCTTACCTAGGGAATCTTTGATGTACTCATCCATTAGTCTAATCTGCTGGGGGGGGGATAAGGCATACACTGCCCCCTTGGGTGGCATAGCGCCGGGTAGCAGATTTATGGAGCAGTCATAAGATCTGTGAGGAGGTAGAATATTGGTCTGACTCTTACTGAATACCTCTTTAACCTCCCAGTATTGGGAACTTCAGAGGCCTGAGGAGTAGTAGTGGGTAAAGTAACAATGCCCACTCATTAGGTAATGGGTAACACTCATCTCTCAGTACAGTCTTTACCCCACTCCAGTATGTCCCCCTCTGCTAAGTCAATATGAGGATTGTGCTTACTGAGCCAAGGAAATCCTAACATGATGGGACAAGAATGAGAAGCAATTATCTGGAATGCTATGTCTTCCTTTTGTAAAGCTCCAATGGAAATGTTAATAGGCAAGGTTTTGTGGGTAATCAAGGGTTGACAGAGAGGTCTCCCGTCAATAGCCTCAACGGCCAGAGGTGATGATCTCTCCTTGATAGGTATTAAATGTTTTTTTAACAAAAAGTATGTCAATGAAGTTTCCTGCTGCACCTGATTCCATCAGGGCTTTGCATGAAAAGTTCTTCTTGTTACAAAGGGCCGTAATATCAAGGAGAAATCTATTTTTGTCATTACCAGAGGACGTATCCATCACACCTAAGACCTATCCCCTTAAGGTTCTTAGGTGCGGAAGTTTTCCGGACGTATGGGACAATTACTCCTCATTTGTCCACTTTTACCGCAGTATAGACACAGGACCTCCTTTCTCCTATATTGTCTTTCTGCCTCTGACAGTCTAGTGACCCCTAACTGCATAGGTTCGAGTTTGGACTGTACAGAGAGGTTAGGGACAACAGGTCTGGAGAACTGAGGTGCCACTGACATAGCCATACGTCTGGTTTTATTTCTGGTATTTTCTCTCGTTCTAAGTATGTCATCAATCTGCATGACAAATGTGATAAACTCATTTAACCTTTTTGGTAGACCTTTGGCAGCAATTTCCTCAAGAATTGCCTCGGATAATCCTTCTTTAACTGCAGAGATTAACCCGCTATTAGTCTACCTCAGAAGCCAAGGTGCGAAATTCTATGGCTAAGATAGACCGGTTCCCTTGTTTGATACGCATTAGGGCAGTGGAAGTGTCATTCTCCCTGCCCAGTGGTTCAAATGTCAATTTGAATTCCGCAAGGAATTCATGGTAGTTGTACGCAATACTCCTATTACTCTCCCATAAAGGAGTAGGCCAAGCTAAGGCTTTACCTTTTAGTTGGTTCATTAGGTAACCAATCTTAGCTCTATCTGAGGGAAACATTCCCGGTGAGGCATCAAAGTGGTACTCAATTTGATTCAGAAATCCCTGGCATTCTTGAATATTACCATCAAAATGGGGGGAGGGGGGGGAGATAGGGAGATAGTAGGTGCCTTATGTACTATACTAGGAGGTATCTTAGGCAGAGGTGACATTGTCGGAGAAACTTCAGGCTGTAGATGCGTTGTTCGGGTAAGGAGCTTACCGCAAGCATGGTCAAATTGATCCAATACGTTGATCATTCTCCTCTAGCTTTCTTTCGCAAGCTGCTATGTGCTGACACAATTCTGCAGGATCTATGGCCATGTCGTAATGTCAGGATACTAGCTGATCCAGCACGCAGAATTGTGTCACACCAATGACCAAAGGTAACGTCTTACTGGGCCTTAGAATGGCCGGACTTAATGTAGCAAAGGATAGTCAGGATACTTGCTGAGGTCAGAGATAAAGAGGGAGACACAACGATGAGGGAAAAGCCAAAAGTCAAAGAAACAAGAAGTCAGGGAAGTCAAAACAAAGCCAAAGTAAAAAAACAGAAATAAACGCTCAGGAACCCTCTCTCGGATAACCTACTAAGGGAAACCACGACAGGGCAATGAGGAAAAGGAAAACGGAGTTTAAATAAGCCTCCTTCAGATCCGATTGGCCATACCCTGCCTTTGACACCAGAACATACGTGTGCGTCCTTTGCGTGATGTCACACACACATTAATGTTGTCAATACCGTGGGTGGACGTGGGGTTACAAATTGGAATGGATCCGCAGTGGCCGGCGTCCTTCAACATGCTGCAGGAGTCAGATACACCGGTACAGGGCTGCTGAGTGGCATCTCCGTCAAAGCCAGAAAGGCATTTGTCATTACAGACACTACGAGGTGAGGATGAACATGTGACATGTAGTTGCTCTAGTTAATTGATGGTTCAACCGTCCTGGGGAACTCTTCTTGACTGTTCAACCTGTCCCTATGCACAGGATGAGGATAAAGAACAGAACTTAGAACTCAAAAATATTCATAACCAGGCAATCCTCCGCTCGCCTACTGCCCTACGTACAGTGAGAAGGTAAAAGAAGTAAAGGAGCAGATTGCTTCTCCTTCCAGATGGAACTGCAACTTGAATTTGCAGATTATACTCTAACCACTGTAATTTCCAGGAAATATAGTGTACTGGCCTGATATCAGTTAAAATAATAGGACATCAAGCATTAGAAATATAGACAGATGAATAAATATGTAGATGGGCGGATGGATCGATGTGTGGACTTCTTACCTGTTGGGCTTTGCTCCCAGCCTCTACCACTTCAGATAAAGTCCTGGAAGCTCTCTGTCTGAGCAAAGTCTGTCGGTGTAGGGCTTAGTTTATTGACTGACAGCAATAACCTAATGCTGTCATTAAATGAGATAGCTTACACTGCATTTCTTAGCTCAAAAGAGCTAATAGAAGCTTACAGCTTTGCATCAACAGTAGTGGAAGCAGGGAACAGCAATAAGTAAAACTATTCTAAAACAAGTTAACTCACTTGGGGAAGCCATGGCACTCCGAGCACCATAACCACCTCAGCATGCTGCAGCAATTATGGTGCTTGGAGTGTTCCTTAAAGCAAACTTTTACTATAAGGTATACTAATATATATGTTTTTCCTTCAAATTGGCAGGTTGCCATTAAAAAGTAAAGCTTGAACTGAAATATCTTCTACTAATATGGTATATATTATCTAGATGATTTTATTTACAAACATTATCTTGGTAATATATACCACATTAGTAGAAAATACTAACTGAATTGTAGAACATACTGATTTAGTATGTTCTTAACGAAAATTACACAGTACCTTCCATGAATTCTAAAGTTAGGATGGGCTAACATTATGCTGTGGGTTTGTACACATATTGCCAGCCAGAGATGAAGAAGTTCTTTCTTCCCTCAGTGCTGACAAAGCAATTTAATCAACCACTAAAGCTATGAATAACCACTATCTTCAAACACATACAGTGTCTTGCATGTTTCTAAAATAGCAGATTCCGTTTTGTAAGGGATAATACCCTCCTCCAGAATGCAGACAAGCACATGCTAGTCTGTCATCAGACACAGTCAATCCCACATTAGAACGTTACCTGAAATATACGTGTCTAGAGTAAAATATAGATTAGAATGTTAGGGACCATTCTACATTCTGATTAGTAAAATATCTACAGATTCCATCTAGACATGAATATATAAATGTGTAAATATATACAAGTCAAATATAAGTAAAAAAAAAAAAAAATCAAATATAAAATAAGACAGGGCTGTTGGTAAGAAGACACTTCTGTCAAAATAGACTGTGCCACAATTAGCTGAATTAAAGGGACATGCACCACTTTGAGACAACTGTCTCAGAGCTTTAGCTGTAAATGAGAGGTTAAACATACCTCCCAACATTTGAAATGGAGAAAGAGGGGCACTTTAATTTTAGGGGTGTGAATAGGGGTGTGTCCAGGGGCGAGTCTGTTCTGAGAAATTTAAGGTGTATGCAACTAAAATGTTTTTTATAAGAAGAACAATGTTTCATATTGACAGAGTGATTTCTAAATACATTTATTGCAATTTAAATACATATTACTGTATTATTGTGGAGCTGTTATACACTCAGACACAACAACAATATGGAGATTCTGGAGAAGAGGGATGTTGGGGATTTGGGGCCAAAATAGGGACTTGTCTATTTAAATATGCAGTTGTCTCACTCTGCAGGCTGAAGAAAAAAAAACAGGTAGATATGATTGTTTTGTTATATTTATATGTTTCTTATTTCTTATGCTTTCTACACCCAGTCCAGGTGGGACACTGATCTAATCAATCAGAGTCCTAGTCCTAGGAATGCTGGAAAAGTGCATTGGACATGTCTGATAGATATACACATGTGCAGCTCTTCGCCTTGCAATATCCTGACAGGGGCAGAAGAGGGAATCAGATCAGTGTGATCATGCTGAGCAGGCTCCGGTGTCAGATTTCTCACTGCACACTGATGCCCTTATGCTGTCATTGGTGGACTGATCTGAAACTGAGCTGGGTGGGTAATCGGGAAGGAGGGCAGGAGGCTGAAGAAACTCCCCTAGCTGAGAGGTGTGCCCATTAATGTTTATTATATACTTTATAAAGTTTTTCTTGCTTTATATTGGTTTGTATATTTGTTTAAAAGTGTTTTCTAGCTGGTTTTAAAAAACAATTGTCAAGTGATGCATGTCCCTTTAAGACAGAAAACATGGTAGTGTAATATGCCAGTGTCAAAGATCCCATGCCAGTTACCATCATATGAGAAAGACTGTTGCAAATACCCAGCTGTAGTACATATACTAGTATGTGATAGAAATCTCTTGGCATTGACCATCTGAAATGTATGCAGCTGCAGGTCAATAAATATTACGTAACAGGAGCTAAGGAATTTGCTTCCTGACATATTCTCAGCTGCTGGTCACTTAACTTGATGAAGGAGCATCTGGGAAACAGCACATTTATTAAATACATCACTATTTACAGCAAATGTTTGCGCTAACTGTCAAAACCTACCAGTGCACACGCTAGTCAGTCCTATACTGAGATATAGAGATTGTGGTCATCTCTGACCCTGTAAATATTTTTCATTTCCTGTGTCTAATAACCTTTGAACATTTTATTATGACATAAAGAGGTTTGAAATAGAAAAGAAAATTTCCAACAGGCAAAGTGACACATACATATGAATGAGCAATGCCTTTTTTTTTTTTTTCAATATATGGACTTTCAGAATCTAGTTTCTGCAAAAACAAAAATAGATATTTGTAATGTGCATTTAATGTGTTTACCAGAACAAGTGCTTGACAGGAGCTTTCCCTGTTTCTTCTCCAAAAAATTACCTACAATTATTTAAAGAATGAGGTTCCTATAAAATTAAAAATTTTAAAGGAACACTATAGTCACCTAAATTACTTTAGCTAAATAAAGAAGTTTTAGTGTATAGATCATTCCCCTGCAATTTCACTGCTCAATTCCCTGTCATTTAGGAGTTAAATCACTTTGTTCCTGTTTATGCAGCCCTAGCCACACCTCCCCTGGCTATGATTGACAGAGCCTGCATGGAAAAAAAAACTGGTTTCACTTTCAAACAGATGTAATTTACCTTAAATAATTGTATCTCAATCTCTAAATTGAACTTTAATCACATACAGGAGGCTCTTGCAGGGTCTAGCAAGCTATTAACATAGCAGGGGATAAGAAAATCTTAATTAAACAGAACTTGCAATAAAGAAAACCTAAATAGGGCTCTCTTTACAGGAAGTGTTTATGGAAGGCTGTGCAAGTCACATGCAGGGAGGTTTGACTAGGGTTCATGAACAAAAGGATTTAACTCCTAAATGGCAGAGGATTGAGCAGTGAGGCTGCAGGGGCATGTTCTATACACCAAAACTGCTTCATTAAGCTTAAGTTGGGAGTGTGATTAGACGGTGCATAAAACTATTCGATGCAAAACTTTGACCTTTGTCGCAGCAGAGGTATCTTCACCATAAGAGACATAATTAATGGAGTCATAAATAAGTGCCCATTGCCTAGAACAGGGGTAGGTAGTCTTCGGCACTCCAGATGTTGTGGACTACATCTCCCATAATGCTCTTACAGCCAGTGGTGTATCCTGGTTTTGTGCTGCCCTAGGCAGGACAAAACTCAGGCACCCCCCCCCCGCATCCTCCCACCTATCCCTTCCCCCCTGCCCCGCCTTCTAAATACACACAAACACACACACACATTCACTGACAGATACGCATATCCTAGCTAACAGAAACACACACTAACAGACACACACACTCTCACTAACAGACACACACACACACTCACTAACACACACACACACTCACTAACAGACACACACACTAACAGGCAAACACAATCACACTGACTAGCAGAGACACACACACTCACTCACTAACAGACACACACACTCACACTAACAGGCAAACACAATCACACTCACTAACACACACACACACACACACACTCACTAACAGACACACACTCACTAACAGACACACACACACTCACTAACAGACACACACTCACTCACTAACAGACACACACACACTCACTAACAGACACACACACACACTCACTAACAGACACATTCACACACTAACAGGCAAACACAATCACACTCACTAACAGACACACACACACTCACTCATAGACACACACACACTCACTCACTAACAGACACACACACACACACACACACACACACACACACACACACACACACACACTCACTAACAGACACACACACTTACTCACATTAATACACTCATTTTTTAAAATTTATTTTTATTTAACCCAACCAGCCACCTTACCTTTGGGAATGCTGGGGGGGTCTCCCTCTTCCTGGGGTCCAGTGGCTGCTGGGCTGCTGGGCGGTTGGCACTGGTGAGGGAGCACTTTTCCCTGAGCTGTGTGCTCAGCTCCCTTGCGCGCCGCAGAATGATGCCGGTCACCTGGAACCGGAATATGATGTCATATTCCGGCTCCCAGCATCACTCTGCGGCACACGAGGGAGCTGAGCGCACAGCTCAGGAGAAAGTGCTCCCTCGCCAGTGCAGACCGACCGACCGACCGCCCACCTGGACTGTTAGCCGCAAGGCTAACAAGACATTTGCCCTGGGCATTTGGGGGCGGCTTTTTTTGCCACCCCCTGGAAAATGCCGCCCAAGGCAAATGCCTTGTTTGCCTCGCGGCTAAAACGTCCCTGCTTACAGCCACACTGCTGGCAAAGCATCAGGGGCGACGTAGTCCACACCATCTGGCATGTAGAATATTGTCTATCCCTGGCATAGAACATCAACCCAAGGATAAAGCATTATAATAGAACTATTACCTTGCTGGTTTGAATGTCTTTCATTTTCAAGAAGTTGAAAAGAGTCAAGATAGTAAGCAAGATGAATGAAGCCAATATAGAGACATTCTAAAAGATATACTTTTCCATTCTGAAAGTTTCTAACTTTCCATCAGTACAACAACTCTAAAATAGAGCTAATATATAAATACAGGAATTGTTTATAAACTAAAACCCAAATGTCCCAATTATCATCCAGACAACAACCATGCAAATCATGGTTAAACTGTAAAGCTGGAGTTTCCCCAAATATTTCTATTAACCCTGATAGTTATATTCAAACTAATATGATAGCTATAAATAAAAATAAATAAAAAATAAACACTAAGCACAAATAATATTATGGGCCTTTCCTTTATGTATAGCACTGGTAAAGAACTCAACAACTTTTTGGACCTGCCCCTTAGAGCTCTCAAGTTTCCTGCCACCAGGTTAAGACTACTAAGATTACTGACAAGAAGGGGTCCAGAGCTTATAACAACATTCAATGCATTGCATCAGTTCCTGCTTCCCCAACTACAACACAGCAGGGACTGAATCCACTCCTCCTCCAGCCCAAGCTGACTGTAAGTGAGAGAGAGTGTGTGTGCTGTGTGTAACTGTGATTGTGACTGTCTTTGACTGTGTGTGTGTGTGAGACTGTCTGTGACTGTGTGTATGACTGTTTGTAATTGTGTGTGTGACAGTCTGTGACTGTGTGTTTATGTGTGACTGTCTGCCTGTGAGTGTGAGTGTGTGTGAATGTCTGTGTGTGTATGCGTGACTGTCTGCCTGTGATTGTGTGTGTGTGTGTGAGAGACTGTGCCTGTGGTAACTGTCTGCCAGTGATTATGTGTGTGATTGTGTGTATATCTGTGTATGTGTTTAGTAGACAGCTCCCTTATTTGGTGACTGTGTGTGTGACTGTCTTCCTGTGATTGTCTGTGTGACTGTGTGTGTGTGTGACTGTCTGCCTGCGTGTGTGTGACTGTCTGCCTGCGTGTGTGTGACTGTCTGCCTGCGTGTGTGTGACTGTCTGCCTGCGTGTGTGTGACTGTCTGCCTGTGATTGTGTGTGTGTGACTGTCTGTGACTGTGTGTGTGTGGCTGTCTGCCTGTGATTGTGTGTGTGTGTGACTGTGTGTGTGTGACTGTCTGCCTGTATGACTGTGTGTGTGAGTGACTGTGTGTATCTGACTGTGTCTGGCAGTCTTCGCCCTGCAGTGAGCTGGCAGCCGAGATATGATGTCATCGCTGCCTCTGCATCATTACAGGGCGTGCGATGGACCTGTGCAGGAAGAGCACAGAGATCCCAGCAGCAACCACTGACCATCAGGGACTGAGGATCCACTCCAGCCCTTCTAGAACAAGGTAGGGAGGCTGGGTGGATCTCTTAATTATTAAATGTGTGTATGTATGTAATGTTTGTGTGTGTATTTGACGATGTGTCTGTGATTGTATGTGTGTAGGTCTGTGATTGTGTTTGTGTATATCTGTGGTTATGTGTATCTCTGTGTATGTGTTTAGTAGATAGCTCCCTTATTTGGGTTCCTTAAATATTGCAATCCCACATAATCATTACAAATAAGGAATTTATCTACTAATCAACTGAAAAGAAATGGGCTTTTTACATTTTGATCCTTTAGCTGTTTAGTAGATAATTCCCTGAATTGGTGCCCGTATGTGAGATTTCCACATTTAAAGATACCAAATAAAGGTTCTGTTTAGCAGATGGCACCTTATTTGGTGTCCTTAAATATGGCAATCCCACATAAGGATAGCAACTAGTGGAGTTATCTGCTAAACAAAGATCGAAATTACGAGGTTTCAGCCAGCGCACAACAAGAAATCTGGGTGGCTAATGTGAATTATATGCCAATGTGTTGTCAGATGCCAGCATGCAGAGCACAGCATGCTGGCATCAGACAGCCAATGGTAGCATAATACCCCATACCCTAGTGAAAAGTTATACTGCTCACCCTCCCCCTCCATTTTGACTGTGGCATCTTATGTGGCCCCCCCCCAGTAAATTGTTCCTAGAGTCGTCACAATGTCTGCATGTGTGTCAATGTGTATCTGCATGTGTGTCAATGTGTATCTGCATGTGTGTATACGTATCTGCATGTGTATATGTCCGTGTATGTGTATTTAATAGATCTTCCCTTCCAGAGACACAGGCACAGCTACTGTAGACACCAATACACCGAACCGGAGAAGCAGATGAATGCTCTCAAACATACGAATGCTGTAAACAGCCGAATAGGAACGAATAGGTTTACACTCCTAGCAGTCGAACTGGAACAGCATAGAATAAATCCCCCCAAGAACGAGACAAGGCTCTGTTTTGTGGGTCAAGCAGGAACAGACAGAGCTGTGGGTTTATTGTTCTTATATACACATTAGTACCACCCACAGGGTTTTGGAAAACAACCAACAAAACACGTACAATACACTCAGACACTCCCACACAAAACCCTCCCCTCTGCCTGTGATACAATTACCTTACACAATGGGTAATGTAATTATCACAGGCTGAGAAATACAGTTTTTTCCACATTATTCATAACTTTAAAAGTATGCATCACATTCACATTTTCAGAATCAGCATACTCCAAATACAAACATACGTCAAAATCATACAAATTGGTCCAGTGGTTCAAAAGATAGATCGTAGTCATTTGTGACCAAATGAAGCATGGCTTTTCTGCCCCAAACCAGTTCCACAGAGTCTTCGATCCTGGAGATAATTGGGAAGTAATCCAATTATCTCCAAGGACAGAGGCAAAACTCCATAGAACACACGTCAGCAAAAGACAATAAAATACATAAAAATATAAAACTGTGCAGCCATTGCATAAAACAGGTACATTCAACATATCCCCAGATAGCTCAGATCTGAGCGCACATTATTACTGAATGGCGTTCAGATCACACACATACAGTTCAATTGCCATGGAGCCAAAGTCTTTCCCATAGTCTTTCATTATACGAATGGGCTCCATGACATGGCTATCTGGGGTATCACCCCTTAAACAGGGCAAGCACCAAATGACCCGGCTTTCGTGTCTTTGCAGGGGAAAATCAAGCGTTTCAACATGGGGCCATAGTCTAAAGGCAGCAGGCGGGCAACCAGGCTCCTCTAATGCACAGTGGCGAGATTGGTCTCGTCACAGGTATATTTTAACATATATCTATGATTTGTAGCAGGAGTCAGGCCTTTACTGATTTTACTAAATGCCATATACTTTTTACATTTATTCTGTCTGTTTCCATATGTTAATTAACTGATTTTACACTTTTTGATTTATCTTGTCACTGTGTTGTCGTATCTCCACTTTTCAACTGATTTTACCTGATTTTCGACATTATTTTGTCACAGTACTCTGTAATTTGCCCTTAGTGTATTATTATTTCATCACAATGATGAATGATCTCTAATGTGCCCTTTGTGTATCAGTATATTGTCACGGTGATGTGATCTACAGTCATGGGAAAAAGAGAGTACACCCTCTTTGAATTCTACGGTTTTACATATCAAGACATAATACCGATCATCTTGTCTTTAGCAGGTCTTAAGCAACAATTGCTTTTCTTAGATCATTGCTGATCTCTTTCCTCCTTGGCATTGTGTTAGCATACATCTAAATGCTCCAGACCAGCAAACTGATAAAACATCTTTTATAAAGGTGGTCACACTTGCTGATGATCAATTAATCAAGGGCATTTGATTTTATGTCAAGACACGGAGGTTCATATTGCTTAACCCTTTCTTTACTGTCCACCAATAGCAGCAAAGAATACAACAGTAAGAAGAAAATGGTAACCATAGTGATAGGCCACACCCATACCAAGTCCCAGTATAATAGTCAGCACATCCCCACACATTTCCTCTTTCTTTGCTGCTCCAACCAAAGATAAGTACATGACAAATTTTCTCTCATACATACTACTATTCTCTTATTGATTTCTGGTTGTTTATATGAGTTATTTATTGTTATTTGAACTTTTGTTGATAATTCCTGTCTGCTTTCATTTATCCAGTTATTTAGGATTTTTTCTGTGTTTTATTACATGCTTGTTTTACACTATATATTATGTTGGCTACCTTTGAGCCCAGGGTTCCAGACCTTCCCTATGCTTTATTATGTGTATTATCCATGCTCACTTGCTTCCCTTGATTACTAACTTATCTCATTATAGCTTTCCTCGCTACCCTTTGGCTCCATCTTCTCCTTCTCTCCGTTTATTTGGCGCCATTTTGTGCCTGTTTTCCGTCCTGTTCGGCTGTTTTCGTGTAAGAATTCTAACCAATTCGGTAGATTATTCATGAACACATGCCGTTTGCCTGTTTTTTCTACACTTAGCTTCATTCGTCTGTTTTGCCGCGTTCGGCTAATTTTCATTCGAACGTTCAGTGCATTCGCCTGTTTCCTATTCATTACTTTAATCTATTTATCCCATTGAATTCGTCTATTTTTAGCCGAACGTTCGGCTGTTTTCACTTGACGAATTGACTGTATTTTGGCCGCGAATCTTGCGAGATTACCGTCGGCCATTTCCTGACTTCCTGTCTCTCTGACTTTGTGCGTGTTCTCTCCTATCTGCCGGTCTGGACCCTGGTGAGCTCCCTATCTATACCCTCTTAGGTCATACTAGTTTGGGGTGATTAACTCCTGCTAGTCTCCTCTACTCTAATTAGCTTTATCCCATACTGGTTATATTGCTGTTTAAGTTTTTTTGTTGGGGGATATCTCACAGCACTACCATGCCCAGATCTAAAGTGCCTGCCAGCCCCTCCTCCCCTAGGGAGATGGACATACCCCAGGGTTTAGATAACCCATTTTCCAATTCTGATTCTCTTTCTTCTGTTGGGGACCCTACGCCCCTATCTGATGAGACCCAGTCCCTGGCGCTACAGCGCTCAGTCTCTGACGCCATTATGGCTGCTATGGGCTCCATGTCCTCTGTCCTCTCCCAGACCATATCACAGGCCTTACTTGCACGCCCTTTGGCCGCAGAAGGTTCGACCACGCCGACACGCTTAGCGCAACCGGCTACTGACCCTATAGGGGAGGCACCCAAAAAGGCTACTGCCAAATCCAGGCACTCAAATCTCCCTGCCTCCAGAACCAACATGACTGGTGTGACTATAGCCACCCATGGCAGCGTGCCTATGTCACGCAAGAGAGCCTTTCCGCGCCAGGCAGAACGGGCGCGGCAGTGGAAATGTGCTAGAGCACAAAAAGAGAGCGACTCCGACTCAGAAATCGGGTCTAGTGAGGAGGCTGACGCTGAGTCTGTGGATGACTCTAATGATGGATTTTTGTGGGCAGAAATCTGGCCCTTTTGGCCCTGCTCACTCCGTGGTGGTTGCGAGTGGCCCTAGGAGCGACTCCCCCGCTACTGCGGGCTCCACCCTCAGGTCGGCGGAATGGCTCCCGGCGGACCATGTGGCACGGTACCTTGAAAACTGGGTACGACGCCCCCTCAGTAAGGCAGTGCGTAATAAACTTAGGGCAGAATGCCCAAGACCATTGGTGCCTAGCAAAGTCTGTGAGACCCCTGTAGTGGACCCTAAGATGACCCAATTCCTCTCTAAGATGGGTTGAAATCCCCGCAAGGATCTAGATTCCGCACTAAAATCGTGCCAAGATAAACATCTTGACATATTTGGCCCTTTGGCC
Organism: Pelobates fuscus; assembly: GCF_036172605.1. Classification (NCBI taxonomy): domain Eukaryota; kingdom Metazoa; phylum Chordata; class Amphibia; order Anura; family Pelobatidae; genus Pelobates; species Pelobates fuscus. The sequence continues at coordinate 147,711,826 of NC_086317.1, forward strand.
AAACTGTTTGATCTGGCTGAAATTGCCAGAGCCGAGAACCGGCAGGTTGATCCGGAGGAACTCCGTGGTTGGGTGCAGAGGGCTATCTGCATTGCGGGCAGTGTAAACGCCTCCCTATCCATTGAAAGGCGTAAAGCCATTCTGTTCAAAATTGAACCCAAACTGGCCAACCTCGCCCTCACAGAGGCAGGCAAGGATGCCCAGGGCCTCTTATTTGGGGACTCTTTTATTAAGGACCTGGGGCCCTTCGTGGGTGCATTCACTGCCCTAGATAAAGCTCAATCCTCCATGAAGAGGGTGTTTCAGGGGCGGGTCTCTACCAGGGCCGGCAGATTCAGGGGTCGTCTGTCTGGCTGCTCCAATTACCATGCCCGTGGATCGGGACGAGGCTCCTACACTCAGAGAACACCCTACCAGGAGACGAGACAGCAGTCTCCTTTCTTCCCCTCTCGTGGAAGGCCATGGCGCTCCAGAGGCTTCAGAGGGAACCCCGGTTCCAGATGTTCTTACGGTAAGCTTACATCTACCTCATATTTCTTCCAATATGTGTGTAGGGGGCAGACTCCGTCATTTTTTCTACACCTGGTCAACCATCACCTCAGATGTCTGGGTTCTGACCACAGTTCGGGGGTTTCACATCGAACTGGATGAGAATCCATGTCACGTACCCCCGCCTCGCCCTATTTTGCTTTCTACAACCGACCGCGCCTTGATAGACGCAGAAATAACAGCCCTCCGCGCAAAAGGGGCGATAGAGCTGGCCCCAGTGTCCTCCACAGGGGTGATCAGCAATATTTTCCTAGTGGAAAAGAAAGGCGGACAAATGCGCCCTGTTATCAACCTCCGTGCCCTAAACACCCTGGTGCGCTAAATGTCGTCACTTCAAAATGGAGGGCATCCACCTCCTGCGAGACTTACTCCTTCAGGGAGACTGGATGGCAAAATTGGACTTGAAGGATGCCTACCTGACGGTCCCAGTGGCCGAGTCTTCCAGGGACCTGTTACGTTTCCTCTGGAAGGGAGACACCTGGCGCTTCACGTGCCTCCCCTTCGGACTGTCATCAGCCCCTTGGTGCTTCACGAAACTGATGCGCCGGCCATGGCTTGGCTGCGCAGTCGGGGAGTCCAGCTAATCGTCTATTTGGACGACATCCTCATCATGGCACAGGATCGTTCAGTCCTTTGGAAGCATCTTCAATGGACAATGGACCTCCTCTCCCACCTGGGTTTTCTCCTCAACTGGGAAAAATCCTGCCTGTCTCCTTCACATCGCATGGAGTTCCTAGGCTTCACGGTGGATTCCGAAGCGGAGTCACTGAGCCTCCCTACCTCCAAGATACGGACAATCCGCAAGGAGCTGCGCCGCACTTTAACACGCACCCAGCTATCTCTACGCCACCTGGCACGAATCAATGGCCTTCGGGAAGCATCAATCCAAGCGGTGTTTCCAGCCCCGCTCCATTACCATGCCCTCCAGCGCCTGACGATCGCACACCTTCGCGGGGGGGGGGGAGGGGGGGGGCGTACTATGCGGACATGATCTCCCTGGACTCGGAGACTCAAGACGAATTGACCTGGTGGATCCACAACCTCTCGGCTTGGAATGGCAAGGCCATCTTCGGCTCCCAACCAGAGTTCACGGTGGACTCAGATGCCAGTCTCCACGGCTGGGGTGCCCATTGCAATAGGGTGACTACCAGGGGTCGCTGGTCGGCAGACGAATCCCACCTCCACATCAATGCTCTGGAACTCCTAGCTGGTTCATTCGCGATCCGGAGTTTTGCGAACGGGACTGCCAGCTCCTGCATCCGCCTGCGCATGGACAACTTCTCAGCGGTCCGCTATGTCAACCACATGGGTGGCACTAAGTCTGCAATCCTGGCCCGCTTGGCGAAGGACTTCTGGGCCTATTGCTTGGACAGGAACCTAGTGGTCCAGGCAGAATACCTCCCTGGGCTCCACAACACTCACGCAGACTGGAGTTCACGCTATCTGTCGGACAACAGCGATTGGAGATTGGATGTGGGAGTATTCTCCGCTATATCGTCCATATGGGGTCCTTTTGCCATTGACCTCTTCGCGTCCAGGCTCAATACCCTACTACCCCGGTTCTACAGCTGGCGCCCGGACCTAACCGCGGAGGCAGTGGACGCCTTCCTACAAGACTGTGGACGCCTTCCCTCTACGCCTTTCCCCCGTTTGCCATGATACCTCGGGTCCTGCTCCAAGTTCGACGCCAAATGGCCGACCTGATCCTACTAACCCCTTTCTTCGGGACCCAATCCTGGTTCCCACAACTCCTGGAACTGGCGGTAGACATGCCCAGACTGCTGCCGTCTCTACCAAACCTCCTCCTGGACCCATCGGGCCTCCAGAATCCCCTCCTGGTGGACGGGTCGTTGATACTGCTAGCGTGGAGGATTTCGGGAGTCTCTAGGAAATCCAAGGGGTTTCTGACGCAACTCGACGCCTCCTGGCTGACGCATGGGCTCCCGGGACTAGACGAGCATATGGGACCGCTTCGAGAGCTTGGACTGGCTGATGCCTGGCTCGGAACTTGGATCCCGTTTCTGCACCTGTGACTGCGATCCTCCTATTCCTGACTTCGCTTTTTGAAGCTGGTCAGGCATATCGCACGATTAATTCATACAGATCGGCCATATCCTCGACTCACCAAGGATTTGACGGCTACCCAGCAGGCCAACATCCATTAGTGTGCCGATTACTTAGGGGCTCACGCCTGTCGCACCCCCCTAAACCTCGTTACTCATCTACATGGGACATCTCCTGCGTTTTGTCGCTGTTCTCATCCTGGCCGCCTAATGCAGAGCTCTCCTTGCGACAGCTGTCGGACAAATTGGTCTCCCTGTTCTGTCTCATTTCATGCAAATGGGTATCGGATGTTCGTGCCCTAGACTATGATGCTAGGTCTTTCACTCCGGACGGGGTGACGTTTAACATCTCCAGGCGCACCAAGACCGCTATTCGATCGGTTTCTTATCCAAGCTTCCCTGGTACTCTAGCCCTATGTCCAGTGGCCTGCCTACGGGAATATGAACTTCGAACGAGCGCACATCGAGATACGTTGTCTCCCCTGTGTCCAGTACTACATTGGCTCGCTGGGTGAAATGGGTGATGTCTCTGGCCGGTGTGGATACGTCCATCTTTGGTGCCCACTCAACCCGAGGGGCATCGGCCACGTCCATGGTGAATTCAGGTGCACGTCTGGAAGACCTGATGAGAATGGCCGACTGGTCCCGCGAGTTTTACTTTCGACCTTTGCCGCACGTTTTTTCTCCAGTTATTGATCAGCTTTAAACTTGCAATATGAGCCTCCGTGTCTTGACATAAAATTACATGATTTTGCTATTTCATGACGAAAAGTCATGATTTTATGAAAGACACGGAGGCGAGTATTGTCCCACCCTTCATTGTTATTTTACTGATTTACCCCACCCGGTTGTTTCTTCTCTCCTGCAGATTTCCAGGATTGGTAGGTATTCATTATGCGCTCTGGGTTTTGTATAGTTTCAACCGTTTATTAACCTGTTCATGTTACGTGATTATTTGAAATGCCTATGATGAATTATGCACACTATGTTGCTTCTGTCTAGTTATAAAATTATGTCCTGGCATACACACTCTGGTTCAAGTACCGATTTAACCGTTCGGCTCCTGTCTTTTTTGTTTTCACAGGTTGATACCTTGTTGATCAAGGGTCTCCAGCATCTCTCTCTCGGCTTTACCAAGTGGCCAGGAAGTTTGTGGACAATGCTGTGATGGGTCCCTCACTGTTGGAATCTTGTTTACTGATGAATCGGTCCCAGTTTCGTTATGGTTCCTGATCGGAGTCCGGCTGGATTTCGGATCGCCTGTTCTATTTGGTTTGGACTGTTTCATCGTTCCTGTTTGATTATTATTGTCTCGCATCTCCAAAGAAAGAGGAAATGTGTGGGGATGTGCTGACTATTATACTGGGACTTAGTATGGGTGTAGCCTATCACTATGGTTACCATTTTTTTTCTTACTGTTGTATTCTTTGCTGCTATTGGTGGACAGTAAAGAAAGGGTTAAGCAATACTCGCCTCTGTGTCTTTGATAAAATCATGACTTTTCGTCATGAAATAGCAAAATCATGTAATTAGCAGCACCTGTCTGCAACTTAGCCTCTTAATTCCTGGCAGCAGTAAGGGTATACTTAGTTTTTCACACATGTTTTTTTAAATTTTGGTTTATTGTTGCTAGATAAATCATGACACGGTGTAATATGTCAGGTGTTGTTGTTCATTTGAGGTTGTATTTACCTAATTCTAGGACCTGCTAAGGAACAGATGACTGTTATTATGTCCTGATCTGTAAAACCATAGAATTAAAATAGGGTGTACTTTCTTTTTCCAATGACTGTATTTATATAACTGATTCTCTGTGCTATTACTCTGAATATCATTACATTGTATTGCCGTCCATACCGTGAAGTTACCTGCTGTATGTAACCCTGTGAAACAGCCTGCTTTTCTGTTCTACAGAAATAATCCCACCATCTGCACAGAAAAAGCAAGCCTTGTCTATTATTCTTCAACTGAAACTGAAATAACTGTATGGCGCGTCGCATTAGTGTTTATGTGTGTCACAGTCTGTGTGTCGCACGGAGGTGTCCGACCGGAAGAGAAGCGCATTGCACAGTGCTCGTCTCCTGCCGGTCACTACATGTAGCACGGCCGAGCAGGCAGACCAATGTAGAGGACCTTCTGTTTCCTACCCAGTTTGACAGGAAGTGCTCACTTAGCTTACAAACAAGGGTAGGGGGGACAAAAGAAGGATACAGGAGGGGAGCGAGGACTGAAAAAGGCACACGAGGGGGGAAGCCAAAAGAAGGGCACAGGAGGGAAGGGGGCACAAACAGACAAACAGAGAGGAAGGGGAATAAGAGACATAAAGAGGGGGGAAAAAGAGACACAAAAGGGTCAGGGGAGAAACAGGTGCAAAAAGGGGCTGGGGGGAAAAAAAAGGCCTGACAGCTAGCCACACAAGTCTGCCTACAGTAAATAAGGTGAGAAGAGTCAACTTGGGCTGGGTATGTTATATTACTATATTGTGAATAGTGGTCAGGGAGTGTTAGAGAGAAGGCCGAGGGACCCTGCATGTATACTGCATATGCACAGCATGCGGAATCGGGTCGAAACTGCTTAAGTGACATGTTCAAGAAATAGAACAATATCTTGACTGCAGCAATGTTGCAAACTGATGCATGTCTGAAAAATGTGTCACTAACATGTTAAGTTTGGAAAGCTCTGCCCTAGACAACGAAGGTGTGTCAGCTCCCAAGTACCCAATTATTCCATACTTTGTACAATCCATATTCCGCCATCTCTTACCTTCCCTTATACCTTGTATGCCTCTTAGACCCCCTTATGTTTCTGGTAAAAATCCACCAGTATTGTAGCAAGGCTCCAGTGGACTGTGGTAGAGGATCTACCTCAGCCTGGTCTGACAGGAAGCTGCAATAAGCATGCAGGAAGTGGCCATAAAGATAGGGATATAATGTTCAATAGACTTCACATTCACTTTCAGAATAATAGCTATTTATCTGAATTATGGACGTTGGCGGTTCGTTCTAATCTCGTTACTCTGAAATGCCATATGGACGTATCAGGAAGCAAATGAAACTGGAAATGGATGAGCTGTTTTTTTTTGTGATTTGGCAATGTGAGAGTTAACCATGTGGCGGCTGACTGGCAAGCGCTAGCCAGATTAAAGTGTCAGGATTACAGTATGATCCAGTACGTAGAACTGTGTAACACAGAGGACTGATAGGTAACGTATACCGGACCTTAGAATGGCCGGACTAACGTACCAAAGAATAGCCGAGGTCAAGGGATACAGAAAGAGACACAACGATAAGAAAAAGCCAGGGGTCCGGAATGCCAGAAAACAGGGAAGTCAATATCAATGCCAAAGTCAAAACCTGAAAAACCAGAATCAATAACGCACTCTCAGACAACCACAAGGGAAACCACGACAGGAGGAGAACTGGGCCTAAATTCCCCACCTGTGGATCTGATTGGTTGTAACCGGCCTTTGACCCCAAAGGCAGTTACCAGGTTCCTATTTGCATGATTGCTGCTCAGCACAAACCCATTCTGTGGATTGATTGCTGCTCGGCACAACTTTTCCTATCAGGACAGTAAATGCCATTAATCACATTTTTATGTGCAGATGAATACGTGACATAAATAAATTAATTAAAAAAATGTAAAGTCTAAGGTGGTCAATATTACTCTCATATAAGTATAATGGAGGTGTAAAATCTCCCTTATGTTCCCACCCACCATATCCCAATTATTCCCCTCCCACTGCACCCATATTTTTTAATAGGTCCTCCACCTGCTGGCAACAGATGGGGGCAATAACCTACCAATCCAAGGCCTGTCCACCCTGGGTGACAGGCAGAAGGGGGGGGGGGGGAGTATAACATTTATTATAAAAACAAGTAGTCAAATCTTACATTTAAGAAGCAAATAATCAGCATAAGTCAGCACAACGCGTTTCGGCTAGATGCCTTCATCAGGTTTGTAGGCACTTGCCCAGTGCCACCACTCATATCTGGTGTCACAATAGCTTGCATTTAAAAACAAAAACATTTTTTTCACTGTAATAGATTGAATAGCAGTTAGTTGTCTGCAAGCGTCTGTGTGTCAGGCCTACAGCGTGTACTCTGCCAACCTCTGCCAGTGCACAGTGCCACTCATATCTGGTGTCACAATAGCGTGCATTTAAAAACAAAATTTTTTTTTCACTGTTATAGATTGAATAGCAGTTAGTTGTCTTCAAGCGGGTGTGTCAGGCCTACAGCGTCTGAGTGCGCACTTCCTTTCAGTCCCGCCGGAAACCGGAACCTAAAATTGAAGTTCCAGTACCGTGGTGCGCGCTGTTAAGCCGGCCCACGCTACAGGTAAGTAAAGCTTCATATTCGCTCCATAAGACGCACAGACATTTCCCCTCACTTTTGAGGGGGAAAAAAGTGCGTCTTATGGAGCGAAAAATACGGTAGTTGTCTTCAAGCGGGTGTGTCAGGCCTACAGCGTCTACTCTGCCAACCTCTGCTAGTGCACAGTGCCACTCATATCTGGTGTCACAATAGCGTGCATTTAAAAACAAAAAAGAGAATTTCACTGTAATAGATTGAATAGCACTTAGTTGTCTGCTAGCGTCTGTGTGTCAGGCCAACAGTGTCTACTCTGCCAACCTCTGCCAGTGCACAGTGCCACTCATATCTGGTGTCACAATAGCTTGCATTTAAAAACAAAAAAAGTTTTTGACTGTAATATAATAGCAGTCAGTGTCCTTCATAAGTGTGTGTCAGGCCTACAGCGTGTACTCTGCCAACCTCTGCCAGTGCACAGTGCCACTCATATCTGGTGTCACAATAGCGTGCATTTAAAAACCCAAAAACTTTTTTCACTGTTATAGATTGAATAGCAGTTAGTTGTCTTCAAGCGTGTGTGTCAGGCCTACAGCGTGTACTCTGTCATCCTCTGTCAGTGCACAGTGCCACTCATATCTGGTGTCACAATAGCTTGCATTTAAAAACAAAAAAACATTTTTGACTGTAATATAATAGCAGTCAGTGTCCTTCATAAGTGTGTGTCAGGCCTACAGCGTGTACTCTGTCATCCTCTGCCAGTGCACAGTGCCACTCATATCTGGTGTCACAATAGTGTGCATTTAAAAACCCCAAAACTTTTTTCACTGTTATAGATTGAATAGCAGTTAGTTGTCTTCAAGCGGGTGTGTCAGGCCTACAGCGTCTACTCTGCCAACCTCTGCCAGTGCACATTGCCACTCTTATCTGGTGTCACAATAGCATGCATTTAAAAACCAAAAAACTTTTTTGACTGTAATATAATAGCAGTCAGTGTCCTTCATAAGTGTGTGTCAGGCCTACAGCGTGTACTCTGCCAACCTCTGCCCTATGCACAGTGCCACTCTTATCTGGTGTCGCAATAGATTGCATTTAAAAACCAAAAAACTTTTTTCACTGTTATAGATTGAATAGCAGTTAGTTGTCTGCAAGCGGGTGTCAGGCCTACAGTGTGAACTCTGCCAACCTCTGCCAGTGCACAGTGCCACTCATATCTGGTGTCACAATAGCGTGCATTTAAAAACCCAAAAACTTTTTTCACTGTTGTAGATTGAATAGCAGTTAGTTGTCTGCAAGCGGGTGTCAGGCCTACAGCGTGTACTCTGCCAACCTCTGCCAGTGCACAGTGCCACTCATATCTGGTGTCACAATAGCGTGCATTTAAAAACCCAAAAACTTTTTTCACTGTTATAGATTGAATAGCAGTTAGTTGTCTTCAAGCGGGTGTGTCAAGCCTACAGCGTCTACTCTTCCAACCTCTGCCAGTGCACAGTGCCACTCATATCTGGTGTCACAATAGCGTGCATTTAAAAACCCAAAAACTTTTCTCACTGTTATAGATTGAATAGCAGTTAGTTGTCTTCAAGCGGGTGTGTCAGGCCTACAGCGTCTACTCTGCCAACCTCTGCCAGTGCACATTGCCACTCATATATGGGGTCACAATAGCGTGCATTTAAAAACAACATTTTTGTTTTTACTGTTATAGATTGAATAGCAGTTAGTTGTCTTCAAGCGGGTGTGTCAGGCCTACAGCGTCTACTCTGCCAACTTCTGCCACTGCACAGTGCCACTCATATCTGGTGTCACAATAGCGTGCATTTAAAAACCCCAAAACTTTTTTCACTGTTATAGATTGAATAGCAGTTAGTTGTCTTCAAGCGGGTGTGTCAAGCCTACAGCGTCTACTCTTCCAACCTCTGCCAGTGCACAGTGCCACTCATATCTGGTGTCACAATAGCGTGCATTTAAAAACCCAAAAACTTTTCTCACTGTTATAGATTGAATAGCAGTTAGTTGTCTTCAAGCGGGTGTGTCAGGCCTACAGCGTGTACTCTGCCAACCTCTGCCACTGCACAGTGCCACTCATATTGGTCTCACAGTAGCTTGCACGCATAGTACCACTAATCGAAAAAAAATGACAGGCAGAGGCAGGCCACCCCGCAGGGGCCGTCGTGGTCGTGGTGCTGTGATTCCCTTTTGCCCTAGAATAATGCCCAGTTTTCAGAGGCCACGTACCCTAAACTTGAAAAGTTCTGAGGACATAGTTGACTGGCTAACACAGGACACCCAATCTTCTACAGCTTCCGCTCGGAACCTTGACGCACCATCCTCCTCCAGCTTAGCTTCGGGCACCTCTCAAGATATCGCTCACCCGCCTGCCGCCACCACCAACACTAGCACCACAGCCGCTTCACTTTATCTGTCAGAGGAATTATTTACACATCCGTTTGAAGAAATTAGTGATGCGCAACCATTATTGCCAGAGGATGTAGATAACAGGGATATGTCTCAGTCAGGCAGCATTACACACATGGACGTACGGTGTGATGATGATGATGTTGTACCCGCTGCTGCTTCCTTTGCTGAGTTGTCAGATACAAGTAAAGCGGTTGATGATGACGATGCGTCCATGGATGTCACGTGGGTGCCCGCTCGGCAAGAAGAAGAACAGGGCGAACGTTCAGATGGGGAGACAGAGAGGAGGAGGAGACGAGTTGGAAGCAGGGGGAGGTCGTCGCAAGGAGCTAGTGGCACAGTCAGACAGCATGCATCGGCACCCGGGGTCAGCCCGACAGCACGCCAATCAACGCATGCTGTGTCCACCACCAGAATGCCGTCATTGCAGAGCTCAGCAGTGTGGAATTTGTTTTGTGTGTCTGCCTCTGACAACAGCGATGCCATTTGCAACCTGTGCCAAAAGAAACTGAGTCGAGGGAAGTCCAACACCCACCTAGGTACAACTGCTTTGCGTAGGCACATGATCGCACATCACAAACGCCTATGGGATCAACACATGAGTACAAGCAGCACACAAACTCAAAGCCGCCATCCTCCTCCTGGTCCAGCATCTTCAGCCACATCAACCACTGCTGTCCTCCTTGCCCCCTCTCAACCATCCGCCACTCCGTCTCTCGCCTTGAGCAGTTCCCGCTCATCTGCCCACAGTCAGGTGTCTGTCAAGGACATGTTTGAGCGTAAGAAGCCAATGTCAGAAAGTCACCCCCTTGCCCGGCGTCTGACAGCTGGCTTGTCTGAACTATTAGCCCGCCAGCTTTTACCATACAAGCTGGTGGAGTCTGAGAAGTTCAAAAAATTTGTAGCTATTGGGACACCGCAATGGAAGGTACCCGGACGAAATTTCTTTTTACAAAAGGCAATCCCCAAAGTGTACTCGATTGTGCAAAAGGAAGTAATGGCATGTCTGGCACACGGTGTTGGGGCAAGGGTCCATCTGACCACTGATACCTGGTCTGCAAAGCATGGTCAGGGCAGGTATATCACCTACACTGCGCATTGGGTAAACCTGCTGACGGCTGCCAAGCATGGAATGAGTGGCTCTGCAGAGGAGTTGGTGACACCGCCACAACTTGCAGGCAGGCCTGCTGCCACCTCCTCTACTCCTCCTACTCCATCCTCTTCCATAACCTCCTCGGCTGAGTCCTCTTCTGCTGCGTCTTGCTCCACATCAACGGCACCCCCCAGCTCCCCAGGTACTATTCCACATCCCAGATACGGCAGTGTCATGCCGTCTTGGGTTTGTTGACTTGCTTGAAAGCAGAGAGTCATACCGGACAAGCACTCCTGTCTGCCCTGAATGCACAGGTGGAAAAGTGGCTGACTCCGCAGCAATTGGAGATCGTCAAAGTGGTTTGTGACAACGGAACAAATTTGTTGGCGGCATTGAAGTTGGGCAAGTTGACACATGTGCTGTGCATGGCACATGTGTGTAATCTGATCGTACAACGCTTTGTGCATAAGTACACAGGCTTACAGGACGTCCTGAAGCAGGCCAGGAAGGTGTGTGGCCATTTCAGGCGTTCCTACACGGCCATGGCGCACTTTGCAGATATCCAGCGGCGAAACAACATGCCAGTGAGGCGCTTGATTTGCGACAGCCCGACACGTTGGAATTCAACACTCCTAATGTTCGACCGCCTGCTCCAACAAGAAAAAGCCATTAATGAATATTTGTATGACTGGGGTGCTAGGACAGCCTCTGGGGAGCTGGGAATTGTTTTGCCACGTTACTGGACGCTCATGCGCAATGCCTGTAGGCCTGCTCATGCGTCTTTTTGAGGAGGTGACAAACCTAGTCAGTCGCACTGAAGGCACCATCAGCGACATCATACCATTTGTTTTCTTCCTGGAGCGTGCCCTGCGAAGAGTGCTGGATCAGGTAGTAGATGAGCGTGAAGAGGAAGAGGAAGAGTTGTGGTCACCATCACCACCAGAAACAGCCTTATCAGCATCGCTTGCTGGACCTACGGCAACGCTGGAAGAGGATTGTGAGGAAGAGGAGTCAGAGGAGGAATGTGGCTTGGAGGAGGAGGAGGAAGACCAACCACAACAGGCATCCCAGGGTGCTCGGTGTCACCTATCTGGTACCCGTAGTGTTGTACGTGGCTGGGGGGGAAGAACATACCTTCATGGAGATCACTGAGGAGGAGGAACGGGAAATGAGTAGCTCGGCATCCAACCTTGTGCAAATGGGGTCTTTCATGCTGTCGTGCCTGTTGAGGGACCCTCGTATAAAAAGGCTGAAGGAGAACGACCTGTACTGGGTGTCCACGCTACTAGACCCCCGGTATAAGCAGAAAGTGGCTGAAATGTTACCAAATTACAACAGGTCGGAAAGGATGCAGCATTTGCAAAATAAATTAAAAAGTATGCTTTACACAGCATATAAGGGTGATGTCACAGCACAACGGGAATCTAAAAGGGGAAGAGGTGAAAGTAATCCTCCTCCTCCCACGACCACGCCGGCAAGGACAGGACGCTTTACAGATGTGTTGTTGATGGAGGACATGCAGAGCTTTTTAAGTCCTATGCATCGCCACAGCCCTTCGGGATCCACCCTCAGAACGACTCGACCGACAGGTAGCAGACTACCTCGCCTTTACTGCAGATATCGACACTCTGAGGAGCGATGAACCCCTTCACTACTGGGTGTGCAGACTTGACCTGTGGCCTGAGCTATCCCAATTTGCGATAGAACTTCTGTCCTGCCCCGCTTCAAGTGTCCTGTCAGAAAGGACCTTCAGTGCAGCAGGAGGTATTGTCACTGAGAAGAGAAGTCGCCTAGGTCAAAAAAGTCTAGATTACCTCACCTTTATTAAGATGAATGAGGGATGGATCCCGAAGGGACTGAAGGGACTGACAGTGGGCGATACATTCGACTAAAAAAGGCCTGATGAGATGAGCTGCCTTGGGCTAAAAATGGTCCACATGCTGCTGTATTTTAGCTCTGAATGCCGGTTGACTTGCGTGACTTATCCGCCACCAACTAGGGTTCAAGCAGCAATGTTTTAGGGCACCTTCTGCCTGTGAAACAAACATCAATTTTTCTGGCCTCTGGTGCTGCACTGTGTACATGCCTAATTTTTCGGGCCTCTGGTGCTGCACTGTGGCTTCAAAAACCAAACCAAAAAAAAGGCACATAACAGGGATTAAACTGATAGGAGTGGTGTGTTAAGTAGTGCTATTCCTATCTGGTGGCACATTAGATTGCACGCGCAGTGCCTCAAATTTGAAGTAGGAGGACCGACCAAGCATCTTTTTCCATCTCCCGGTTCCTAAAATCGATGCCATATACACGTCCCCTGATAGGGCGCCAGCTCGTTATTCTCTTGGGCGCCAGCTCGTTATTCTCTTTTTCACTTCACTACGGACACTTTACTGCACTGTGGGCACTTAGACCCACTCTTTGTCTTGCCCAGTGTTATTCCTAGCCAGCATCTGTGATGGGAAATCAGGCAGTCATCTAAACGTTTAGATTGAGCTTTATCTTAGAACACCCTTGAAGGTGTTTAAGGAGATTAGGGCTAGTTTAGAGGATTCTTCTTAGACCTCTCTGAGTCTTTATAGCCCTTCTACCTATCCTGCATTTCTGGAAACTAGCTAAGAGAAAGGGTGGCTTTGTGTCTGTGATACATTTAACTTTATATCACCTTATTGACACTTTTTATGACAGCATCACTCCGGTCTCCATACTCTCTGCCTATACCCATCTATTTAGAGGGAATTTCCTTGCCCCAGGCAATATTATATAATAGGTAATAGTATCACCATTATTACACAATTAGCCACTATAGGGGAATGAGTATAGTATCCCTTTGTTATTTATAAATGATACAATAAAGACTTTTGTCCATTACTCAATTTACTTTAACAAGGGGAGGGGCCAAGCCAGCAAGCAGAGCAGACACACAAAAGCTGAGCTCCCGCTGCAAATCCTGAGAATCCACGCAAATCACCAAATCCGAGCTGCACACTCACCTGAGCTTATGATACCTGAACTCAGGAAGACACGGTGAGAAGCCCAATACGAAAACAAGCACTTTGGAGCTCGGGAGCACAAGATGGCTAGCTGGGGCCTGAGACGGGGGGAGATGGCCGCTCTCCCCGACCACAAATCAGAGATACAGCCCCACAAATGTCCTGCTCCCCCCCCCCAATGACCGGTGGGGGTTATCCCGGTCCGACTCCAAGAAGACAAACACGGGTCGAGACCCTCAGAGGAAAAGCGGGAGAGCCGAGAGACGAGGCGCGGTCCAGCAATATGGCTGCTGCCACGTGCGCTCAAAGCACAGAACCGCCAGACCTCATGACCAAGCTAGATACCATACTTAGCCACGTTCTGGAGACGAATAGCAGAGAAGGAACAACGAAAGGAGGTACACAGACCGTCTAAACACCCACCCGAGGGACTGTTGCCACTCTCCCGGCGCAAACACAAACCTCCCTACGCTGTCAGAGTCAGAGCAGGGCGACCCAAACGACGAAGATCCCAGCGGACACGCATATGCAAGCGACTGACCTTACCGAGAACAGTGCACTGAAACAAGGAAATAGTCCTTCCTTGTTAGCGAAACAAGGAAATAGTCCTCTACTCGTAACAGGGATTAAACTGATAAGAATAGTACTACTTAACACACCTTATAATAACGCAGAGAGAGGCAATGCAGAGAGAGGAGTCTGAAGAAGAGGAGTCAGAGGAGGAAGGTGGCTTTGAGGAGGTGGAAGACCAAACACAGCAGGCGTCCCAGGGGGCTTGTTGTCACCTTTCGGGGACCCTTGGTGTTGTAAGTGGCTGGGTGGAGGAAGAGATCTTCAATGACATCAGTGAGGACAAGGAACGGGACATGGCTAGCTTGGTATCCAACCTTGTGCAAATGGGGAGTTTGCGGTTGTGCAAATGGACTGTTTGCGGTTGTTTGCGGTGCGTTAAACGGGGAGTTTGGTCTGTCACTGTGAAGCGGGCGTAACCCGTACACTACCTGATCGATACAACATCATACAGTAGGTCCCCCCCCCTCATTATTTTTATGGACCCCACCCACCGCTCACGGGTGGGGGCGGGCGGGAGGACAGTAGGTTCCCCCCCCTTATCCTTATTTACTGAATATTCCCCTGTATAACAATGTTTGGCATTTAGTGAATATTCCCTATTCTGCTCTGTGTCAGTGTGTATCAGGGTCTCTGAGGACAGGTGTCAATCCATATCTGCCAAGTTACCCTATGTAAGAGGGACAGTCCCTATTCTGCTCTGTGTCAGTGTGTATCAGGGTCCCTGAGGACAGGTGTCAATCCATATCTGCCAAGTGACCCTATGTAGGAGGAACAGTCCCTATTCTGCTCTGTGTCAGTGTGTATCAGGGTCCCTGAGGACAGGTGTCAATCCATATCTGCCAAGTGACCCTATGTAGGGGGAACAGTCCCTATTCTGCTCTGTGTCAGTGTGTATCAGGGTCTCTGAGGACAGGTGTCAATACATATCTGCCAAGTGACCCTATGTAGGAGGAACAGTCCCTATTCTGCTCTGTGTCAGTGTGTATCAGGGTCCCTGAGGACAGGTGTCAATCCATATCTGCCAAGTGACCCTATGTAGGGGGAACAGTCCCTATTCTGCTCTGTGTCAGTGTGTATCAGGGTCTCTGAGGACAGGTGTCAATACATATCTGCCAAGTGACCCTATGTAGGGGGAACAGTCCATATTCTGCTCTGTGTCAGTGTGTATCAGGGTCCCTGAGGACAGGTGTCAATCCATATCTGCCAAGTGACCCTATGTAGGGGGAACAGTCCCTATTCTGCTCTGTCAGTGTGTATCAGGGTCCCTGAGGACAGGTGTCAATCCATATCTGCCAAGTGACCCTATGTAGGGGGAACAGTCCCTATTTTGCTCTGTGTCAGTGTGTATCAGGGTCTCTGAGGACAGGTGTCAATCCATATGTCAAGGTGTCAATATGTCATATGTCAGGTGTCAATCATATCCATTGTGATTTAGGAATGTTAGGTGATTTATGCCCTTTATGGATTAAAACCAGACTCTGCATCAACTGTGTAATTTTCCATGGGAGTTTTGCCATGGATCCCCCTCCGGTATGCCACAGTCCAGGTGTTAGTCCCCTTGAAACAACTTTTCCATCACTATTGTGGCCAGAAAGAGCCCTGTGGGTTTTAAAATTCACCTGCCCATTGAAGTCTATGGCGGTTCGCCCGGTTCGCCGGTTCGCGAACATTTGCGGAAGTTCGCGTTCGCCGTTCGCGAACCGAAAGTTTATGTTCGCGACATCACTATTAAGAAACAGACAAAAGGTAAAGGGGGATTAAGAGATAAACAAGGGGGTGAAAAGGTTTAAGAAAGAGAGGATTAAGAGAAATACATACATAGGGAGGAGTGGGTGTGGAAGTTTGAAACTTGGGGAATGCCAACATACATTTCTGCTCTGAATTCCAATTGACCTAGGTACGCCTCTGGGTGAGAGCAGAGATGTGGCCAGTGACTTGCCACCTCCTGATGCCCACTGGTGGGGGTACAGAGGGAACCATTGACAGGCTCTTTGCAGTGAGCACAGTATACATGCCCCAACCCTTGGCATATCCGGTAGAAGCATAAGAGAGGATTATATACCTCCCTTATACTAATAGGGGATCATAACATTTTTATTTTAAGTACCACTAAATCTAGACCAAATCCAGGCTCATTCAGAGCCTGCTCTGTAAAATCTATTCATTGTTATTGTGAACAAAATTTGTGTTTTGCAGTTGAATCTTTAGTGAAAAACAATGTAGCAGGTGTATTTTTGCAGTATTTTGGTTCATCCAAATTGTTTTTCCACATGGATGCATAGATGAATTTATTTCAGGCAATTTTTTTTTTAGCTGTGCCCAAGTCTAACTTGCAGTCATCACCCCCTTGCGCTCACTACATGTTGTTTAGAGCTACATGTCAAACAGTGCAGAGGAACATGAGGATCCTCTATTAGTGTCCTGAGTGACCATGTTACAGTGGGTGAAAGTTTAGGGTAGGGGTACTCTGTGTCTATTACCCACGTGCTACTCTGATAGAGCAGTAGTCTTTTTATCAAAATTTAGAAGGAATATTATTCTTAGCAATCCTGAACATGCCATCTGAAAAACAAACAGGACAGCATGTTTTTGCCGATAGCTTTTATTCTCAGCTTTAGTGGTTAATCAAGTTGCGTTGTCAGCAACCAGCATAGAAGGAACCTCTTCATCTCTTGTAAGCAGCGTGTGTGTGTCAAACCACAGCATAATATTCACCCGTCCTAACTTTAGAACCCAGGAAAGGTACCATGTCATTTCAGTTAAAAACATAACAAGTCCTTATATTCTACAGGCCAGGTTTTCTTTTCCTTCTTGCAAGTTATGTAAGTAATAAATAGTCTGTTAACTGGATATTATAGCAGAGCCAAAGTTGAATTCAGATTAGCCCAATCTATCCACCCAACAGATTCACCATGAGTCTCATATATTGTATACTCTGATCATTTTTTAAGAAATATTACACACTCCATAGTAAGGAAACAGACACTCTCTGTTAGAAGTCAACTAATAGCAGGACTATGTTCCTTCACAAGTGCTGTTTTTGTGGCTTTTATGGTTTCTAGGGAAATGCGGGTTTATATTTTAAATGACAGTTACAAATATATTTTAAAGCAATAAATATATATTTCCTGGCTAATCATGGCAGCATCACTTATGGGTAGCTCCTCCCTTAGCAGTCACAGGACAGGAATTAATTAGATTAATTAATTAATTAGACTAAAGTCCCTCCTCCCCTTACACCACAGTCTTTTTTCCTGTCCTTAGCAAGTTCTACAGGACTTTTTACTTTTTATTTTATGGCCACCTTCCTGCGTTTGTCGTGGGTTCGTTCCAAATGAAGTTCAGCCTCTCTTCATTTGAAGGACCCAGTAAACAGCCTGCATGAGCAGGACTAACTGGGTCAGGTTCAGAGTAAGTACTGAACTGCTGCGTGGGATGTATATCTAGTGTTCTGAGGGAGACACTGTTCTAAGCTTCCTGGGGTTGGTTATCCTTAAAAATTTCCCCTTGTTCTGGAAGTGCCCCTAGTAATTGGGGTTGAAATCCCCCCCCCCCCCTTACCTTGCTGGCAGTGCTTTGGGGATCCATACTGCAGTCATCCTGATGGAGGGTGCTGTTGTGCTCTGTTGGGAGTTGTGTTTCCTGCCTGCATGCCCTGTGTTGCCCCTGGGGGCTTACTGGGAGTTGCTGTCCTTGTGGGGGCTGTGTTCAGCTCTTCCTCGGCCAGTGTTGCTGTTTTGCCGCGGTGTGCGTTCCAGCCACGGAATTGCCGAACCCGGAAGTGCCTCGCGCCGGCCGCGAGGCTTGGAACGCATGGCGTGCGTTCCAGCGCTCTGCGCATGCGCGGATTGGGCGCAGAGGTATTTAAACAGGGGAATACTGACACTTGCCTGTCAGCTGTTCGGAACTTCTGATTTGCGGTCTGAATTTTCGCCAGTTCTCCTTCTTGCTGTCTCCTGGCTGCCTGGAGTGTGTTTTCTGCCGTTATGAGGTAGGATTGCCTGTTTCCATGGTTTTTGCTGGGGGCTTTGGGTTTGCTTACCAGTTTGCCTTTTTGGACTTATTAGGTATGCGTTTCTGATTTTGCCTTTGTTCCTTTCATAGTATGGATTCTCCCTCTGCCTCTGCTAGATCCCTCTCTAGAAAACATAGGTGAGCCATTTATTTTGTTCAGGTAAAAGAGTGCCATACTGAGCCTGTAATATATGTTATATATGGCTTTCTTTCAGCCCCAGCAAACAGTTGGATTCTCCAGCAAGAAAATCCAGGGACAAGACCAACAGATGCATCAATTGTTCATCACCAGCTCCACCTGGAAGGAACCTCTGCAGGGAATGCTTGTCGGAAGGGGCTAATGTGCCCAGTAAGACTTCACCGCAGGACGACCTTAAACTTTGGATTTCCCGTGCAATTGCTGAGGGCTTTAAGTCTACCACGGGGTGTGGTGGCCCTCCTAAGAGACGCAGAGCGGAACCTCAGTCTTCCAGCTCTGAGGAGGATCCTGACCTGTGGGAGGTCTCGGATGAGGGGGAGGTCTCTGGACTCAAAGTCTATCGATAAACTTATTACCCTCCTCAGAGACACTCTTAGCCTCACGGAAGAAAAATCTGAATTGAGAGAGGCTGACAGGTTTTTTGAGGACTTGAAGCCTAATAGACCAACGTTCCCGGTACATTCCTCTATAAGGGACATGATCCTTCAGGAATGGAATAAGCCGGAGAGGAAGTCCACCTTGAAAAACAAATTCACGAGGACTTATCCTTATTCTGCCATGGACTGCTGCCTTTGGAATTCGGTTCCCAAGGTTGATGCTGCAGTGATCCATATGGCTAAAAAGACCACGCTTCCTATAGACTCCATGGCATACTTAAGAGAACCTGGCGCTAGGCTCGGCCCTTCATCCGGCAGTGGCGCTGACCACTCTCTCCAGGGCCTTAAGAGTTTGGCTCGCTAATTTGGAGGAAGACATTGGTCAAGGTGTCCGTAGAGAACATCTCCTGGAGAGTCTCAAGGATTTGAGCCTTGCTACTGAGTTTTGCTCTGAAGCCTCCCTGGACATCACTCGCATGATTGCCAAAGGTATGGCCCTGTCGGTGGCCTCCAGAAAGGCCTTATGGCTTCATTCCTGGGGGGCGGACTATGCCTCCAAAGCGTCCTTGTGTGGTCTCCCGTTCCAGGGGGATCTCCTGTTTGGTAAGATCCTGGAGGATGCCATTCAGAAAGCGGCTGATGGGAAAAAAGCGTTTCTTCCACAAGTCAGCAGAAAGAGTTTTTCCTCCTCCTGGAAGACCAGGCGATTCAATGATCGGTCCTTTCGGGACAGCAGAAGCTACAAGCCCGGAAGGGAGTATTCCAGGAATTCCTCGTGGAAGTCCTTCTCTCACTCCTCTTCCAATAAGGCTTCCAGAGGTAGAGGTGCCAGAACCTCCGGGAAGACCTTCTGAAGGTCTTCGGTGCAGTGGGTGGAAGACTGCAGTTCTTTTACCCGGTATGGGCCGCAAATGTCACGGACCTATGGGTTACTTCCATCATAAAAGAAGGCTACAGGATGGAATTTTCCTCTCGTCCACATGCTACCCTTTTCAGAAAATCAAAGGTGTCAAACGAAGGGCCATGAGGACTTGCATTTCCACTCTGCTGGAACAGAAGGTGTTGGAGGAAGTCCCTACACATGAAAGATTCCGGGGGATGTATTCTACTGTGTTTTTGGCCCCAAAGCCCCAGGGAAAGTGGCGTCTCATCCTGAACCTGAGTTCAAGGAGTGAACGCCTTTCTAGACGTAAGGACATTCAAAATGGAATCCTTACAGACTATCCTAAAGTGCGTAAAACCAGGAGATTGGATGAACTCCATAGACTTAAAAGACGCCTACTACCAAATCCCTGTAAACAGCAATCACATGCAGTTCCTTCGGTTCTGGGCTTTAGGAAGACATTTCCAGTTCCGAGGGCTTCCGTTTGGCCTCAGCTTAGCGCCAAGGACTTTCTCGAAGGTCCTTGTCTCTTTGATTGCCGTCATAAGGATGAGAGGTATCGAGATATTCCATTACCTGGACGACATACTCATCATAGGGCCTTCCCAAAGAATAGTGGAGCATCATACTTTAATGGCAATGAACATCCTGCAAGTTGGTCTTGCAGCATTCATTTCACCTTTAAGCTTGGGTTAGATGTCGTAATATGATCTTCCATCGTGGGCACTCATAAGTGGTTTGTTTATTTATCTATTAGCCCTCGTTAAGCACCATAATCGGTGTATGTGCGATGTGCTAGTTTAGTGAATAATCCCCTTTTACCAGATTTGAGTGATTGACATGAAGCCCCGCCTCTTTGACGGAGCTTCACACTCCCACTTAGCTGGACAGCCCAGCATTGAAGGATTCATGGCGATTGGATTGCTAGTTACTGCATCCCCTCCCCCTTGTCCGCCCACATTTGACGGACATGCTGTTGAACCTATGACCGCCGCCGAGTGTGTGCAGCAATGAGGATAGGCGGATCCGCTGTGGGATCACCTTATGATTGACCCACACTTCCACCAATGCATAGGCACTACTCGGCTATGATGCGGCATAGGAGGTGGGACAGAATGACACCTTCAATTTGCCTCGATCAGCTGCAAGCCATCTGGTCATGATACGTCGGATATTTAAGAAGCCTGGGAGCACACAGTGTTTGACTAGCTCCTGACGACGGCGTGCATACACGCTGAAACGCGCGTCGAGCGTTTCCTTTACTTTATTTTTCTTATGTTTGTCTCACACCTTTAGGTAGCACTTTATAGTTTTTTATTAGGTGACTTTTCGGTTTGCCAACGGTAGCAGGCATTTAGTGTGTTTGCCCTAGTTAAGGTGGTTGTATCCACATATTATACTAGGCAGCTATTGGAGAGATATTTTTGGGGGTTCTCTTGTTTGTTACTCCTCTATAGCCCTCGTGCGGGGCTATTCATCTAGTTTTACTATTATTTTGTACTAGTATGATATATCAAGCAAGTTGGGGGTACAGGTTATGATTCATTATCTCTCACCTGTTCATTCTCCTATTACTCTCTCTCTCTTTCCTGTTACCGGGCATTCAAGTGCCTTTTCCGTGTCCAAAGTTGCTTCTCAGGATCCCCTTGTTTCAAGGGTCTCCTTTTCTGTGAACATCCTGCAAGATCACGGGTGGCTTCTCAATATAGAGAAAAGCTCCCTGATTCCGTCTCAGACCATCGTGTTCCTCGGAGCGGTGATAAATACCATTTCTGCCCGTGTGTTTTTATCTCCGGAGAGGGTCATGAAGATAAAAGACAAAGTCAAGAAGCTCCAGGTTCTCGAAAGGGCCTCGGCAAGGGAAGTCATGAGCCTCCTGGGTTCTTTGACGTCTACGATAGGCTTGGTGAAGTGGGCCCAATGGAAGTTTCGCCCTGTACAGAGTTGCTTCCTTCTCCAGTTCGACAGAGAAAATACGGATTGGGAACAGAAGATATCTCTGCCACTACCAGTAAGAAAAGAGTTGAACTGGTGGAAGAACGGGAAGAACCTAGCAAAGGGCTTTCCCTTGGAAGAGCCTCCGTGGACCGTTATTACGACAGATGCCAGTTCTTCTGGTTGGGGTGCCCACCTCGATTCCTCGTGGACTCAGGGGAGGTGGACCCGAGAAGGAAGTCGGCTCCACTCGAACCTAAGAGAACTACGAGCTATTTCCAAGGCCATTCGGGTATTCCTTCCAAAGATCAGGAATTCCTGGGTGTTAATCAAGACGGACAACCGGGCGGTGGCCTCATACGTAAACAACCAGGGGGGCACAAGGAGCAAGCAGCTCTTGAAGGAACTAGCTCCTTTAATGGAAATGGCCATGACCTATCTCCAGGGACTGAAGGCCATCTATCTCCCAGGTTCGGAGAACGTAACGGCGGATTTTCTCAGCAGAACAGAAATTCTCCCGGGAGAATGGAGACTTCACCAGTCGGTTTTTGCTTGGATCACCCATCGGTGGGGCATGCCCCAGATCGACCTGATGGCTTCGTTCAGGAATCGCCAGGTGGAGAATTACTACTCCCTCCACCCAGAGAGTCAGGCATTGGGCCAGGATGCTCTATCTCTTCCTTGGTCGTTCGATCTGGGGTATGCGTTCCCTCCCCTACCCATGATACCCAGGTTCCTGAGGAAAGTTTGGTCAGAAGGGAAGAAGGTTATTGCCGTAATCCCAATTTGGCCTCGAAGGCCGTGGTTTCCCCTATTGTCAATGTTGAGCCGGGAACAGCCTCGGCCCCTGCCTGTTCTGGAGGATCTGCTAACGCAGGGTCCAATATTCCATCCTCATCCGGAACACCTCAAATTGGGGGTGTGGGTCTTGAAAAGGAAAGACTTCGACAATTAGGCCTTTCAGAAGCAGTGGTCAATACCCTCTTACACTCAAGGAAGGCTTCTACATCCTCATGCTACCATAGAATCTGGGATGTGTTCCAAGAATGGGCTTCGGCCAAGCAAGTTGACTTCATACGCCCTCGCAACACTGAAATCTTGGAGTTCCTCCAAGAAGGTCTGGATAAGGGCCTTAGCATCAGCACTCTTAAAGTTCAATCTTCGGCCCTGTCAGCTTTGTGCAACACCTCTTGGTCATCAGACCCATTGATCTCCAGGTTCTTCAAGGCAGCTTTCAAGTTGAGACCGCCTTCGAGATCCACTACCCCTCCTTGGGACCTTCCGCTTGTTCTCGACTACCTGACTGAGGATCTATTCGCTCCTCTTGAGGAGTTGGATGCTGTCCTCCTAACTTACAAAACATTGTTCTTAGTGGCAATTACTTCCGCTAGGATAATTTCAGAGATCAAGGCCTTCTCCACCTTGCCTTCTTGTCTACAATTCTACCACGATAGAGTGTGCCTGAAACCTAATCCAGCTTTCCTTCCTAAAGTGGTCTCTCGTTTTCATCTATCTCAAGAGGTGGTCCTGCCATCCTTCTACCCCAATCCTTCTTCACCTGATGAGATCAAGTGGCAACGTTTGGATGTCATGAACTGCCTGTCTATGTACCTTGAACGTTCTGCTCCTTACAGGAAAACTCACCAGCTTTTCGTTTTGCCTTCAGGGGCCAGGAGAGGTGAGGCTCTAAAGATCGCTCTCCTCCACTGAAGATAAAGGCTCATTCAACCAGAGCATTGTCGACTTCATGGGCTAATTGGGCAGAGGTTCCATACGATGACATTTGCAAGGCAGCCACCTGGTCTTCCCCGATGACGTTCATGAAACACTACAAACTAGATGTGGATACTCCTTCCACCTCATTTGGGAAGAGTGTCTTGTCTACGGTTTCTTTGTCCCGTTGATATTAAATTCAATCATAGCATAATAATTTGTGTATTTTATCGTGATTTTATTCCCACCCTATTTCCTGTGAGCTTGGGTATTACCCATAAGTGATGCTGCCATGATTAGCCAGGAATAGAGAAAATTTATGACAAACTTACCGTAATTTTCTTTTCCTGGCTATTTCTCATGGCAGCATCAGAGTTCCCGCCCATTTTTTGTTTCAGCTTTATAATTGGACTGTGGTGTAAGGGGAGGAGGGACTCTTTATACCTATCAGTCTAATTAATTAATTAATCTAATTAATTCCTGTCCTGTGACTGCTAATGGAAGAGCTACCCATAAGTGATGCTGCCATGAGAAATAGCCAGGAAAAGAAAATTACGGTAAGTTTGTCATAAATTTTCTCTATTTTTGCTATTGGCATTAACTGTGTTTGCTAAGCGGCCATGCATTAGTACAGAGGTAGGCAGCTTTCTGCACTCCAGATATTGAGAATTACATCTCCTCTGATGCTTTGCCAGCATTAAGACTGAGGCTGTAAGAGCATTATAGGAGATGTAGTTTACAACATCTGAAGCGCCAGAGGTTGCCTACCCCTGCATTAGCAAACTGTGTATGGCATGTGTTCCAATTTTCCTGGTCTACTCCATCTCAGCATCATACCTCCTAAAGTTGAAAGGCATTATGTGGCAATGTAAGCCTTGTGGGGGAGATCGAGGTGGTCCTATACCAATGATTTGTGAAAACAGCACAAATAAGTAATGTCCAAGTGGGGTTGGCGTGACAACTTGTCATGTTTCTCTCATAACCTCCTAGTTTGGGAGCTGGGCACCCGGTGAAAAGCTATTTATTTGTAGCCATTTAATGGGTTACCGCTTTAAATATGACAAAAAAAAAACTATTCATAGTATTTCGTTGTTTGAAAATTATCTCAAAATTTTACACGGATGGTATCTGACACCAGAACGGTTAAGTAATGTTTCAACCCAACATTAGTGATCTTTGTTGGAGGCAGGTACATTCCCACCATATATGCTGGTACATTCCCACCATATATGCCGTATAGTTGCAGATTACCTCTCGCATCTCCAACAAAGATCACTAATGTTGGGTTGAAACATTACTTAACCATTCTGGTGTCAGATACCATCCGTGTAAAATTTTGAGATAATTTTCAAACAACGAAATACTATGACGTTCAAGTTAGAAAAATGAACTTACAAGTTTAACACAGACCCATATTGAACTGACCCCCCAACTCTTTTTGTTCATTTTGGATTTCCCATAATTGAAAGAAGAAATAAAAATGCTAATTGTGCATATATTACTGGCTACCAAAGTCGGTTTGGCGAGAAAATGGAGATCTGAGGCGATCCCTAAGTGGACTGAAATTGCCTCACAGATTAACTAGCAGAGATTCATGAAGAAGGCTGTAAATGTTAGTATTGAGAACTTGGGGTTATATGACATATGGAGACTCTAGCCTCTGGTTACAGACTTTCAACTAATGCCTCCACTCTCACGCCGGGCCGACAGGTATGAATGGTTGTGTGAATGGAGTTTGATTTTCTACGTCAGCGTATTTGTAATAGATACTTTTAATAGAATTACACTTCAACACTTTATTAGATTTAAAGGTTTGAGATAATGGAAACGGAAAGGAGGAGAAGATAAAAAAAGGAGGGAGTGAAAAAGAACAAAAATCACAGCAAATAAAACAGTCACTTTAATTTTCCTACGCTTTTGATCAATCCCTTTCAGTATCATAAATATTTGAATCACCTAATTTATCACTGAGGAATTGACACAATGATGATACACAAGAACAAAAACTGACCAGCTCTTAATTTCTAAATCTGAGTGTCAAAAAAAAAGAAAGAAGGGGCGGAGCCTGGACGCCAATGGAGCAGGACGTGTGAAGCCTGAGCTCTCCCATCCACGAGCCACAATCAGCTAACATCGGCACCTTTTTCCGACCATCCGCTCACGTACCAGGGGCACACACCAGCCACAGATCCCCCCGAACAACATCGCCATGGGGGGCACTAAAAAAAGAAAAGACACCCCTTTAATGGTGGCATCTATGTTCCGCGCCACCAGGGAACAAGGGCGGCCATCTTTAACGCAGGAGGCCCAAGAATCCGGGGCTGAAACTGACGAAAGTGAAGCCCCTGAAAGGGAACCAACAACAGCCTACCACACACCACGAGAGCCGCTCACCAAAGCCGACCTCCGCCAAATGCTGCAGGACGCCACGGCGGACATAAAGGCACACACGGCCACAGAACTGGAGCAACACATCTCAGGCCTAAAAGGAGAAATCGAGGCCCTTAACAACTGCACTACCCAGGCAGAAGCCGACATCAGGGGCGTATTAGCCGCGAGGCAAACAAGGCATTTGCCTTGGGCGGCATTTTCCAGGGGGCGGCAAAAAACGCCGCCCCCAAATGTCTTGTTAGCCTTGCGGCTAACAGACATGCTGGGCTGGTTGCTGGGCGGCCGGCGAGGGAGCTCTTCCCCTGAGCTCTCTGCTCAGCTCCCTCGCGCGCCGCCCGCAGAGTGAGACTGGGAGCCGGAATATGACGTCATATTCCGGCTCCGCCTCCCAGCCTCACTCTGCGGGCGGCGCGCGAGGGAGCTGAGCAGAGAGCTCAGGGGAAGAGCTCCCTCGCCGGCCGCCCAGCCTGCCCGCCAGTGCCGTCCTGCAGCCACTGGACCACCAGGGAATGGGAGAACCCCCCCACCCCCAGCATTCCCAAAGGTAGGGGGGGGGGAGTAAATAAAAAATAAAAAATAAATGTGTTAATGTGAGTGTGTGTGTGTGTGTCTCTGACTGTGTGTGTCTGTTAGTGTGTGTGTTAGTGTGTGTGTGTCTGTTAGTGTGTGTGTGTCTGTTAGTGTGTGTGTGTCTGTTAGTGTGACTGTGTGTCTGTTAGTGTGACTGTGTGTCTGTTAGTGTGACTGTGTGTCTGTGACTGTGTGTGTGTCTGACTGTGTGTGTGTCTGACTGTGTGTCTGTTAGTGTGTGTGTCTGTTAGTGTGTGTGTCTGTTAGTGTGTGTCCGACTGTGTGTGTTTGTTAGTGTGTGTGTCAGACTGTGTGTTTGTTAGTGTGTGTCTCACTGTGTGTGTCTGTTAGTGTGTGTGTCTCACTGTGTGTGTGTTCGACTGTGTGTGTTTGTAAGTGTGTGTCCGACTGTGTGTGTTTTTTAGTGTGTGTGTCAGACTGTGTGTGTTTGTTAGTGTGTGTGTCTCACTGTGTGTGTGTCCGACTGTGTGTGTGTTTGTTAGTGTGTGTGTCCGACTGTGTGTGTTTGTTAGTGTGTGTCTCACTGTGTGTGTCTGTTAGTGTGTGTGTCCGACTGTGTGTGTTTGTTAGTGTGTGTGTCTCACTGTGTGTGTCTGTTAGTGTGTGTGTCCGACTGTGTGTGTTTGTTAGTGTGTGTGTCCGACTGTGTGTGTCTGTTAGTGTGTGTCTCACTGTGTGTGTCTGTTAGTGTGTGTGTGTCCGACTGTGTGTGTGTGTGTGTCCGACTGTGTGTGTCTGTTAGCTAGTGTATGCGTATCTGTCAGTGAATGTGTGTGTATTTAGAAGGCAGGGCAGGGGGGAAGGGATGGGTGGGGGTGGCGCGCGCGCGCGCGGGGGGGGTGTCTGAGTTTTGTCCTGCCTAGGGCAGCACAAAACCAAGATACACCACTGGCCGACATCACACAAATTAAAGTGAACACCACCCAGCACAAACAAGACATCTATTACCTAAGCGATAAAGTGCAATTCCTAGAAGACAGCCTGGAAGATCTAAATAACCGTTCACGCAGGAACAACATCAGAATAAGAGGTATGCCAGAAACCGTGGACGCAGACGCCATCTTACCCACACTGCAAGATCTGTTCAGGTCCTTGCTCCCACACTCCTCAGACCAAGACAGGGAGATAGACAGGGCACACAGGGCCCTGCGACCAGCAGCCCTCAATCCATCAGTCCCCAGAGACGTAATAGTCCGCCTCTTACACTTTGCCACGAAAGAAAAAATCATGGCGGCGGCCAGAACAGCGCAACCAAAGCATGGGACTCACACGCTTGCCTTCTTCCAGGACCTAGCCCCTACAACACTAAGGAAAAGAAGGGACTTAAAACCCCTTACTGTGGCACTAACACAACAAGGACTAAGATACCGATGGGGCCACCCCTTCAAACTCCAAGTACGCATAGGAGAACAGGAACATGTCCTACATCATCCAGCGGCTATGGAAGACTTTGCAGCGGCCCTGGGGCTACAGCTCGCCACCATAACACCGCCGAGAGACCGCCGCAACAACAGCGGAATTAGAGAAGCCCACACGAACGAACGCCCTCATCCATCGCACCGACACCAAACAAGGAAAGGGCCCCCCCCCGACAACCGGGACTGTCAACCAGGCCACTGTGACCTGACTCAATCGCTCACGGCCTATGGACTCTCTCTCTACCCAGTGGAACAGACCGCTGTAAACCATACAAGGACTCAGGCCTGTATACCCTAAAGGGTTATAATGTTGAAATGTTTTAATGTTTTCCTGTTTATACTCATTCCCGTTACGAGGCTTTAATATGAGAAATAGTAGGCTGGCACACCTTCACGCAAAACACGCCAGACCGGGGAAAAGGCTTGAACTAACAGCCCCGCCGAAAATCCCCGACCCTACCCCCCCTAATTTGCGCTACTCTCACAATCTCCCACAACGCTAGGCCTCCTTGGGAGGCGAGGGGCTGGCAGACACCACTTTACAGCCCACACTACACTCCCTTTACTCAGCGAGCTATGATACAACCCGCCACCCAGGCAAGCTGGCCCACCCCGTGAAAAGGCCCAACACAAATACTCTGGGTCGTGCTACGCTACCTATAACAGGGCACATAAGCGGTAAGGCGCTATTCCCCCCCCCCCACTAAGACAGGTGTACCAAATGATGCTGATCCCCTTTTACTATACTTTACTTTGCTAGGACTCAAAAACAGCAGCAACACAATCCTCCCTTCACTGTGGCACGAATGTCGGTAGACACTCTTTCTCCACAGCGGAACCTACCGCTGTACCTCAAGCGGGGACGCTGGCCTATACACCCAAACATATTACAATGTTGAAATGTTTTACTGTTTTACTGTTTTACTGTTTACGCTCATCTTTGCTATAAAGTGTATGTGGGAGGTAACAGACTAACGCACCAGTATGTTAAACATGCCAGACCAGGGGACTAAGCCTAAACTAACAAGGCCACAGAAAATCCCTAACCCTCCCCCTCTATTTCTCTTTTCACAATCCCCCAGAACACTGAACCGCCAAAATGGAGAGGGTCCGGCAGGTACCACTATACAACCCAAATTACGTCCCCAATACTCAGCAAGCCATGGCACAACGTGCCATTATGACAAGCGGACACACCCCGTGCCACGGGCCAACAAGACTACTAATCTCAATTGATGTAGAATTATTAAAAATCTTTATTGAACTTGTATTGAATTATTGTACTAACTCCATTTTAACCTCACACTGTGACAGACCCTCCATTTTGTCCTCATTACCTGACAGATCCTCCATTTTAGACTACATTACATTACAGAATTTCCCAGCAACATTTAATACAATGAACAGAGACTGTATTTTCTATAAAGACATGACTAACCCAGGAATTGCTGAATCTCCTGTAATTTGCAACATAGTATAATCTGAAGGCCATGAGAACACTGTACTAATGAAGTGTTCTATTCATAAGAGAACCTTGCACCTGATCACAAGACTGACATCACTAACTACGTAAAATGACGCCCAAGCCCCCCTTTCCACCGAGTAAACCTCATGCTGGGAAGGATGGCGCTTGAGCCATCCGTCCACACCCGTGTCCAGAACAACACCACCTCTCGGTGGGAGGACACCTAGCTGACCACTTAGTTTCTGAGCCAATTAATCATATTGATGGGTGGACACTAACACAGACACTTAACAATTAATCCAATTAATGATGTTTATTTACTGATATCTCGATAATCAATGATGATGCAAAATTCCCCTTAAAAGGGCCTGCGAGCCCGCTCTTTCTTCACTTGCTAATAAATTTCCTCGAAGTTATTTTAACCTGAACTCCGTGTGTCAGTCTGAATTACTTCTGCGTATACGCAATCTAATTTTCTCAAATTTGGACAGGAACAGATAGACATTTAAACATCTTTGTTTATTTCTAAATTATACTATAACAATTTGGCGCCCAACGTGGGGCATCGGGCTATGGCCTCTGGCCGGTAAGCCGTCCTAAGTAAGACGCTGTTGGACGGAGGAATCCGGGGGGAAGGAAAGGGAGATTGATCACCTCCGATTACACGGTAGAGACTTCTGCAGAGCCACCGGTATGTTCCGGCCCCTTTGATTGACCCGTCCACATGTCTGTGACTGCTTCCCGGGAGGACATCAAAGACAGGTAATATCTTGCCCGGTGTCTTGTTACTCACTTGTTTACCTGCATTTAGTCTATCTGTTGCCTGGGTGTGTTTGTATTGGCCTGTTTTAGTTTAAGTGCCCGGGTTGAGTGTTTTATTTGTTTCCCCTTTTGGGATAAAGGGGGGTGGACCTGTGGTAGTTTGCCTGGGGGTCCTGTGTTTGTCTGTTTACCCCTTTTGGGATAAAGGGGGGTGGACCCGGGGGTGTTTGCCTGGGATCCTCTGTTGCCTGTTTACTCCTTTTAGGAGCCACGTGGCTGTGGCTGTAAGGAAAAAGAGGAGGGGGGAATCTGTGGAGGGGTGTAGACTCATTGCTTCCTGGGGATTCCCCATGGTGTCACTTTGATAGCCTAGCTAGCCTCATTGTGCACATAACTCTGCTTGCAGAGAGGTGGTAACCTCCAGCTTCGAGCGCTGAGGCTGGTGGAATTCCAATTTTTTTTTTATTTGTGGCGGGCGGATTCAAGCAGGCATTGCTTGTCTCCAGCACCACGTGGTAGTAAGACTTATGAGTGGGTTCATAGGGGCGCTACGGGAGTGAGGATAGAGGTGGCCACACTTAGTGGACTGCTGTAACGAGGGAGGCTATACAGGATTCGGGTCGGAGAGGATTGCTGTTTCCTGTGGCCGCTGGTAGTGAGACTTACGAAAGTCGTTCTCCGAGCGGGGACACTACGAGGTTGAGGGAGGTGACTTTGGTCACACGAGTAAAGGAAAGGGATTACTGTTGATTTTATTTGAACTGTGATGCATGCACTGTATTTCAATTGTATTGTTATGTTTTTGTTTAATTAGGAGTCATTCAAACTCCTGTGTCTGTCTCTAAAATTTCACCTTACTTTGTACTTTTCCTACACTTCCTGTATTATTACTCTATCCACTCCTATTTCTCTTGATAGAGAAGTGATTGGTCACACACTTCTCACCCCGCTCCAATCCGTGTCTACCACCTCGGGTAGGCGGATTTAGTGACTGGTCTACGTTTTGGGAAGACGCACTTAAGGGGGACCCACCCTTCTTGAGTGGCAGTCGAGCATTGTAGACGTTCTGTTCCATTTTTCTTTCCCTATATCTGGGACGCCTGTATAGGGGGGATATGGGCCAGGAATTGAGTAAGCCCAGTAAGGGCTGGCTCGCATGTGATTTAGTTGAAGACAGAGAGGGAGAGGAGATGGTTAAAGGTGTTGAAAAGATTGCTAAAGTGTGTAAAATTGCTGTGCCTTCATGTGGTAGATTGCAGCCAGAAAGCTGGCGTAGATTACTGACAGAGAAGAAGGGCAAGCTTACAGATAATGATTTATTGCGGACTGCTGAAGCGTGGTACAGAGTAGCGAAGGCTATTCAGCAGGAAGGTTGGGTTGAGGAAGAAATAAATCACAAAGGTGTGAAATTGTTTGTGTATCATAATAATTGTGTTGCTGGGGCATTTCCTCAGCCAGCGTCCCAAAATGGCGCCCAGGGGATGTCTATCCCCAAGGTTCAGTCAGCAATAGGTGATAGCCAGCTGACTATGTTCCCCACTCCCAATCCTCCCAACACCCATCCCGTCACCTCCCCTGTTTGCCCGGTCCTGAATTCTGATGGATCTTTCTTTTCCCCTTCACCATCCCTAACATTCCCATCATCCTCATCCATCCCTGCGCTACCTTCTGTGCCTAATCCAAACATTTCATCTAACATTCCTTCCCTACACTCTCTCTCCGTTGATAATCCTACCCTCCCATCTGCATCCGCCCAAACTAACCCCTCCTCCCTTGCTACTGCCAATCCTACTGCACCCGCTCCGGCTCCTCCTTCTACACCCACCTCTACTAATCCCTCTCCGTCCTCTCCCTTACTCACTCCTCCCACGGCCCAGGTTCCCACCCCCTTCCCTAATCCCTACCTTACTGTCCCGCCCTCGCCAGGTTCCGCCCCAATCCCCACCCAGATGGCTTGGCCATACCCCTTCCCATACCCCATGTCCCTGCCCTATCCAAATTATCCATACCCCCTTCCCCAAGCCACTCCCCAGATCCCGGTCATGCCCAGTCCGGCACAGTCTGCCCCGGATGTGCCCACATCCAACATGGCCGCCACTTCTT
This sequence comes from Pelobates fuscus, assembly GCF_036172605.1. Classification (NCBI taxonomy): domain Eukaryota; kingdom Metazoa; phylum Chordata; class Amphibia; order Anura; family Pelobatidae; genus Pelobates; species Pelobates fuscus. Next base: position 147,743,667 of record NC_086317.1, read on the forward strand.
CCCTTAACCCTAACGCAGCTTCCTTTCACGCCTCCAATATGGCGGCCCCCAGTCCTCCGGCGCCCCTGATGCCAGTACTTCCCGATGATTATTCACCCCAAGCTCACAACTCACTAGCCACCCCAGCATCTGGGAATCCCTCATTTCCCCCGGTTCTGACACCTCAGGTGGTCCCCTTGCGTAGAAGGCCCCAGACCACAGATGAGGATGAGGATGACGAGGTATCCCAGGACTCGTTGGAGGCTGCGGGGCCCTCGACCCGCCGTTCCATCGATGATCCTTTTGGTCATAAAGGTCGGGGAGAACGGGCCCCTCCTAAATATGTTGCTTTTAATCCTACTCAAGCTAGTGCTCTAATGAAATCCCTCCCAGACCCAGAAAAGCAGCCTATGCCCTTTTACCGAGGGATAGTTCAGATTCAAAAGACTTATTCCGCAGCATGGCGTGATTTACTGAGCATTTGTGCTATTAAAGCCGGTGATGCATATTGGCCTAGCATGGCCTGTCACCTCAGCACAGATCTGCTTGTAAGTGACATTGATTACCCCTCCGGAGTAACCTTTTGCAACCAACTGAAAGAATGGGCTAAGGACAAACTTTCAGATCAGGCTGCTGGCCTTACTGATATTATACAAGACAAAGGAGAATCAGTGGAAAGGTTTCATGCAAGACTGTTTCAAATGTTTACAGATTTGGGTTTTGATCTTACTGACAAGATTCATTCACAAATGCTGTCTGGTGCATTTGTCCAAGGTGTTAAAGACTCCATACGCAAGGGAATCATTGCTGCACGCCCTGAATATAAGGAAGTCCCTCTGGATACCTTACTCTTAGTTGCTAGAGGTCTGGAATCTGCCCAGACTCCCAGAAGGCCCAGTTCAGCTCCTCTCATGGTGTCCCGCTCCACTCCTGTCCCAAAAGGCACCAAACCTGAGGATGGACATTGCTTTAATTGTGGGGCTAAGGGACATTTCAGAAGTGACTGCCCTGAACCCAAGAAAGAACCCAAGAGGCTGCCCAAGCCTGCCCCTGCCCCCAAGGTCTCAAAAACAGTTCCAATTGTTGAGGAACCAGATGATTAGGAAATTGGCAAGCCTGTGTCATTAACCCCTGTTATGGCAGTGTCTTCAGGGGACAAGGGGGGGGCCACTAGCAACTGTGACTCTACCCATTGAAGGACAACCTACCACATTTCTTGTTGACACAGGTGCAGCCCGAAGTGTTCTACGAGAACAAGACCTGCCAGACCAATCTTTTCTGTCAAATATTGATGTCTCTTGTGTTGGAGTGGATGGCCAACCAAGACACAGTCCTTTAACAACCCCATTACGAGTTGGCAACTATCCTAGCCTGCTTGCCCATTTTGTGGTATCCTCCACATGCCCAATTAACCTGTTAGGCGCTGATGTCCTCTCACGCCTGCAGGCATCTATCACCTTCACTCCAGATGGACAGGTAGAAATGTCTACTCCTCTATCTGAATCAGACACCTCAGCCTTGTGCTCCCTGCCTCTGATGCTGCATTTAGAAGAACCACGTGGGGAAGCAGCGGAACAGAGGTCCAACTTTCCAGATGTGCTAAAGACAAAGGTGCCTGCTAAATTATGGTCCTCTGGCCCAGAGGACATAGGTCACCTAAACGTTCCACCTGTGGTGGTAAAGCTCATTCCAGGAGCAAAGTTACCAAGAAAACCACAATATCCTTTAAAACCAGCTCAAGCTGCAGCTATTTCAATTCAAATCAAAGCACTCTTGGAGAAGGGTGCTCTTGTGAAATGCAAATCAGAATGTAACACTCCATTATTTCCTGTGAAGAAGAAAACTCCAAAAGGTGAGCCAGAGAAGTACAGAATGGTTCAGGATCTCCGTGCTGTCAATGAAGCAACTGTCCTGGACACCCCTCTTGTACCAAACCCTCACACTCTGCTCTCTGGAGTCCCACCATCTGCAAAATACTTCACAGTCATTGATCTGGCTAATGCCTTCTTCAGTGTTCCACTGGACCCAACCTGTCAATACCTGTTTGCTTTCACCCATGAGATGCAACAGTATACCTGGACTGTCATGCCCCAAGGGGCACAAAACTCTCCAAGTCAATTTGCAAGAGCCATGTGCTCCATCCTTGACCCATGGCAAGCAGACCACCCGGAAGTTGTTTTGCTCCAGTATGTGGATGATTTACTACTCTGTGGAGATGACATACCCACAACTGAAGACTGTTCAATTAGTCTCCTTTGCTATCTGGCAGAACAAGGGTGCAAAGCATCACTTCTCAAGCTGCAATTCTGTCAACCTTCAGTAATTTTCCTTGGTCATTGCCTATCTCAAGGTACCAGACATCTCACTCGGGACCCAGTCAGAGCAGTACTGGATATTCCACCTCCAAGGACTTCAAAATCTCTTCATGCCTTCTTAGGCCTCATTTCCTACTGCAGAGCATGGATCCCAGAAGCCTCTCTGCTTATGCAACCTCTCTATGATGCACTCAAGTCAGACCCATTCTGCCTGACCAATGAAGCTCTGGACAATTTCCGCACTCTAAAACGGCCATTGCATCTGCTCCTGCTTTAGGCCTACCAGACTATACCAAACCCTTCAAATTATTTGTCTCTGAAAGACAAGGCCATGCTACAGGAGTCCTTACCCAAACAAAGGACTTAAGAGGCCGCCAGAGGCCTATTGGATATTTCTCCTGCCAGCTGGATATTGTGGCCAGAGGGACCCCTTCCTGCCTTAGGGCTGTTTTTGCTGCAAGAGAACTTATTGAAAGAACTGCAGACCTGGTCCTCGGCCACCCTCTGGTTGTCTTGGCCCCTCATGACATTTCTGCCATTATCAACCAAGTCCAGCTCAAGCATGTGTCTCCTGCCAGACACCTGCGTCTACAGTGTCACCTCCTCCTACCTGACAACATTACCATACAAAGATGTCAAGTTCTTAATCCTTCCACTCTTCTTCCACTCCCTGAGGGGGGTATCTACTATGGGTTTATCATGGATGAAACCTACATCTACCTTCTCGCCGGGTGCATCAAGAGAATGCATCCAGATTTAACATTCTATAAAGAAGAAACACCTCTTTGTGAAGGCCCTGATTATGCCTTCTGTACCACGTGGTAAAGCCAAACATTACTCCTGAACCTTGCTATGAAGATGAGCTTTATCACTGGATGGGGGTGAAGCTCACTGCTCAAGATTTCTACTGTGATTCTGAAAGCATGGTTCTGATTCACCTACCTCCAGAACTCAATTACTTGTACCGTCATTGGGATACTGCTATTCCACATGTCCCTGTCACCAAGTTGAAAACAAGATCATGGAATGACCTTGGGCCCATGGCAAAATTATGGGCCACCATGGATGAATCACAGCTACAGGAAAATGGCATTGCCAAGTACCCAACAACTGACCTTCTTGAAACATGGCCACGCCATTTCCTGGAAAAAGAATTTCAAGATCTGGTCATAGTGAATAATTATGACCCGGAGACACCTCATGACTGTTTTGAACAGATGAAAATGGAGACAATACACTTACCAACTGTGCATGAGAATCCATTATCAAATCCTGATTTTACCCTGTTTGTGGACGGTTCAAGGTATGCTGATGAAGAAGGAAAATACCACACAGGATATGCCGTAACCACAACAGATGAAGTTATCAAGTCATCATCCCTACCACCAGCAATGTCTGCACAAGAAGCTGAATTACAAGCCCTGACTTCAGCATGCAAAATTTCCGAAGGAAAGCGTGCCAACATCTACACAGATTCAAGATATGCTCTGGGTGTGGCACATGACTTCGGCCTCATTTGGAAGACAAGAGGATTTTTTACCACTGCCGGTACACCAGTCAAACACAGCTCTGCAATCAAGGAACTAATGGATGCCCTCCTACTCCCTGAAGAAGTGGCCGTCTTGAAAGTCAAGGCACATGGGAAGTTGGATACAGATGAAGCAAAAGGCAACCATTTGGCTGATCAGGCTGCTAAGCAAGCAGCAAGAAGTTTGCAGGAAGTGGATGAAGAAGTGGCCGGAGAAGAAGAAGAAGTTCCTGTTTTTACCTTACAAACCCTTCCTACTGACCTAAGAATTTTGCGGGAACAGCAAGCTGCAATTACCCCCGAAGAAATCCAGAAATGGAAGAAGAAAGGAGCTATCCTAAAGGACGGAATATACTACAACAACTTTAAATTCTGCCTTCCTAAAAATTTATATCCAGCAGTTGTCCAATGGGCACATGGACCTGCACATCTGTCAAAAGACCTAATGGCCGCCCTCATACAAAAGTATTATGAAGCACCTGGAATCACAACATTGATCAACAGCTTCTGTAGGGCCTGTGTCATTTGTGCAAAATGCAATCCAGGAAAGCCAACCAAGGTGCCCTCGAAACACCTGGCTAAACCCATGTACCCATTCCAGAGAATTCAAATTGACCACATACAGATGCCCAAGAGTGGGCCTCATGAATATGCACTAGTAATAGTGGACATGTTCTCAGGCTGGCCAGAAGCCTACCCAGTGGCCAATATCACTGCCAAGACAACAGCAAAACGTCTACTTGCAGATATTGTATGTAGATTTGGACTTCCAGAAGTCATTGAAAGTGATCAGGGCCCAGCTTTTACAGCAACAGTGACTAAATAAATTTGGACTGCTCTGGGGGTGACCCTAGCCTTTTACACCCCTTACCACCCACAAAGTAGTGGTAAAGTGGAACGCATGAACGGCACTTTAAAAGCCAGAATGTAAAAAATGTCACAAGAAACAAAGATGCCCTGGCCAGAAAGCCTGTCAATAGCTTTATTCAGCGTTAGGCACACACCTAGAGGGAAGCATTCACTATCCCCATATGAGATTCTATTTGGGACAGCACCCAGACTAGGTTGTTATTATCCGCAACAGTTGCAGCTTCAATCTGATGTTTTAGTAGACTATGTAACTGAACTTGCAAGTGCCTTAAACAAAATACATGCCCAAGTTTTCTCTTCAATTCCAGATCCCGATTTGGATACAGGTACCCACAACCTGCTCCCCGGAGATTGGGTTCTGGTCAAGAAATTTGTGCGGAAAAATACCCTGGAACCAAGATTTGACGGACCGTTCCAAGTTCTCCTGATCACCGCAACCTCCGTCAAATTGGCCGGCAGGCCACACTGGATCCACGCTTCCCACTGCAAGAAGACTCCTTCCCCAGAGGAAGCAGATACCGCACAACCATGTACCTCTGGTATCTGTATCTCCTAATTAAGGCTCAGCAAGTAGCCATCACCAAAGATGTTAGTGGGTACACCTTCTGGTACAATTCATCATGTACCCGTGTGGCTACTTATACTTTTGACTACTGTGATATCGTAGAATGCCCATTTCCCACATCGCAGATTCAGAATATCTATAGAGATATCCCTCATGCAAAGGACCCCTATGTTTGTGTAGTTGACAAACAATGGGGGCACAATTGTGACCATTGGGGGGCGGCGGGATGGAATGCCGGGCCTGCCTGGGGTTACAAACCAAAAAGTGCCTTATCTAAATTAGATGATCATGGTAGATCCCTTCTCCAAAGAATGACTCTGAGAAAGCCTGGAGGAGGTACACCAATGAAATTAATTCTAAATATTGAGCATCCAAGTCCGACAGATGCAGACCAGTATGTAATGGGAATGTATTGGAAAAAAGGATCCTATAACAAGTTAGGGCATTTCTACCTTAAAGATATATGTAACTCTTCCGAGTGGCAAGGGGCCACCCATATGGTCTCAAATCCATTAAAACCACACATCCAGTCCTTTAAGGACATGATGGCCATCGCTAACCCCACCTTTGAAGATACCATGGCCGCTGAAACAGGTTTTAATGATGTTAATCTATGGTTAGAATGGATGAAATATAATGCCAACAAGCATAGCAAAACCGCATGCTATGTGTGTGGCGGTGCCCGGCCTCACCTGGGCACCGTGCCTTTAACCCTGCCAGTAGATATAGAAGAATGTGTTTTGAGTCTTTTTGCCTATCACTACGATTTCAACAGGTCCATATGTAAAGCATGACAGTAGAGTATCCTCTCCTAGCCAAAGATGTCAAACCCCCAGATGGTATTACAGTATATAAAGGTAATTACACTTGTTATGCTAATTATGATGGAATTGGTAAATTCTTGGGTAACTTCTCTAAGGGGTATTGTGCTACCTACAGAAATGTCTCCATGAACTTGTTGCAGTTCCATACTAGGTCCTTAGGGGATATTTACTGGTTGTGTGGGGATTTACAGCTAAGATCCAGAATGGACAAGGAATGGTGGGGGGAGTGTACTTTGGCTAAAGCTATCATGCCTATACATATTATCTCTGACACACACCCTGACATACATGAGTCCAAACACACACCAGCCAAGGATAAGCGCGAAGCCCCAGTAAAAGGAAGTTTTGACCCTCACATTTATATTGATGCCATTGGGGTGCCTAGGGGGGTGCCCAATGAATTTAAAGCAAGAGATGAAGTTGCTGCAGGATTTGAATCACTCTTCACCATAGTTACCGCAAACAAGAATTTAAATTGGATAAATTACATTTATTACAACCAACAGCGCTTTGTTAATTACACCAGGGATGCCCTCCAAGGATTAGCCGAACAGTTGCAGGCAACATCCCAAATGGCCTTCCAGAATAGAATGGCCTTAGATATGATTCTAGCCGAAAAGGGAGGGGTATGTAAAATTTTGCCCGACACCATGACATGTTGTACTTACATCCCAGAAAACACAGGCCCTAATGGTAAAGTTACCTTAGCCATAGAAAAATTGAATGAGCTCTCTGAAGAGTTAAAAAGGAATTCTGGGATAAAAGATCCCTGGGACAGATGGTTTGGTTGGATGACAGGATGGCAAAAGGCTTTAATGCATATTGGTATAGCAATACTAATTTTTCTTTTTATTTTTGCTCTTCTCATTGTTGTGTCCTCCCTTGTCTGAGAAAATCCATCATGAAGACTGTAGACCAAGCGGCACCCACTTTCACACATCTCGAAGTTGATGACCAAGATTTCCAAGATCTCAACTCACCCTGTATACCGCTACAAACTATCCCTTTTGTTGATAAAGTGCGAGAGTTCTAGGAAGGGACCAGCTTAAGGACAGCATCTGTCAGTGAATGGTAAAGACCCCGTGTGGAGAAGTGGTGGACAAGCCACCATGGGCCACCCATGGGAGTGAAGTGTTCGAGAGCCATGCTGACGATGAGTTAGCCTATTAGGGTCAGAGTAAGGGACAGAGTTGCACTTTGCATTAACACCTAGCTAGCGGCCACGGGGTTTCTGTGCCTTTGGGCTAACACGTCTTCTGGTATTAACAAATAAAGTTTATCTCTTAGAATCTAACATTTCATAGGGGGGACTGATGTAGAATTATTAAAAATCTTTATTGAACTTGTATTGAATTATTGTACTAACTCCATTTTAACCTCACACTGTGACAGACCCTCCATTTTGTCCTCATTACCTGACAGATCCTCCATTTTAGACTACATTACATTACAGAATTTCCCAGCAACATTTAATACAATGAACAGAGACTGTATTTTCTATAAAGACATGACTAACCCAGGAATTGCTGAATCTCCTGTAATTTGCAACATAGTATAATCTGAAGGCCATGAGAACACTGTACTAATGAAATGTTCTATTCATAAGAGAACCTTGCACCTGATCACAAGACTGACATCACTAACTACGTAAAATGACGCCCAAGCCCCCCTTTCCACCGAGTAAACCTCATGCTGGGAAGGATGGCGCTTGAGCCATCCGTCCACACCCGTGTCCAGAACAACACCACCTCTCGGTGGGAGGACACCTAGCTGACCACTTAGTTTCTGAGCCAATTAATCATATTGATGGGTGGACACTAACACAGACACTTAACAATTAATCCAATTAATGATGTTTTTTATAATTCTTTCTTTTATTTAAGGCATATGAGATGGGGTACAGAAGGTAGAGCAGGGGAAACGTATGCATAGGTACATCATGGGATCAATACAACACTAGCATTAATGCAACACATGTCTAGGATTTAGATGCCTCATTTTTATGTTTTGTTGTTTAACGAGGGTGAAACCATAGTAGATTTAGATTAACCAGGGCATCATAGCCCAGTGATAGTGACACGAAGTAAGCTTATATCACATGCATAGTTATACCGTTGATTTGTCAGTGCCTTACGGCTGCTATTTTCGTGACAGCTGAATTAGTGTAAGAGTAACAGGCTAGGTATAGAAGTAGAACAGTGTGTGTAGACTATATAGCGGGCTATAGAGCTGTAAGTCATAGCATGCTAATACATATGGCGTAGGTAAAATTAAAGAGCATGAGTACTATCGGCATACATAACATTACAGGCATAGCAGGTGATAACTAAACTAAACATGCTATATAGTGGGGTCTGAGCATTAAGAGTAAAACTTATGAGGAACAGGCTAAGTAAATAACTTTGTTCTAGCTGTACAAAGCTGGGCTGTTTAGCTTAAACAAGTGAGAGAGTCTGGTGCATATCTAGCGTAAAAAATACCAGACAAATAGAAAAATATCAGGTTATGAATATGGCATGAAACAGGTGCTCAATAGTTCTCTAACCCTGTGTGTTCAAATTCAGCCACATGTACAGGCAGTTAGGCATGCTTATGTCCCAGTATGGTGTGCCTGGGGCTGTATGAGTAGTCCAGGTAGGTTCATTCAGCCGACACCCTTGCGTGAGGTCGATTCTAGCGTGTCCGCCGGTGTTGCCGCTGGGAGTTGCTTCCATACGTCCTGGGGCTGCGGCCTGCAGGGAGCAGTTGTGGGCGACTGCTTGCTTGTGAGGGTGACTGGTGTTGCTGTCCCAGGGTTTGGTCGCTGGGTTAGGTGGAGTCGTGGGTGGCCTTGGTGTTTTACACCCAGTGGGCGCCTCAGTTGTTCCTTTCTCAGGGCATGCATGCGCCGTTTGTGCTGTGCTTGGTTGTGGAAGGCTGTTCGCTCCCTTGGGGGGTGGCGGGGTACCCGTGGCTGACCTAGCTTGTCTGCCTTCCTGGGGCCTCGTGGGGTCTTTGGCGTGGCGCGCCTGGCAGCAATGGCGGGCTCCGCCACGTGTTTAGTGCTTGGCTTTCTTTGTGACCCGGGGGGCTCCCCTTGTTGATGGCCACCCCCTGTGGGTGTGTGTCTCCGCTGTACCTGTTTGTGGTGGTCGGCTTTGTGTGTGAGTTTGCGCCAGAATCTCTGGATCAGGTCGTCCAGTCGCTGTTCCAACGATTTATGCTGCTCATCTGTCTCCTGCTCGAGGGCAGCTGCCGCCATCTTGGAATCTGTAGCTTGGCAATGCGTGCAGCGTTAGCTGTCCCGTGGGGATGTTCAGGTGAGTCGAGCTGCTTGATGACCGGGATAACCCCCTCCGGTCGGGGGGGGGGGGAAGAGAGAGATTTCCTTGCCGCGGCACCTGTTGAAGCTGTTACCCCGGAGAGCGGCCGTCTCTCCGTGGTCCGTCCTCAGGTAGGCCGCAAGCCCCCTTGCGTCAGGGCGGCTGTGCAGAGGGTCGTAGGAGGTACCGTTTTGGTCGGTAGCCCCTCCTGATGCGAGGTACGGTGTGTAGCAGTCTGTGGGGAGTCGTGTTCGGGCGCTGTACCCCGGTTTTCCCCTCCAGACGCGGGAGCTCCGGTAAGGCACGTCTGGACTGCTTGCCTGCTTGGCTCCGCCCCCCAATTAATGATGTTTATTTACTGATATCTCGATAATCAATGATGATGCAAAATTCCCCTTAAAAGGGCCTGCGAGCCCGCTCTTTCTTCACTTGCCAATAAATTTCCTCGAAGTTATTTTAACCTGAACTCCGTGTGTCAGTCTGAATTACTTCTGCGTATACGCAATCTAATTTTCTCAAATTTGGACAGGAACAGATAGACATTTAAACATCTTTGTTTATTTCTAAATTATACTATAACACAATCACCAGCCAACTAAAGAGCCACGAGCTTTAAAAAAACAAAAAACCCCGAGGCGCTTAACGCCACCGGTAATATGGCACGAGAGTACCACGGCACTATTCCCCCATCCACTATGACACAGGTAACAAATAGCACTACACTGACTATACTAGGATCCAAAGGTTACATCCGCACAATCCTCTCTATATTATGGCGCAAATGTCAAGGGACACTCTTCTCACCCAGCAGAACCTACCGCTATAACCTGAACGAGGACTTCGAACTATATACCCTAACAGGTTGCAATGTTGAACTGTCATATGGTTATACTGTTCACGCTCACCCTAACTATGAAGTTAACGAGGGAGATAACAGACTAGAGTAAAGGTACACAACACACGCCAGAACAGGGGGACCCCCCCCCCCCCCCCCCGAGGTTACAACTGCACAGTCACAACTCAGACACAAAGCCGACAACATAAGGGAAATCCCTGAGTACCGGCCAACATGGGCCCCCAGCGACCCGAGCACACACCACGTCTGACAACAAAGTCTAATGATATGCACACTCTCTCCACAGATCCACAGAACTCTTACCGCCTCTACACATCAGGCCATGCAGAGGCCTCCTCCTAAACGCCACCCCAGCCACCGGGCTACAATGACCCGCTAAAAGACCACGATTAAGGTAACACACTCACGGCTCGGAGAGGACGGGAAGCGAGGTATATACCCCTTCCAGACACCTCCGACTCAACTCACACAACCTACCCTTAACAACAACCATCTGGTAGCAAACGACCAAACCCGCTTCCACCCCCAACGGGTCCACAGAACACCCACGAGGGAACAGGAATAGGTCCGCACCGATACACGGGCACCTACACCCCCTCAACCTCCGCCCCCACCTCACCTGGCAGCGTAGGTATAAGACCAGGAAATATCCGACCCTCACTCCGACTCAAAGGCGAACCCCAGACCTCACACACTCAAAGACCCGACTCTTCAAACATAATAGCCAACAAAGATACAGACAACCCTTCCACTCCGGATCCACACATACCCCCCCCCCCCACCGACCCACCCCTCACATAACAAGACACCATGAACACCAAAATGACATGCGTATCTATCAACTGCAAAGGACTCAATAACCCCGCAAAGAGACACAAACTAATGAGATGGGCAAACCGTACCAACGCGGATATAATTTTATTGCAAGAAACCCACTTCACACAAACCAAACCTTTCCCCCTTACTAGCAGACACTACAGAGAGTGCTACACAGCAAACTCCCCCACGACCAAACAAAATGGAGTGGCTATCCTAATGAGAAAAACTTGCCCACTCAGCATAAAACAAATACTCAAAGACCCACAAGGTAGATTCATCACGATCACAGGTCAAGCAGGACACACCCGCTATGCCATAACCTCACTGTATGCGCCAAACACCCCAAATAAGGAGTTCTGGGACACATTCCAAGCACACAACGCCACACTGTCACCAACAGCAGACAGACGACGAACCCAAAAACATCAGAACCCAACACCCAAGATAGACAGACTATTACAAGACTTCGTACAAAAACAGAGACTGGTGGACGTCTGGCGCTTACTCCACCCGACCACTAAGGACTACACATTCTATTCCCACCCCCATAACTCGTACTCCCGCATTGACCTTTTTCTGATCTCACCCTCCCTCATGCACATGACCCAATCGGCAGACATAGGCAACATTACGTGGTCAGACCACGCAGACATCACATTATCAATCAAGGTCCCCGACGTAGCCAGGCCCACACTACTACACAACCCACTGATAACAGAGGCAATACATACAGAACTGACGAACTACTTCACACTGAACGCACCCACGGCATCCTCACCAAGCATACTGTGGGCTGCCCATAAGACGGTTCTGAGAGGGAAAATTATAAGCCTAGCATCACACCTGAAAAAAACTCAACTAGCGGAGTTAGCAACAGCCCTCACAAACCTTCGATCCCTTGAAACGAGTCACAAACAAAACCCCACACAAGACATTCTCACAGAAATCACAGAATGCCGATCCAAAATTAAGGATTTCATGACAAAAGACGCACACAAAGCCTTGCAATGGACCAAACAAACCTATTATGAAAAATCTAATAAAGCCGACACCCTACTGGCCAGGAAACTGCAACGCAGGTCCGACCGAAAACGAATAGACACAATACAATCACCGGACGGCACCAAACATCACGCACCATCTCAGATCGGGGAGGTCTTCCAAAAATATTTTTCCACTCTATACGACCATAGCCCCAACACCCGACTACATCCCGATAAGACCAGGCGATCCATAGACGAATACCTAAAAAAAATACCCTTACCAGCCTTAAAAGCGGAAGCTAGGGGGGCGGGGCCTGACAGCCAAGATGGCCGGACGTGCATCCTGAAACCTCCAGCACCAGCAGACACAAATTCATTAACCCTGTCCGAACCACAGGTGCCAGCAACTTAAGGTGCTTGGAACAGGATGCAGTACCTCACAGGGATCACAGCGATACCAATCCGGCACCGGTCCACACTGGTGGAGCCGGAACCGGCCATGCGGCCTAAAACGGAGCGGAGCCTGCAGCATGGGCGAGGCGGCCGATCACCCGGCAAGGGACCCGCTTCCGTACAAGACACACGCACAGCCCTGCTACCCCCCCCCATGGACCGGCGGGGGTTATCCCGGTCCTCGCTGGGGACGGTCACCCCCAACCTAGCAACTAAATCGAAGGACAGGCAACAATGCAGGGGCCCAACTAAGATGGCGGCTCGGACGCGGCCCGCGACGGGGAGAACCCGCATCACACCACCTTTACACACTATGGAGTTCTTTGACCGGCTTGGCGCAAGCCTCTGGTCAGCACTCCATAATAAAGGCCAGATCTTTAAGCAGACACTGAAACAAGCAGCGGTGTGGATACGCCCTACGACCCGCCACCAACTAAGCAGACACCCGCCAACGGCTCCCAGGGCGGCCGCCCGGCGGTGGCTACACCAAGCACTTACACGGCAGAAGAAGTTAATAAACCTCCCGGGCGCCGGCTCCCGCTTGAACGTGCACCGGAGGGGGGCCACCCTTCTTGTCAGACCCACTCCTCGCCCAGTGACATCTGCAACCTGCAAAATGGCGCAATACCGCATGGACGAACATGCTGAACCCCGCACCCAAGAGCACAAAGCTACTAAGACGGCCTCTCACACAAGCGACTCACAAGCTTCAAGAGTCATCGTCCAGCCGGGCTCGCATCTACCCTCTCTCAGCACAGCTGCACACCGGAGTGTCGACTCACCGACCAACGCACACCTAAACGACACAGGGACGCCAGGCTCCCACACACCGGAGAGACCGAGCCAAATGTACCGACCATCACAGGGGGCACACACTCAGCCCCAGCACGGCATCGGCTGATCCTACAGAGACTTGGACATTATGCCAGGCATAGTAATCGTTGTTACCCAGCCTCATATGCTCAAAATGAACCCACATGAACCTCTGACATAATGTTTTGTTTTCTTTTGTTGTCGTTTTAATTACTGCTTGTTTCTATGATACCGGAGGCCTGACTAACGTTTAAACGCAGCCATGGGTGAATCAGTAGACATCTCACCTAGCACCCACTAATTTATCGCTGCCTTGTACTAATCTATGTCCTAGCCACAGTTACACTACTTTTTATATAGCACTATAGCCGCACAGTTAATTAAACCTGTTTATGCTGCAAGCTTAATATTGGTGCTATTAATTTTGACGCAACAGCTTATAATCATCATGCACGCGACTTAATATAACTTTTCACTTCAGATTATCACCTTTATTTTGACATACTGCTTAGCCTTTTCAGATGCCATGTGTGCTTAGCCATTTACCAATATACATTAACCTGAGGCAACGCAGTTAGAAATCGTTTTTGTTCATTCTACTTATAGTAAGCTTGTATAAATACGTGTGTCAAGCGATCACAACTTTAAAAATGTGCACAGTTTTAACCAATGCCTAATTAACGCAAATCGTTGTTTGATTCTGCATGCTCAAGCTGTTGTGGCACGACATGTTATATGTGTTCTCTCCATGCACAAATAAAATAAAGAATTTAAAAAAAAAAAAAAGCGGAAGCTATATCCAAAATAAGTGAACCAGTCACCATCGAAGAAATCGCTAAAACCATCAAAAATACTAAACCCAATAAAAGCCCAGGACCGGACGGTTTCACAGGACTATATTACAAAACATTCCCTGCCATCCTCCTCCCCCACCTCTGCAACCTCTTTAATGCAATATTACAGGGACACCCCATACCCCCCGACATCCTAGGAGCAAATGTGTGCCTTCTTCCCAAACCAAACCAAACCCACCTAGACCCAAACCACTACAGACCGATATCCTTACTAAACGTAGACGTAAAATTACTAACAAAACTACTTGCGGACAGGATCAACCCCCACGTACACAAACTTATACACCCAGACCAAGTGGGTTTCATACCCTTTCGACAGGCGTACGACAACACCAGACGGACCTTCGACCTCCTTTGGACCACCTCATACCGACGAATTCCCACCCTATTCCTATCCCTAGACGCTGAAAAGGCATTCGACCGACTGTTATGGCCATTCCTTTTTGCCACCCTGCACAAATTCCGATTCCCAGACCCAATTCTAAATGCGCTCGAAGTCCTGTACTCCGCACCGGAAGCGAACCTCCTAATCCCAAATGCTCAGCCCCCCTCTTTCCGCATATTCAACGGGACGAGACAGGGCTGCCCCCTTTCCCCACTCCTGTTTGCCCTCTCATTAGAACCCCTACTCCAAACCTTACGCACAGACACAGCAATAAAAGGAGTACGCATTAGAGAAGAAGAATATAAAGTGTCAGGCTACGCTGACGACCTACTCCTCACCATTACCGACCCGATGAACTCGCTCCCATCCCTACTACACACCATACAAGAATACGCACAGGTCTCAGGCTATCGCCTTAACCTGGACAAAACAGAAGCACTCCCGGTACAAATCCCTCAGGAGGATCTAGACGCACTAAAATCAGACTACCCGTTCCGCTTCAACCTTACACACATACACTATCTAGGTGTCGACTTACCAGTAGACGTCTCCCAGACATACCAACTCAACTACTCCCCCCTACTGCTGAAAGCGGCGACCGACCTCAAGACTTGGGAATCCCACTCGATCTCTTGGCTAGGAAGGGTAAAGATGAATCTCCTACCGAGATTCTTATACTTATACCAGACACTACCGGTCCAAGTAGTCGCCAAGGACTTTAAACTATTACAAACACAAATAGACCGCTTCGTCTGGGCCAACAAACGAGCCAGGATACGGAGAGACATCCTCTACCTCCCGACACGGTCCGGAGGTCTTGGCTTACCCCATTTCCTCCACTATTTCCACGCAGCACAACTGGCTCAGATTAAAGCACTGCACACCCCCATAGGGTTGAAAAGATGGGTGGACCTTGAACATGACTTATTTGGCCAAGATTTCCCTTCCCTCTATATCTGGGTCCCAAAACAAGCAAGACCACAACTCCCTCCCACCACACCAGCACTCGACACCTCCATTGCAATCTGGAACAAACTCTCCATAAAACATGCACTCACGACGAACCCCTCCCCCTTGACACCAATTCTGAGAAACAAACATTTCACACCGGGCATGACCCCAAAAGACTTCGCTCACTATGAAGACAATGACCTCGTACGGACATATCAATTCTTCCGGAACCAGAAACTCACTGCATTCACAGACCTACCTCAAAACAGACCATTCACCACGCACGACTTCTTCCGTTACCTACAAATCAAAAACCTCCTTGAAACCCCCACATATAAACAAGCTGGTCACACACCACTCACAGCCTTCGAACAAGCATGTATACATGCCCCCATACAAAAAAGCCAGATCTCCACAACCTACACACAATTACTCAAAACAACAGGGACCCGGCCCCCAGGGTATGTCATAGCATGGGAAAGGGATCTGGGACCCCCCGCAGATCCCACAGACTGGTCAGCAATATGGGAAGCCACAGCGACGGTAACAATATGCGTAACACATAAAGAGCAGGCATATAAAACCCTAATGCGCCGGTACCACACTCCCCTAAAACATATGCAAATGGGACTTTCCGCATCAGATAGATGCTGGAAGGGGTGCGGCCACAAAGGAACATATTACCATATGTGGTGGGACTGCCCCCACATAACACAAATTTGGACAGACATAGTGGCCCTTGCCTCAAAAGTTCTACACGACAACATTCCAAGGGACCCGTGGCTATGGCTACTATCCAAACCGCTCGAAGGTACACCACGAGCCCACAACAAATTGCTGGTCAAACTAGCCTTGGCCACTAGGAGAGCCATAGCCTCCCACTGGGGCGCACCCACAACCCAACACTCACAGACATAAAAAAGAAAATGAATGAAGCCAGGTCAATGGACAGCCTGTCAGCGCTCATACACGACACTACAACACATTGTAATAAAATATGGGACCTGTGGCTCATGGAACCCTCCACCGCCACTTAAGAGACAGGGGGAAAGGAAGGAAAATAAAGACAAAAATAATAGAGAAACGAAAGGACAAAACAGAAAAAGATAAACACTCGCTAAATGAAAACATGAGGGACCATAACTACCCACTCAACTCACACACCCCCTTAGGCACGAAATGCATTGAGGGATCAGTAATTGGTAAGCAAGAGAACCATAACTTGGTCGACTTATGAGGATCAAACAAAAGACATATAAAGTGACATATTCACCACAGGCGAAGGTCAACCCAGACCTGAGAAAGCTATTAAGCAGGCAGTTTGTTCAACCTATACTCAAACCCCGGTCTTAAATGAAATCACACAACAGGGCTAATCTTAAAACTACAAAAACAACTAGAGTCAATACTGAGAAATCGCTCAACCCAGAGGTCAGGGACGCCTACTCACCCACCCATCACCCCTCCCCCCACAACCCCACCTGACACCCCAAAGTAGGGGACCCCCAAACCACACTCCACCCCTGAGTGATGTTTCACCCCCCTACACCTTTCAAATGTTAGTTACTGCTCCTCATATCACTATGAGGAAACATGAACGTACGTTCAAACTTGTTTTTATTTGTTTTGGTTTGTTTAAAAATGTTTCGAAAATCTGTCAGAACTAAATCGCTCAGGAAGACATAACGTTGTATTACCAGAGAACTACTCCACCTGCATATGCCTATCTGTATCACAACGCTTCTGTAGGTGACCTGTTCGCACCTTGGCTTTTACATAAACCCACGTAATACCTCTAGTACAATATATGAAGACACCCTGACACCAATGAAAAAGGTTCACGGTACCTGCGCAACAGCGCGAACACCAAAATAAGCACGCATATGGCCCACGAAGAGCGCACCGCCAATTTTAACCCCCAACTCTCTCTTCTGTACCCCCACCCCGAAGAATGAGTTTTCAAAATAAAACCATAGGAAAAATAGAGACAAAAGCATGAAAAACAAAGTACCACAGCGTGGACTTTGACCCCCTTCCCCTTTTACCCTACCTGTAACCCCATACTTCCAAACAATACCCCTAACCGTGGTTATGAATACTCAAAATGCAAGTGCTCATTATTGGTAATTTGTTTGCTACACAATGTAAAGGAAAATGTACCCTACCCCCCACCCTTCTCATTTCTGTTCCCCACCCCAAACCCAAGCCAAAAGAACAACAGACACCGACTAGAATGTAGAAAATGTTTATTTGCAATTAACGGTGGAAACGGCCAACAGATAATCGGTATATACGCTTGAACTGTTTACCTACTGTAAAAAGCACATGTCTGTTTTGAGAAATTTGTACCACAAACTCTAACTCCCTGTTTTCTTTTCTGTATCCCCACCCCATAAAAAAAAATCTTTCAAAATAAAGAATTTATTAAAAAAAAAAGAAAGAAAAGAAAAGCTATTTACTTGGTAATGGAGTGTTGTATACTTATATTTACTCCACACCCACCCCATACCCTAAATGAGAATACCTGCTCATTTAAGAGGTGGCCCCATGTCTCTCTGGTCAATCTTCACCCTCTTTTACCCAGGTCCAATCTAGGGAGTATACATCACAAAGACTTATTTATGCTTCTGGTCTCCAGCACATACCGCTACATAGTCAGCATTCTAGCACATATATTAAAAAGAAAAAAGAGGCCTTACTGGTGTTGTCCGAGAATCTCTTCAATCACCCCTGCCAAAATCTATGGTCTTGAGTGGCAACGTTAGGTTAGGGCAATATTCACACAGGTGAGTATGCTGCTGGATGAAGTAGAGGGTTAAAGCTAAGGTTACATCCTTTGTTGTAATTTTAATATTCTCATCATTTAGCTGACATTACAGTTTTACAGAATTACCAAAAAGAGGCTCGTTATTTTTACTCGTTATTTTAACTTTAACATTATTTTAGTAATAAAACCCATCACCCAACAAGATTTATAAAGGACACATGGTAACAATTGATATTTGTCCAGTATGTTCCAAACTCCTAGAAGCGGGCCCAAAACTTGATCCACATGCCATTTTTAGTGAGTCCACACTGGTATTAATAGGCAGTTAGTATTTTAGGCCACAGGCAAATACCCACAATGCACTGCCTGTTTACTTTAGCAGTGCTGACTACCGTATTGCATTAGAAACTGCTCTGATACTGAGGACTGGTTTAGTTAATATTATATTGCAAATCATTAATCGGTCTCTGAGATAATTTTGCATTTCATATATAGATTGTCAAGCTAATATTATTTACAGACTTTTAACCCCCGGTCAAACAAAGGTATTACTGCATTAGATGAAAGAAGGTTTGGTAATAATATATACAACACTTTGAACCTGAATGGATTACTATTTCGTTGGATGGAACAGAATATAATTTTAAGAGTTTTTGGGATGCATCTTTAAAATTGTGCAAATTAATCCAGAGAAGAGGCTGTTTTGGAGAAAGTGCAAACTGACTTTTTTTTGTTTGAGCCTTGCCAACAATGTAACTGTAGCTATGTTGAGTTATATGCAGCATAGGGGGTCTAATGTACAGTACAATATATATGGAAACTTAACTTAACTTAATTGAATGCCAGGAATGCTTCATTTGTCAGCAGGAGAAATACAGTAGGGAGAAAAGAAAAATAGCCCATTCAGCAGTATGAAGTATGATGTAACGTGCTAAATATGTCACCACACACTAATTTTTTTAAATTTTTTTTTTTTTAAATTCTTTATTTTTGTTGTGCATGTGATAGGTAACAATAAACATTTTGTACCGCTGCGCCCCAACAGCTGCAGCGGGGATTGACCAACAGATATTAGTAGCATAGTTAAAACAGTTATAACAGTAATTGTCTTGCACAGTTTTTTATATTGTGTGACCTTGTGTGTTGTCGTGTTTCCAGGATGGCTTGTAGAGGTGGTTGCGAGCGTGTGGTATGTGGAAGTGTGGTTTTTAATCTAGATCCGTGTTAGGATTGTGTCGGTCCGGGCCGTTCGATATAGCTCTATCTGATAGTGTGTTGTGTAGCTATGGAGGGTGGGTAAATTGGCCCGTCTTAGGTGGCACCCCTGACCTAGGGGGTGGCGGGGGGGGGGGGGGGGGAGAGCCTGTGTGGAGCTGAGCACCTGTCCAGTAGTGCCCCTTTACCAGGTTCTATCCGTCGTGGGGTGGTGGGTCTTCCCTGGGGGGCTCACATGTGTGTGGTGCAGTAACATATTTACATATTGTTAGTTAAGAACGTTTTGTAACAGTGTCTGGAAGTCTACTTTGCAGGTAGGTATACAGTCTTTCCAGAGTTCAGGTCCCTGGGTGGGTGGCCGTGCCAGCGTCGGGCACGAACGGGTTTATTCGGGAGGGTTTCCAAGCATGAGGGTTCGCCCGTCTGTCGTCGGTCTCTACATGAGGTGGTAGACCCAGTGTCGTGAGGAAAGTTGGGGCTTCCGAGAGCGATGAGAGTTTGTGTACTGTCCCTTTGTGGTTAACCACCAGTAGCCTGGGTGACATCCAGCGGTATTTAATCCCTGCCGATCTCAGCTTGGTTGTGAGAGGTTGTAAGGATCTTCGCCACTGCAGGGTGGACCTTGTGAGGTCCTGGTAGAAGGTAAGGTTAGCGCCTTCGAAGGTGAGCGGCGTCTTGCCCTGTAGCGCTGACCAGATGGCGATTTTGTCTTGTGAGTGTGAGTATCGCACTATGGCGTCTTGTACTGCCGTCGCTGGGGCCTTGCTGGACTTAGGCAGACGGTACGTTCCATCTAGAGTGACTTTTTTGGCCTGTGCGGCCGGCAAGATGGTGGCCACCAGGCGCCTCACATAGTGGGGGAGTTCTTCTGGAGTTACCGAGTCCGGTATGCCCCTTATCTTGAGATGGTTTCTTCTGGACCTATAATCCAGTGTGGCTAGATGTATGGAGAGTGCTTGTTGCATGGTTTGTAGGTGGTGGACGGTTTCTTGTGTAGCATTCATGCCTTGTTTGAGGTCAGCAATATCCCCCTCTGTTGTGCTCACTCTGTCATTGACGCTCTGTATATCTGCCTTGATGGCTGCCATGTTAGTTGCCAGTAGGTTTTTTATTTCTCCTACTAAGTTTTGGAAGTCCCTTTGGGTGACTGGGGCTGACCCATCCCCTGTAGTTTGTGTGGTGGGCTCTGTGCAGGGCTGGACTGGCTGTGTATTGGAGTCAGTCTGTGGGGGACTCTCTGGCGTTTCCATGGCCCTGTTGTACCCGGGCGGCGCCATTTTAGGAGCAGGCTGCCGCTGAAGCATGTGCCCGATGTGCTGTGCCCCTGATGGTGTGTGTGGGGGCGATTTTGGGGGTCTGCGTCCCATCCCTGCGGCTGTTGTGGCCTGCCCCTGCTCTCCCGCTGTACCTGGTGTAGTGAAGGCGCCAAACAGAGCCTCCAGGTCCAGGCTCTGGGTAGCGTGGTAGGCCCCGGTCTTCCTCTTTTTCTTTGGCGCTTTGGCCGCTTGGAAGAACGGCATATGTCTTGCCGGGGGCGTGGTCTCGGTGCCCCCGGGTGACTCGCTTGGTGCTGCGGGTTTTTAGGGGTAGTTTTAGGGGTTTTTCTCCCCGTTTGGCTCGGAGCTACCGCGGCTTGCGTCCGCTCCGGTTCAGGCGCAGGCTCCGCCAATTTTTTTTTTAATTTTACTTACACAATGTATGCTGTGTTCATAACCTCTTATCGCTCATTAAAGGACCACTATAGGCACCCAGACCACTTCAGCTTAATGAAGTGGTCTGGGTGCCAGATCCAGCAAGGATTAACCCTTTCTTCTATAAACATAGCAGTTTCAGAGAAACTGCTATGTTTATAATAGGAAAAACCAAAGAAAAGAAAAACGTTACCTGCGCTTTCTCCTTAATCCCTATGTATATTTAGACAAATGGAGGTCATTTAGTTGCTCCAATGGCCATTGGAGGGAATGCCCGCCTGCCAACGTCAAGGCAGACCCCCCTAAGCGGGTCCTAACACTGACCCTTCAGCCTGCTTCCTTGAGCTTCTGGCAAAGATATCTCTAATGAGACAGAAAGGGGTATTTTTTTTATATACACCCCTATACTATTTAATAAGTTAATAAGGTTAGGTTAATAAGTTAATAAGTATAGGTTAATAGGTTAATAAGTATAGGGGTGTATATAAAAAATACCCCTTTCTGTCTCATTAGAGATATCTTTGCCAGAAGCTCAAGGAAGCAGGCTGAAGGGTCAGTGTTAGGACCCGCTTAGGGGGGTCTGCCTTGACGTTGGCAGGCGGGCATTCCCTCCAATGGCCATTGGAGCAACTAAATGACCTCCATTTGTCTAAATATACATAGGGATTAAGGAGAAAGCGCAAGTAACGTTTTTCTTTTCTTTGGTTTTTACTATATATTGGGGCTGATGTGTGTTGTAGTCCTTGCTGCTTAAGCGCAGGACTTCTCTTTATGTTTATAATAGGGTTAATCCAGCCTCTAGTGGCTGTCTCATTGACAGCCGCTAGAGGCGCTTCCACGCTTCTCACTGTGATTTTCACATTGAGAAGACGCCAGCGTCCATAGGAAAGCATTGAGAATGCTTTCCTATGGACTGGCTGAATGTGCGCGCGGCTCGTGCCGCGCATGCGCATTCAGCCGATGACGAGAAGGAGGAGGACAGTCCCCCGCCCGGCGCTGGAAAAATAGGTAAATTTAACCCCATCCACCCCCTAGAGCCCGGTGGGAGGGTGGGCCCTGAGGGTGGGGGGGACCTAGAGACCCTATAGAGCCAGGAAAACGAGTATGTTTTCTTGGCACTATAGTGGTCCTTTAATAAATATACACGTTATATTACTGTATGCCTGTCCTACTCAAAGATACTATTTTAAGGAAACATTGCAAATTCTAACATAAAGAGTACATCTTAGTCTCTATACCATGGGTCGTCAACCTGGTCCCTACCGCCCACTAGTGGGCGTTTCGGGATTCCAGGTGGGCGGTAGGGTTTTTTAAAAAAATTTATAGGGTTTTTTAGATTGGGTGAGCGGGCGGGCGGGTGCGAGCCGGCGGTACCCCTGCGACTGGGTACCGCCATCACCACTTGCGGCCCCGGCCCGGGCGTCAATCCGCCGGGGCCGCATATGGAGGGGTCCATCGGGTGGCCCATGCTGTCAGGGCCACCCGATTGATGTGGATTGTGAGGGGGCCCGGTCAGCGCTGGGCGCTTTAACAGCGCGACCGGGCCCCCTGTGATGACATTATCTCTGCTGGGAGGAAGTGATTCCCCGGTCACTCCTCCCAGCATACTGAGAGCCCGCGCGGGAGGAAGGAGGAGGAGGGAGTCAGAGTGGGAACTCTGACTCCCATCCACCTGAGCCATCACTGGACCCCAGGGAAAGTCACCCTCCTGCACCTTAAAGGTAGGAAACAGGAGGGTGACTTAAATATAATGTGTGTTTGTTTGTATATGTGTCTTTGTATGTATGTCTTGTGTGTGTCTGTATGTGTGTCTTATGTATGTGTCTTGTGTGTGTCTGTATATATGTGTCTTGTTTTTGTATGTATGTCTTGTGTGTGTATGTGTCTTTGTATGTATGTCTTGTGTGTGTCTGTGTGTGTGTCTTTGTATGTATGTCTTGTGTGTGTGTCTGTATGTATGTGTGCCTGTCTGTATGTTTGTGTGTGTGTCTGCATGTGTGCCTGTCTGTCTGTGTGTCTTGTGTGTCTGTATGTATGTATGTATGTGTGCCAGCAGGGCCGCCATCAGAAATTTTGGGGCCCCTAACACAGCTCAAGGTATGGGCCCCCCTTCAAGCCCGCCCACAGGGCCCGCCTCCAAATCTTGCCCACAGGAATACACACACACACATACACAACAGATACAAATACTGAAACAGACATATACACATCCATACACACTGGCATACACACAGTGCACAAACACTGGCATACACACAATGGCATACACACACTGGCACACAAACACTGGCATACACATACACTGACATACACTGGCATACACATACACTGGCATACACTGGCATACACATATACACTGGCATACACATACACTGACATACACATATACTGGCATACACACACAGGCATACATACGTAGACAGACACACATACACTGGCATACATACACACACTGGCATACACACACATACACTGACATACACATACACTGGCATACATACACTGGCATACACATACACTGACATACACTGGCATACACATACACTGGCATACACATACACTGGCATACATACATACACTGACATACACATACACTGGCATACACATGCACTGGCATACATACATACACTGACATACACATACACTGGCATACACACATACACTGGCATACATAGGCATACACACACACATACACTGGCATACACACACACATACACATACACTGGCATACATACACACACACACACACTGGCATACACACATACACCTCATTTTCAGCCACCCTCCTCTCTTCCTTACCATTTCGTCGCAGGAGGGTGGCTGGGGATGATGTGAGTCGGCTGCCTCTCCTCGCGGCCTTTCTCTCCTCCTTTCCACGCGGAGTAAACTGGGAGCAAGTGACCGGACGTCACTTCCTCCCAGCAGCACTTGCTTCCGGCTGCATTTTTTTTTTTTAAAGGGGCCCGGTCGTGCTATTACAGCGCTGACCGGGCCCCTGAAGATAATAGGGCAACCTGATGGGCCCCATATGCCCAAATGCTTGGGCCACCTGATGGGCCCCATAAGCGTGTGGGCCCCGGTGCAGATGCACCGACGGCAGTTCTGCTGATACACGTGGGGCCCGGGCGGCCGGGCCCCCCAGGGCGGCCCGGCCCATGACAATTGTCACGGTTGTCATGCTCTGATGGCGGCCCTGTGTGCCAGTCTGTTATAGTGGGATACCTAGCTCAGCCTTCCTACTGGGCATTGCTATAAGGAAGGTTAAAAAAAGGGAAAAAAAAGGTGGGGAGGGGAATTGAGGAGGGAGAAGAGGGGAGCTGACGCACAGATGAGAAATCATATTATGCGCAAACAGAGAAGTCGTCTGAATATCACCGAAAGAGGAGACCTTCGTTTGTTCCTTACGAAAATCGAACCAGATATCAAATATTTAGTCTTGCAGCATCAACCTCAAGGATCTCATTAATCACTAGTAAAGGTAATTTCAATTTACTTTATTGTTTTCTCATTAAACTTTATAAAGTTAAAAACATTATGAACATGCATTAATTGGAAATAAAAAGATAAATGAACGTACATTTTTTTTTTTTTTCGAAAAAAATATTCTGCACTTGCGCGAAAACTGGTGGGCGGTAAGGAAAATTTTTCAACCAAAAAGATGCATTAGTGGGCGGTAGTTAGAAAAAGGTTGACTACCACTGCTCTATACCATTTAACTGCTAAAATGTGACATACCAGCAGTATACTTCCCAATAATGGGAGGTACAGACAATGCCACAAGGAGACAGCAACATGAGATAGGGATGTCCAAAAACTGGGTGGGTCTTCAAAAAGAAAGCGTGCCATCCCAGAGTATTTGCATGCCTCTCTCGCCAGCGCCATTCAGGGTAGTGTATGTAAAGCATGCTTCTGAAGCACTTCGGCATTGGCTCAGTGCTCTGAGGTTGCACTAAGTACCCGGAATGGAGACATTTCCTTTATGTGACACTTTAATTGCACATTCTATTTCAAAGAGGACCCTATTTAACTAATGATGTGACTTCTGTAGGCAACTGGTGCTACTTAAGTAACCAACAATTTTTTAATGAACTTTTTGTAACAATAAAATATATATTTTGACATTGATAATGTTATGATCTGAAAAGTACAATGTAATTGTAACTAGTTTGAAAATGTGCAGTGGGATGAATACTTTGTATGGCATTGCATTAACACGGTGGTTGTATGTATATAAACTATGCAAAGGAGTGTGTGGGGGAGAGATCAAAGGAAATAAGGAGGTCAGCTGTAATATAATAAAAATAAAAAATCTCTGTTTAAAAATGTTATAACAAAAATGTAGTCTGAGGTTTGTTGACTGTTTTTTTTTAATAATACTTTATTAAGGTAAAGAAATGCAGGTGCAATAGAAAAATACATCTGTCTGGTTACATATTGGGGTGAAACAAATATATAACATCAGATTATAAAACAAAGCATATAAGTAGCAATCAGTGCTGAGTATTAATAGTCTGTATCTAAATTGTGTATCCGTGGACTTTGGGAGGTCCACTCTACTTGTATATAAGTCGTGTATTATGCTTCAACAGAAACTGAGGTATATCATAGCCCTGTCGTTGTTTCCCTTAGTGGTTGTCCGAGAGTGCATTCCTAAGCGTTTATTTCTGGTTATTGACTTTAGCTTTGTTTGACTTTCCTGTATTCTGGTATCCCCACTTTTGGCTTTCCCTCATCGTTGCGTCTCCTTCTGTGTTCCTGACCTTGGCAAGTATTCTGAGTATTTTCTGGAATGTTAAATCTGGCCACTCTAAGGCCCGGAAAGACGTTACCTTTAGTCCTAGGTCTGGCATAATTCTACGTGCTGGATCAACTATAACCCTGACACTGGGTTAACGGGTATAGTGTAGATGGATGAGGGGAAATCGAAACTGAGATGTCTTTCACCCATCCAGCTCCTCAGGGTAAGAATGATAGTCGGGTGGTTGGCATGTTGTGGAAGTACGAATTCCCTGCCTGGTTTGTGCCATGGGAAAGTATATATTGGTACTTGGAACATAGAGTCCTCCAGTTTCACCCATTGTTTAGTAGCGTTAGGATCTGACCTTCGTATATTCTGGTTAGGTAAAACTGCTTTTTGGTAGATTTCCAGATTAGGAAGACCCAGCCCACCCAGACATTTCGGCCTGGTCAGAGTGAGGAATGGGATTCTGGAATGTTTGTAGGCCCAGATAAATGCCGTAAATAGTCTCTTAGCCTCTGTAAAAAATTTATTTAGGAAGACTGATCAGAAGGACTTGTAGCAGATAGAGGAAGTGGGGGAGTACATTCATTTTTCGAATATTCACTTGGCATAGCCAACCAAAGTGTGGTTTATGCCATAATTTAAGATCAGGTGTCTCCTCTAGCATAAGTTGTGGAAAGTTGAGCTCAAATAATTTTGACAATGTATGGGATAGGAAAACTCTCAGGTATTTAATGGCCATGGGGGCCCATTTAAATGGGCACCTTCGTGAGATATCGACCCTCTCGTTTGGGGTTATATTCAATGCCAGAATTTTGCTTTTAGCGAAATTGACTTGAAAGTTAGATAATTTGTTGTATTGTGAGAAGGTGTGGCATGGTAGTTGTTGGGTTGGTGACCATAAATAATAAGTCGTCGGCAAATGCTGACCCGTGTGCCGGTCTCAGACCACTCCCTTCACCTCAGCAAGACTAAAAGTAGGTGAACCCCCACATACTCAGCATGGCACCCCCCTACCACCATATCTCTGGCATTGATCACCATGGACAGCCTGCTTGTGGAAGCCTGAGAGTAGTCTTCCACTTCTGTCATCATGCCCAGCCATCCAGTGACAATAAATACTCTACGGAACTTGTTGGCGCTTTATAAATAATAATAATAATAATAATAATAATACCGTTGGCTGGCTGAGTATTGTGAGAGTTGGGTAGTATCATAGGTTGCCTGAGAGTTAGTGATGCCTATTATTTGTTCCCAGCCCCCTCGTTTTTTGTGCTTCTTTTTCATAACTCTTAGCCAGCCATGGATGTCTTGTTTGGCTAAGTGTTCGAGAGTTGGGGTTATTCTTTATAACAGCTGGAGCACTGACCGGTTGGCAGAAGTTACTCATAATTAATGATTGTGGTTATGAATGAATAATAATGAATTATTGTGGTTATAACTTTAGCTCATTGAAGCAGTTTTGGTGTACAGACCGTGTCCCTGAAGTCTCACTACTCAATTCACTGCCATTTAGGTTAAATCACTCTTGTTTCTGTCCATGCAGCACAAGCCACACCTCCTATGGCTGTGACTGACACAGCCTGCTTGAAGCAAATGGTTTAATTTTCAGTTGGATGTTCACTTGCTTTAAACTTTTTAAATCTCCTGCTCTTTAAATATGAACTTTAATTACAAACAGGAGGCTGCAGGTTGTAACAGGCTAATGACAGAGGAGAAGATACATTTATAAATTAAACAGAATGGGCAATAAAGGAAATGTGAACATTAGATTTCTGTATGGTAGGATAAATGTTAAAGAAAAAAAATATTTTACTGGCAAAAAATACAGATATGGATGAAACAAGTATTATTAATTTTATTACTAATAATAGTATTATTTTTATTACTAACTGTTAATAGTGCCTGATTAAATGGTGCTATGGGTTTCTAAGTCATTTTTGGTGTCCTTAAAAGTTAATTAACAATATACATTTTTAAAATCAGTGTGTTATCGGTGAACCTGTTTGTTATCAGCTTATCTGCAGAAACAGCAGTACAGGTTTAATACATTGGTCACAGAGACTTCACGCACAGCAATGTAGCGTTGCCACTTTAATTTGAATGCCAGTAATGATTAGTGTTTGTAGGCAAAGGCAAACAAGGCCTAAGGCCTATTTAGGAGAGGGTGAGAGGAAACAGCAGCAACATTTCACAATCCTCTCACAGCCAACTGAGTATGGAAATATAGGGATTATTTTATATTCTTCAGTTTCACTCTGTTACTTCCATCATCACAGAAATGTCCTGCCTCCTGCTCCTGCCCAGTGTTAAAGGAACACTATAGTCACCTAAATTACTTTAGCTAAATAAAGCAGTTTTAGTGTATAGATCATTCCCCTGCAATTTCACTGCTCAATTCACTGTCATTTAGGAGTTAAATCACTTTGTTTCTGTTTATGCAGCCCTAGCCACACCTCCACTGGCTATGATTGAGAGAGCCTGCATGGAAAAAAAAAAAAACTGGTTTCACTTTCAAACATATTTAATTTACCTTAAATAATTGTATCTCAATCTCTAAATTTAACTTTAATCACATACAGGAGGCTCTTGCAGGGTCTAGCAAGCTATTAACATAGCAGGGGATAAGAAAATCTTAATTAAACAGAACTTGCAATAAAGAAAGCCTAAATAGGGCTCTCTTTACAGGAAGTGTTTATGGAAGGCTGTGCAAGTCACATGCAGGGAGGTGTGACTAGGGTTCATAAACAAAGGGATTTAACTCCTAAATGGCAGAGGATTGAGCAGTGAGGCTGCAGGGGCATGTTCTATACACCGCAACGGCTTCATTAAGCTAAAGTTGTTCAGGTGACTATGGTGTCCCTTAAGGACCAAACTTCTGGAATAAAAGGGAATCATGACATGTCAGACATGTCATGTGTCCTTAAGGGGTTAAGAGCCTCTTTGTGTCCCGTCCCCCCTGCCCCTCTAAGTGTCTCTCTCCCAAGCCCTGGTCTGTCTCTTTTGCCCTTTCCACATCCCCTATGTGCAGTGTTAATTTTGGCTGCAAATTTCAATTTAGTTTTAGTCCTTGTCTTTTGACTAAAACGCCATTTTAGTTTTAGTTGTATTTTAGTCATCTGAACTGTTTTAGTTTTAGTCGACTAAATCTAAAAAATGTTAGTCTACTAAAATCTGACTAAAATTGTTAGTCGACAAAATGAACTGCCCTTCCCTCCCCACTTTCAGGAAAACAGTAACAATTACTGAAAAGATGCAAATGTGGGATTGGAAAATACCTTGATGTTCCCTTAGTGCAGTAGAGTAGGGGAAGGGCCTTCATTTCTGATTAGTGAGGGAGTGATGGAGGCAAAGGGGTGAAAACTAATTATAAAAGGAATGCTGCTGGTTCTGATGGCCGGCACTGATCTCAAATGTATATCAGATAAACCTAGGGTCTCTCTGTGGTTGGAATCTCACAGGATTTTAAACATAATATAAAAGTTCTCCAAATACTGACTATTGTTGATCAATCTACATACTGTATGTGTTCCTTCAATGAACTGCTTATGTTGATCATTATTATGTAGAGGTTTTCTAGCTCAGGGTAGAACTGGGCAGGGCAAGGCTTGAGTCTTGAGCCTCTTAAGATCCTAAAATGATCATGTCTGGCACAGACTGTTTTACTGACAAGATTAAGCAGACAGTCTAGCACTGTTGGCGCATAGTAAATGCCCTTTAAAAAGTTCAGAATTGGTTCAGCAGTTTAGTAATGTCTGATCTGACGAGAGAACTGTAATGTTTCCAGATCAACACTAAAAGTGACAGGAGATTCATGCCAGGGTTACATTCCTTTCTTGAACACAGCTGGCATGGAAATGCCTTTCCACTTTAGCAACCTTTCTTTGGGAGCAGGGGCAGACTCATGAGGCCATAGGTCTCTGGGTTATTCTGAATGAGAGCTCGGGGTCAGACTCATGGCATTCCCTAGAGTTACCAAAGTTTTCTAAAGTGAAAGGAGCCTGCTGGACTCGGAGACAGGCTAGATTTCAGGGGTTAGAGGCAGCTGCGACTGACTTGTCACGAAACAGTGAGATCAGTGGCACAAAATAAAGACTATGCAGAACACACAACAGATAGGGCTTTGTTGTAGAACGTTCCCTCTTACTGCATCTCATCATAACTCAAAAACACAGGCCTCTATTCTCAGCTATCAAAAGACAATCAGATATATTAACAGAGAACTATGGTGTGGATATCTAAATGGAAACTACACAACATTTCTCATCCTGAGAGCAAGGAATACATCCTTTTTTAACATAGGATACACATACCGATCTAATATATTTGTGGATATCTAATATATTCTCAGCTATTGAGCTTCCGGGTCCATATGACATGACACAGGAAACAAACCCAAAGCAAAATAAAACATGAAATATCAATGAAAACCATGCTTAATAGAAAATGTATATATTTTATATGGAAATGTACAGATTAGAGAACCCAAGGTGTATTATTTGTTATGGAGTGAATCATTTAGGATTGACGTGCATTCTAATTTTTTTCTTTTATATAGAAAGGCCAGATCATCGTTTAGGTGAGATGGGTCATGACTGCATTGAATGTCTGTTTGGGACAGTCCTGCTAGGCAGTTAAGGTTGTTGTACATTTTGTCTTGTTTTTTTCTCTCTTTATGCATGAAACACATAATGACCCCACCAGGCCCAACTTTCCTCAAACCCCCAATAAATGTTTTAAAAACAGATTTGTAGAAAAAATTAAAAGCATGAAACGTGAAATTACTATGG
Source organism: Pelobates fuscus (assembly GCF_036172605.1). Taxonomy (NCBI): domain Eukaryota; kingdom Metazoa; phylum Chordata; class Amphibia; order Anura; family Pelobatidae; genus Pelobates; species Pelobates fuscus. Next base: position 147,774,368 of record NC_086317.1, read on the forward strand.
ACCCACTACCCAGCAACGCCGGCCTTAGGGATGTGCGCGCTCTGTGGTCACACAGGGCGCAGTGGCAGTAGGGGGCGCCATGCGGCCGCTAAACACCTCATACATGCCCCGAGTGACAGGTGTGAGTGGTGCTCAGAGCACCCCCCTATATTGCTGGTCGCACTGTGTAGCATGGCTCTGCGGCACCCGGGTGGAGGATTTCATTATCCTCCACTCGGGTATATCAGACAGAACAGCAGGGGGCAGAGCTAAATGGCAGGTGGGGCTGCGCTAAACGGCAGGCGGAGTAGGGGCTAAATGCGGCGAACCCTCTGCCTGTTAAGTAGAAGTCCCTGCTCCCCCACTTATCACTACACTGCCCCTGCTCCCCCACCTATCACTACACTGCCCCTGCTCTCAAACCTTGCACTACACTACCCCTGCTCCCCCGCCTACTACTAAATAGCCCCTACTTCCCCACCTACCACTATATTGCCCCTGCTCCCCCACCAAGCACAATACTACACCTGGACCCCCACCTACACCCAAACAACCCCTGCCCCACACCAACCACTACACTGCCATTGCACCCCCACCTACCTCTACACTGCCTCTGCTCCCACACCTAGCACTACACTACCCCTGCTCTCCCACCTAGCACTATACTACCAAACAGCCCCTGCTCCTCACCTAACATTACACTACCCCTGCTCCACCAGCTACTACCAAACAGCCCCTGCTACCCCACCTAGAATTACACTGCCCCTGCTCCCCCACACACTGCCACACGATTGCCGAGTACGCCTAGTAGTAGCGCCGGCCCTGAAGTAAGATATATGCTGTTTGTTATGTGTACATAAAATATATGCTTTATTGTAAAATAGACCCACAGATCTGGTGTGCAAAAGTGATTGGTTAAACCCACAGTTAGAGACATTTTTTTTTATCAACAAATAAAACTTTATCCAATATCACTGTTAGTTTCTACTGAGACTAATTAGTGAGTGCTACAGAGGAAAGAATAGCATGTATCTCCCTGGCTGCATACCATTTTTAAATTTTTACAATAATCCCTGAAGATTCTGTAGCAACTAATGCTCTAAAAGGTAATTTTTGGGAATAGGCTAGGACGGTAAATGCAAATTTTGGGTCATAATATCAGAGCTGGAAAAATACGTTTAGAAATGTTGCCATTGCAGCCACTGGCGTACATACCGCGGTCGCAGGGGTCGCAGCTGCGACCAGGCCCTGTGGCCACATTTTGCCAGCCTCTTCTCCTGGGGGGGGCCCAGGAGCTGCCCACCTCCTAGGCCGGCAATGGTGTCACTTGGCGGGCGGGCGCGCGAGGGAGCATTCTCCCCTGAGCTCTCTGTGCCCAGCTCCCTCGCGCGCACCGCAGTGATGCCGGAGCCGGAATATGACGTCCCTCTGGCTCCGGCATCAGTGCTCCCTCGCCGCTTGCAGTCACTCAGATGTGCTTATAATACATGCCATTTTCTTTTTCTGTTTTGTTCTTCGAGCAATCATTTTGTCTTAATCTCTATCAATCTTCACGCCTATTCTCACAACTAGTGTTTTGTGGCTGATAGTTCCTTATGTGTCATTACTTCCCACTACTTGGACATCCTGTGTTTCCTTACTCTACTTATAAAATGTACCAGTTCAGCTTATGTTAACTATGATATGTAACTTTTTGTTGTTGGGCAGTTGCATGCTGGCAACGATATTCCTTTGATATATGCGATCATCTAAAAAAATATATAAATATGGGGCAAGGGCAAGCTAGCAAGCTGAGCAGTTGCATGCAAGCTGGCCTCCCGCTTTACTTGCCGATTTTCTACAGATACTTGTCAAACTCAAGAAAAAACTAACAAACCCGGGTGCACTACCTAAATCAGGGGTTACCTGGTGACAAGCCTAATACTTTACCTGAGCATTTTGGAGATCGGGAGCCCAAGGTGGCTCGACGAGGGCTACAGGTGATGGAGCCGAGGAGAGGCGGCCGCTCTTCTCGTCCCTACATCGGAGGTGCAGACCCACCAACACCCAGGCCACTTCTGAGAGGCAACCCAGCTGCAAAGGCCCAAACGATGGAGCTCTGCGAGCAGTGGGAAGAAGCGAAGTCCTGTAAAATGGCCACCGCCACGTGTGCTCGCAATGTAGAGAAGCCTGACATCATGGCCAAGCTGGAAGACCTATTCACTAAGTTTTGGAGGAAAATAGCATATAGGGAGCAGAAAGCTAAGGTACACAAACATGATAAACTGACCCTGCCGCTCTACCACAACACCCTGCAAAATCCAGCCTGCAAGCAAAGCATGCAAAGGGGACCCTTCAGTACGTGCATCCTGCTCCACGCTGGGACCTGGCATTGCCTAGGGGACCCGGGCGGACCTCATTGAGCCTTCTCTACTCTCTTCAACCACATGCAGATCCCCACTCTGGCATACTGCTGTGCACATCTCTGGAACTATCACAGGATTCTGTAATCCCCCAACGGGGCATCGTCTGATCTCGGTGAAGAGCTGAGGAATTTACCATTTCTGGCTGAGATGTGTCCTCATGATATCCGCAGTCACTGCAAGTTGTGGGGCGGAAAATCTTGTTTAGATATGTAGTGGGGGACTTTCGCCTACATATCAATTGTAGCCTCCTGGGATCTCACATGTGAACCCACTCTGTGCAACTGGAACATTACTTAAAGTTACTCTGCTGTCTTATTTACACTGCACTGTTTCTCTAATCTCCTTACACAACCCTTTAGAAATGTGCTGACCAACCTATACACTTTACTCTATATGAAATATGATATCATAGTTATTTTCATAGTGTATACTGTATATCCTTCTACCATAAAGCACACCAAAATAAAATAAATAAATATATAAATAATAATTTAAAAAATGTTACAATACATTACTATTTCACCATGCTGGGGAGCTCCAGGTGATTATATGAATAGACTTCAATTGGGTAATGTATCCAAAACTAGCCATATTGCAAATAAATCTCTGCATTGGAGAATGAATGCAGACATTGGGTTTATTTGCTGACAAGATTAGCTGCTTGATAATATTCCTGTGAAGTTTTTCTGGGTGAAGGTAACCGGATTTGCTGCATTATGTGGTTAATGTGACCCTGTTCTATAACATTGGGTCTACAGACAGGATCTCTGGCATTTTCCTGCAATTCAAGTGTGTCACAGTGCCTGCCCCGCATGTTCCAGTGCAGTAAGCTATCTTACATTAGGGGCTGCTCTTCCTCCTGGCTTCCCTTTTGATGCCGATCACTGCAAAACACAGCCCTTATTGGTTCGCCTTCTCCCGCCTAGCAAATGACACAAAAAAGTTTGTCATTGCTCCGACACCGCACATGCATGTTTTTGTGTCACATGGGCAAAGCCAGTCACTACCCTCCTAGGGCTATGTAGTCTTATTTTAGCCCTTGTACATTGCCCTGGCATGGTTTCTCTTAAGTGGTTATCTGAAAGCATTTTCTGACCATACTTGTGCCTTGACCATTCTCCATTCTGTTGTCTCAGATCTTTGGCGTGTGCGCTAAGGAGGACTGTAAGGAATTGTGGTAACAGAGAGTTTGTACTGGACAATTCTCATGAGCCTGAGGACTAACTGTCACCATATATTTTGTAAGGATTTTAATTACTCCTTTTTATGGTCCTATAAATTATAAGTATTATGCTATGCATCTTCGTGTACATCTCTCATATATGGTATTTGCAATGTGGTTGGATTTGGAGCTAAACTGCATGTGTTAAATAATAACATATTGTAAAATTTTAACACTTTGTCACGTACATGATCTTCTGGGTGGTAGGATGTTATATTAAATTAACAACTATGTGTTTGAAGTCACTGTTCAATTTATTTTGTTTAAAACACTATTGTTCATATGTTTAAACCATTTTAGCACTTGCAGTATCTCTTGATAAACTTTTACTTCTTTTTAATGAATTATTTAATCCTTATTTTTTAAGTGCGTTCTCAGTTTAGTGCATTAAAACTATGCCAGGTCCAATCTTGAGTGACAAATGTCACAATATTAAAGGACCACTATAGGCACCCAGACCACTTCAGCTTAATGAAGTGGTCTGGGTGCCAGGTCCAGCTAGGTTTAACCCTTTTTGCTGTAAACATAGCAGTTTCAGAGAAACTGCTATGTTTACCTATGGGTTAATCCAGCCTCTAGTGGCTGTCTCATTGACAGACGCTAGAGGCTCTTCCGTGCTTCTCACTGTGATTTTCACAGTGAGAAGACGCCAGCGTCCATAGGAAAGCATTGAGAATGCTTTCCTATTAGACTGGCTGAATGCGCACTCGTCTCTTGCCGCGCATGCGCATTCAGCCAAGGACGTCAGAAAAAAGGTAAAGGGATTAACCCCTTCCTCCCCCTTCAGCGCCACGGGAGTGGGACCCTGAGGGTGGGGGCACCCTCAGGGCACTATAGTGCCAGGAAAACAAGTATGTTTTCGGCACTATAGTGGTCCTTTAATGGCCAGCCAGAGATGTGTAAGTGGTTGTCAGACTCAAGTCTGGCAAATAGAAAAAATTGGCTTGTCTGAAAAAAATGTTTGGTGTGATTCTGGTTTTCTCCATGTGGCATTTTGCCTGTCCCCTAACCATCAATCATCTTTTTTTCCATCAATCATCCTTTTTTTTTTTGTTTGACTGATGGAACTTATTGAAACAATTACAATTATTTTGTCCATTGTTCTTTTTGTTTTTCATGATTCAATTAAATAGTCTTTTGTAGTTTGAAACTTTAGATCAATCACTGATAGCCCACAATTTAGACAAATCACAATTTGTTTGAAATCAAATGCACAAGTCTAGGTGTTACGACATTTAGAAGCCTTTTAAAAGCATGTTACAATGCATTCGTGAAGATTCTATGTATGTATGAGAATGTGTTGTGTGTGTGTATAAATGAAGGAGTGTGTGTATCAGCATGAATTAATGCAATCTCAGAAGGTTCATTTGTTTGGTAGTAGCTATCAGAGTGACTGTGACATACTCTAAATGTTTAAGATCAGTGGGGGGTGGGAAATAAGATGGGATCGAGCCTAGCGAGGGCAAGCGGATGGTCACACACGCACTGTGAGCTCTGAGACTATAGATATTTCTATCAATATTCTACCACTTTGAACCCGAATCTAGATATAGCTGGAGTCCCAGGTCAGCTAATACAACATGGATTATAAAACAAAAAAACAAAACTGAGAAGCCGCAATTATCAGGTCCCATACCTCCGAGCTAGTTGTGGCGGCCTTGCTTACCCTGTCACCACGAGCGGCGCCATCTGGTCCCTGTCCGCAGCATGCAGCTGTCCCTGCCGCCGTGCTCTAGACTGGCAATGTTTCTGACGCTGCACGCTCCAGAGCAGCATCCTTCTATCTGTGCCAGACCCGGTCTTGGGACCCGGCACACAGTGATGACCTCAGAGACCACAAGGGAGGTAAGAAACACCTCACACATTGTGGTTAACAATAATTGGAGGTTAGCCAATCCGACACACCCTGTGTGTATATAAGCTAACCTCCCCCTTGCCTCAGTGCCCTGTTGTGGTCTTTGTTTAGCTCAATAGCGCGTTATGCTCTGTCTGATTATTTGGTTACCGAACTTTGGCTTGTCTTATGTTTACTCTGTTTTCTCTGCTCCCTGACCTCGACTTTTCTCTTTGTATTCCGTCTCTCTATTTCCCTTTGACCTTTGACTATTCTTTTGCATAGCCCAGCCATTCTAAGGACCGATATTGCAATTCTGTCTGTTGTGTCTTGTCTGTGTTTTAGGATCCCTACCAATCGTGACAGCAATTGGGCATGAATATTGGCAATCTCCTGCAACAGGCATATGGCCCTCTTGAGCCCAATATGACCTCATATCCAGAAGATTGCTCTGAGCTATCGGACAACTTGTCCTTAGGAGACGAGGGTGAACAAATACCTGCTCTGCATATACTAAAGCCAGCACCATCTAAGCCAGACTTTTTTCTGGTGACGACGGGCATTCTGAAGTGTAACGGAACCGCTGGCACCCCGACCGGGTACCCTCCGCTGACGGATGCTCCTAGTGCTTTCCGAGGTCTCCAAGCACTCCACCAGACACCATAACCACTGTAGACTCCCACGTACCGCCGCAGCTTGGTTGGGGTCTCGCCACGCTACCCACTCTGGACCCAAGACCAGGGTCTAGCTTCCAGTAGATGGACCTCTCCGAATTCCAGAGAGCAGGCACAGGAACAACTCTTAGCAGAGCTCAGCGATTATACCCTGGGGAGTATAGTGATTATAGCAATCCCCAGAGTGTAGTTCTCCAATCCCCCAAACATGAGCCGAAACTTCATGAAGGTACAAGATGATCTGAGGTGCTAGCACACCCAGTCTGCTTTTATTTCCATCTTACACATAAAAGACCGCCCACAGGGGCGGGGTGAAACAGCCAATAGCATAACGGTTACAACCCACAAGTTCCCTCCCCTCAGATAACCAGTTAACATAATTATTACAGCCAGGGAAAATACAGTTTATATACATGTGCTATAACTTTAAAACCGTACATCCAATCTTCCCAAAAAACATACATTTAGAATCAGCACACTTTAAACATACACCCTTCCAAAATTCAGCCAAATCCCTCCAGCGGATCAAAAGTTAGCTGGAGGTCCCTTTATGACCGACCGCAAGCACGTTTTCCTGCCCAAAACAGTTCCATAGATTTGGGCTGTGCGGCCGGTCAATTTCATGCGAAAAAACGACTAAGTCCCATTTCGAACGGGACTTAGTCTCTGGAGCTGCAAGTTCAGTATGGAAGAAGGTAGCTGACCCTTACCTTCTTCCATGTTCGGTAAAATGTGTAGCCGATTTTAGTTCCACAGAATCTTTAGCATACACCGCTGACCGCATTCGACTGAACAAAGATGGCCGCCGCCACGTGCAATTAACCTGCAGTAACCTCACAGCCTGGGAGGTAAATTGCCTGCACACTTTAACTTCTGGGTGGTCCGCCTGTGTGGTACTTGGTTCAGTAAGCCCTATTTACTGAACCAAGTGTGGGAAAGCCAGGAACAAGTTATTTTACAGGTCTGGGGACATAGTCTTAAAGGGGCATTGTTCAGCAAAGTCACAATATGTCCCCAGACGGTTCTTAAAGGGCCATACACACACAATAAAAGTTCATACTTTTCAGGGGCCATAGTCTTAAAGGGTATTGTTACCCAAAGTCTCAATATGTCCCCAGACAGTTCTTAAAGGGCCAGCAGCAGTACAATAAAATACCATTCACTGTGCTTAAAGGGCCAGCAGTCGCAGCATAAAATACAATATGCCCAAATATAGTTCTCTAAACGTACCAATTTTCAAGGGGCCATAGTCAGCAGGTAGGAGGCGGGCAAACAGGCTTCTCCAATGCCCAGTGGCGAGGTTGGTTTCGTCACATGAAGGAACTTATGGTGGACCTCAAGCAAGCTATTCAGGCCTACGTGGTCAAAATCTGCAAAGATTTACAAGGCCTGACAGGCCAATTAGGGGGCATGGAACATGACAACCAAAGCAATACCCAACAAATCACTTTGCTACAGCAAGAAATACAAGAGATGTGCCAACAGCACACTAAGTTTGAGCAAGATTTGCTGTACTAGAAGACATGCTATGAAGTAATAATCTAAAGATCTTGGAGGATAATCCAGAAGTGGAGTTGCTGCACTGTCTAAGGCACCTCATAGTTCCTCTGTTGTCACCGAGACAAGCCAATGCCATTGGATTTGATGGTTTTGATCTGTCTCTCAAGACCGGTTAAAGCTCCAACCATAGTGCCAAGAGACTTGGTGGTTCGCTTTCAGAGATAAAGCTGCAGTCTTGGCTGCTATCATTCTGACTATGACCTCACAACTTACCTTTTACACAGATCTATCTGGTGATACTCTAGCATGGTGGAGGTTGTTTCAACTTTTCACATCGCATTCATTAGCAAAACATCAGTTATCGCTGGTAAATATCATGCTTGCTACTTGTTCTCCATGGCGAATCTTCATATCTAATTCAGGACCCACCACTGGGAGCCGGCAATTATAATCTCATTTTCTCCTCAAGCATCCCCATCGGACACTTATGCAACATTTGCTACTTTAACCCTCACCAGCAGGCTACTGTTGTAGGCTTAATAAGATCACCACATGTTGTTTAATTTTTGTTTTCGACCATATACACTGCTCAAAAAAATAAAAGGAACACTTAAACAACACAATGTAACTCCAAGTCAATCACACTTCTGTGAAATCAAACTGTCCACTTAGGAAGCAACACTGAGTGACAATCATTTCACATGCTGTTGTGCAAATGGGATAGACAACAGGTGGAAATTATAGGCAATTAGCAAGACACCCCCAATAAAGGAGTGGTTCTGCAGGTGGTGACCACAGACTACTTCTCAGTTCCTATGCTTCCTGGCTGATGTTTTGGTCACTTTTTTTTTTTAATTCTTTTTTTTTTTGAGTGCAGAGTTAAGTACAGGCATAAACAGTGACTTGTTAAGTATTACATATCACATTAAACATTTGGCACTTAGTCAAGAGGTACTGCGCTCTTTTTTTTCTTCAAGATAGGAACACAAGTAAGACAGGTTATGGCATAGTAGTGATGTACAAGGTTTAAACAGTCCAGTGTCATTCTAAGCTGGTTTGTCAAGGCTCTAGGCGGTTTAGCAGTGCTAAAATGTGAGGGGCTGTTTAGTAAAAAACAGACATGCTTAGGCTGAAGAACTGACATTGACGCTTGAAATGGTTAGTGAAATGCCTTAACAATATATGGGAAGTTAAGAGTAGGAGTGTCTGTGGTTATATATAGGTGAGAATTGTGGAGAGGTACCGCTTTACAGACTGGCTATGCTGTTAATCTAAGTGCCACTGGGCAGCAAGGGATGGCTGATAAGCTAAAGTTGGTCTTATATGTGGTCTGAGTGTTGAGCCAGGCAGTCCGTTTTACCTGTCAGGAGTAAATGAGGCTCAGGAAGCTTACACATCTTAGGTGACAGTTTCTATGGAGTAGGTAAATTTAATTCCGAGATGCAGTCTGTGACAGAGACATAGAGGTGGCAACAAGCCAGTCCTAATAGAACACTTTATCTCTGCAGAGCCTGCGAGGCTGGTGCCGTGGTTATAACGAACTTGTATCTTGTTCCATCGCTTGGCAGTTATTGCTTGCAGCCTATGCCTGTACATAAGAGGCCCTCCTTCAGCATACCTGGCACGGCTTTACTTCTTATCCGGTGAGTCTCTGGAGCCTGTATTGGGCAGAGTGCTCCCTCCTGCCCCTCCCGGCCTGTCGTTGTGAGATGCTCCGCCGGGTTCGATGGTGCAACCGGAGCTCTTGTGGGCCCTGTGATGTAGGAGCAATTGGTGAAGCACCCTCGGTCGGTCGCCGCCATTTTGCAAGGTAGGCCTTGGGTGTTCCGGGCTCCTTAAGCTCTCCATAACTCGAGCTTTACCCAGTGGGGACCGGGATGACCCCCCCGGCCCAAAGGGTGGGAGGGGAAACGGGACAGGCAGGCAGCTCCTCAAGTCGGCGTGTGGCAGTTGGGGAGAGATGCACGGTGGCGGCCATCCACCCTGCTCCTCTCCCAGGTAGGCCACAGCCTCCAAAGTCTCGTACTGCCTCCAGGGGGCCCGAAACCTCCATTGTCTGGGTCCGCCGCCTCTGCCGCAGCTGTGTGGTCAACTTGTGGGTCTGGTTTGGTACATTGGCTTCAAAGAGCAGCCCAGGAAGCCAGATTGCTCCGGAGCCTCTCCTGCATGCGACCGGTCAGCATGGCGGTCCGGCCCCACCCTGTTTTGGTCACTTTTGAATGCTGGCGGTGCTTTCACTCTAGTGGTAGCATGAGACGGAGTCTACAACCCACACAAGTGGCTTAGGTAGTGCAGCTCATCCAGGATGGCACATCAATGCGAGCTGTGGCAAGAAGGTTTGCTGTGTCTGTCAGCGTAGTATCCAGAGCATGGAGGCGCTACCAGGAGACAGGCCAGTACATCAGGAGACTTGGAGGAGGCCGCAGGAGGGCAACAACCCAGCAGCAGGACCGCTACCTCCGCCTTTGTGCAAGGAGGAACAGGAGGAGCACTGCCAGAGCCCTGCAAAATGACCTCCAGCAGGCCACAAATGTGCATGTGTCTGCTCAAACGGTCAGAAACAGCTCAACACCGTGCAGGACGTTTGGCATTTGCCAGAGAACACCAAGATTGGCAAATTCGCCACTGGTGCCCTGTGCTCTTCACAGATGAAAGCAGGTTCACACTGAGCATATGTGACAGATGTGACAGAGTCTGGAGACGCCGTGGAGAACGTTCTGCTGCCTGCAACATCCTCCAGCATGACCGGTTTGGCAGTGGGCCAGTAATGGTGTGGGGTGGCATTTCTTTGGGGGGCCGCACAGCCCTCCATGTCCTCGCCAGAGGTAGCCTGACTGCCATTAGGTACCGAGATGAGATCTGCTGACCCCTTGTGAGACCATATGCACGTGCGGTTGGCCCTGGGTTCCTCCTAATGCAAGACAATGCTAGACCTCATGTGGCTGGAGTGTGTCAGCAGTTATTGCAAGACGAAGGCATTGATGCTTTGGACTGTCCCGCCCGTTCTCCAGACCTGAATCCAATTGAGCACATCTGGGACATCATGTCTCGCTCCATCCACCAACGTCACGTTGCACCATAGACTGTCAGGAGTTGGCAGATGCTTTAGTCCAGGTCTGGGAGGAGATCCCTCAGGAGACCATCCTCCACCTCATCAGGAGCATGCACAGGCGTTGTAGGGTAAAGGTACAGGTACGTGGAGGCTACACACACTACTGAGCCTCATTTTGTCTTGTTTTAAGGACATTACATCAACGTTGGATCAGCCTGTGGTGTGTTTTTCCACTTTAATTTTGAGCGTGACTCCAAATCCAGACCTCCATGGGTTGAAAAATTTGATTTCCATTTTTTTAATTTTTGTGTGATTTTGTTGTCAGCACATTCAACTATGTAAAGAACAAAGTATTTCAGAAGAATATTTAATTAATTCAGATATAGGATGTGTTATTTTTGTGTTCCCTTTATTTTTTGCAGTGTATTTTATATAATTATTAATAATCATATTTTACGTTATTTTTACAGGGCTGAAAATTATTATGTTCTCAGACTGCTACTTACATCTTCCCTCCCTTTTGGGTCTATTTTTAATATTAATATCATTTTTTTTGCATACTGATGATCTGCATTACACTGTATGGCACCATATTATTAGTTATTCTTTTTTTGTAAAATGTTACATCTTTAACCCCTTAAGGACATATGACATGTGTGACATGTCATGATTCCCTTTTATTCCTGAAGTTTGGACCTTAAGGGGTTAATTGTGGTTAGTCATGATGGCATTATAGTAGAAGACCAAACCAAAAAGTGTTAAAGTGCACACAATGATTAAGATTTTACCTTTTATAAAAACAATGAGGAGGGTCTTGTAACATACATTCAGATAAGAGGACCCTTAATAATGTAAATATAAAACAGAAAAACCATAGTGCAATCTGTATGTACATAAATAACAGAAGTTGAAAATGGCACACTCACAATTTACAGAGCCCTTAAAGAATGGCTTTGAACTGTATAGGCATTTTTATCCACTATTGGGATTGTAGTAAGATCTTTTACTGGAACAAGGTGGTATCCAGAAGAGACAGGCATCAGATGATCAATGTAAAAATCACTTTATTCCATGTACAGATAAAAGTAAGCTGAAACAGAAGCACAATGCGTTTCAACCTATGTACAGGTGTCACGACTGCTAGTGAGGTCCAGCACGCAGAACTATGTAACATCTACATAGACAGAACAGAAAAGGATAAAACGTAAACCGGTCCTTAGAATGGCCGGACTAATACGTTAAAGACAGAGAATGGTCAAGGGATAGCCGAGGTCAATGAAGCCAAAAATATACAATACCTTTTTAGCAAGCCAAGTCAGGGAAACCAGAAATCAGAATAGTCAGGAATAGCCAAGGTCAAAATACCGGGAATAGCAAAAACAGAACAAGAAAACACACTCTCGGGAACCAGGAATGGAAACCACGACAGGGCAATGAACTGGGAGGCTTCAGGGAGTTAAATATCCCTCCTTTGACTGTGATTGGTTCGTGTGACACTGGGGGGCGGAGCCATTGATAGCCGCGACCACATGGTCAGCGCCATCTTTATTTTGGGCAGGCGGCCAGGAGAACTCGCCGCTGAGCAGGTAAGCTCAGTTTGTCGGCACGCTCGCACCGGTCGGGTGCGGCCGCACCGCGCGGCGAGCCGGGGGCTGTGACAGCAAGTCTTCCTCAGGTGGAAATCTAAGGTAACAATGACCTCCTAGCTGTTTATATAACATACAAACTAAGTAAAAATACATGCAGGTGTGTTTCTTACTAATTAAGCCTAATATGGTCCGAACCAGAAATACATCGCCACACTCAAGATGGCAATGCATCCGTTTTCAGACATACTACAATGTAAAATCCCTCATCCAAGATGGCCATGTATTATTCAAAGAAATACATTCATAATCATAAAAGCGGTCATAAATGCACATCCTGGGTGGGAGCGATATAAATACCACACCATCACAATTAAAGGGACACTATAGTCACCAGAGAAACTACAGCTTATTGAATTTGTTCTGGTGAGTAGAATCATTACCTTCAGGCTTTTTGCTGTAAACACTGTCGTTTCAGAGAAAATGCAGTGTTTACGTTACAGCCAAGTAATAACGTCACTGGCCACTCCTCCAATAGCTGTTAGAGATCCTTCCTGGGTCATGGCTGCCTAAAATGCATCCAAACATTCAGTGTCTCCTCCCTCTGCATGCAGGCACTGAACTTTCCTAATAGAGATGCATTGATTCAACTCATCTCTATAAGGAGTTGCTGATTGGCCAGGGCTGTGTTTGAATCATGCTGGCTCTGCCCCTGATCTGCCTCGTTGTCAGTCTCAGCCAATCCTATAGGGAAGCATTGTGATTGGATCAGGCTACCACTTCTGATGATGTCAGCAGGCAGTGGGCATGTCAAAAGGAAACAGTGACAAAGTCAGCAGCTCCAGACTTGAATACAATTAAGATTTACTATATTTAGTGCTCCTTTAAAACATAAATAAATCTAAAAATAGCTTTTTAGATTATGTACAGTCCGAATTGGAAATACACCAACACACTCAAGATGGCGACGCATCCGGTTTTGGTCGTACTGCAGTCACACATGCCACTTCTAAGATGGCCTCCCGTCAGTCGAAATTATGCATCTGAATCAGATAGGAGATCTTCAATGTCAATCAGGATTGTGGGCGGAGTAATTTACTTCCTGTTTGTGTGCATAGGAAAACACACCTTTCAGTTCAAAAACTACAAATATGGTGGTTATCATAGTTCCCATAAGGCAATATTGTCCAGATATACCAGCCAGTTTGGAATGAATTCAATTCATAATAGGTCCATAAAATATTGTATAGAAATATCAAAAAAGTGGGAGGGGGGATAAAAAAGGCAGCATTAGAGAGAGAAGAAATAAACTTGATCATAAATACACTTTAAAATCTAATACAATTATAGTACAAAAATGTGCAGGGGATAATAGGTATACACATTATCCTATATACACATATAAATAAGTTGGAGGCTATAAAATTGAGTTAATCTTAAAGTCTATATTCAGACCCTTAGGGGTAAGGGTCTGAAGTTCAAAGATCCACTCTATTTCTTGCTTGCTTAGTTTCTTGGCGATATTTCCCCCTCTCCAATGAATGATAACTTTTTCTATATCATAGAATTCCAAATTGTTTGGGTCTGAATCATGAAATTCTAAAAAAAAAAATTGATACACTGTGGTTGGTAAATCATTTTTTTTATATTTCTAACATGTTCACTAATTCTAGTGCTTAAAGATCTTGATGTTTTACGCACATATTGGTAGCCACAGTTACAATTTAATAAATAAATAAAAATTTTAGAGTGGCAAGTAATAGGGGATTTAAATTTGTAGCTCTTTAAGGTGCTATTAGATTTAAAAGATGTAATGTTTTTATTACTTATATTAGTGTTTCTGCATGCATTACAGGTACCACAGTAGAAGCCTTTCTGGATCTCTACCAGATAAAATTTATTTGGAGTTTCCTTATCGAAATTTTTTTTAAATAAAACTTGTTTAAAATTTTGCGATCCTCTAAAAACAAATGTAGGTTTAGTTCCTACATATTTCAAGTTATTTTGTTCTTGGGTTAAAATATGCCAGTTTTTATTGACTATTTTTTTCAGATTTCATACTATTTTTTTTCCTATTTTCCTATTACTTGCATAATTATGTAGAAATATCTTGTAGTTGCCTATTTATTTCTTGTATATACATTTCTTTATTCTGAATGACTACCAATTGGCGGGTTTTATAATGATAGAGCTATCTATAGCTACTTTTTCATTGTTGGATAAATTACAATTGTATTTATGGGGCGACTTGGTGCAAATTTAAAACCTTTTGTTAACACATTTGGGAAGTAGACAAAACTTTATCAGACAAGTTAAAAACTTTTATGTCATTATCTTTTTCTTATTTTCACTGGTTTGGTGTGTGGCTGTCTCCTTATTTTACTACTAAAAAATGACATTGTTTGACTTAAGGAAAAACTGGCAAGATACTGCCTTTGAAAAATTTGAAAATGATACATTTAGGACTAAGTCCCCAATTATCATCAGTGACAATCTTGATGATATGATTTTCCAATTAGAGAAACTCCTAGTCAGAGAAATGAAAAATAAGTGGGAGATTTTTACCCTTGAAAAATATTTAAAAGAGGAAATTACCCTGTGGGGTCTTAGATTCTCAAAATCCCCCACATTTGATTTAGAAAAGGAACGTTTTATTAAAACTTGGATGTTGGCTTTGGAGTAATTTTCATACACAATGATGAAAATTATCACTCAAAGAAGGGAGGATCTAACTGAAATAGATGTAGCAATTAAAGAGTTAAATAGTCGTTTGGAACCGTTTATCGGGACCAGAGATTTCGAGTCCCTCCCGCTCAAAACAAAAGAAAATATAGATAAGATTGAAAACTCTGTAGTGGTTAGTAAAAAGAAAAAGTTCAAGAGAAACCAAGACGATTATGCCAACAATAGAGTACGTAAGGTCCCTAAAAGAAATTTTGAACAAAGAGATGAGAAAACAATAGCCACCAACTATCAATTAAAAAGCACATCAGAAAAAGACAACTGAGGAACTTGTTTAAGAGAAAAACACACTATCAAAAACCTGTGTATATTTATAAAAGACATAATGATGGTAATAGAAGGTTTAGGGATACTAGACTTCCATCTACCCATAATACTTGGAGAAACCCTAAGAAAACCTTTAACCGACAAACACACAGAGATGGGAGAGAGATGACTGGCGATCAAAGTAATTACTTGTATCGACACACTACTCAGATCCCTTTAATAAATTATCTTGAATGATTAAGAAGTGATAATGGCAAAGAGTTTTTTTTTAGAACCCAGATGGGGGAGGGGAAACCATGTAGAAAACACCCCGCAAAAAAGGTTAGGAAAATCGGAAGAGGATTACGAGGAGGGAGAATTATTCCTAAAGAGAAGAAAGTAAAAGACAATGACATAAAAGTTTTTAACTTGTCTGCTAAAGTGTTATCTACTACCCAAACAAATGTTTTAACAAAAGGTTTTAAATTTGCACCAAGCCGCCCCATAAATAAGTTTGAGGCTTATGTTGATATTAGCCGTTTTATTAGGAAACCATGTATTAAAAAATTTTTTACCGATAAAGATACGGCTATTAATAACATTGAATCTCCTTGATCAGGATTTCCAAAAATGTACTCATACTAGTTTATGAAAAAAATCTAACTTTTATCCGCAGTTTTTAAAATCTCAAGGTTTTTGAGAAAGTTTGCCTTGACGATATTTATAAGATTAAACCCTTGTCTAAATACAATTTTAATTTATTCTACAATGAAAACGTAGCTATAGAAGCGCTTAAAGGACCACTATAGGCACCCAGACCACTTCAGCTTAATGAAGTGGTCTGGGTGCCAGGTCCATCTAGGATTAACCCTGCCTGCTGTAAACATAACAGTTTCAGAGAAACTGCTATGTTTACATATGGGTTAATCATACCTCTAGTGGATGTCTCGTTGACAGCCGCTAGAGGCGCTTTCGTGCTTCTCCTATGGACTGACTGAATGCGCGCGCGGCTTTTGCTGCGCATGCGCATTCAGCCGATAACGTCGGAAGACGGAGAGTCCTCAGCGCCGAGGGAGCCGGGTGCTGGAGAAAGGTAAGAGATTAACTCCTTCCTACCCCTAGAGCCCTGAGGGCGGGGGGAACCTATTAACACTATAGTGCCAGGAAAACAAGTTTGTTTTCCTGGCACTATAGTGGTCCTTTAATAATGATAGCTCTATCATTATAAAACCTGCCGATAAAGGCAGAGGGGTAGTAGTTCAGAATTAAGAAATTTATAAAAAGAAATAAATAAAAATAAATAAATAGGCAACTGCAAGATATTTCTACACATAAAAAACCTAATTAAAGACCCCATTAATGATATTAAGTATGAATATCAAATTTTTCTAAAAAAGGGTATTGATTTCTGAATATTGGACAAAGGCGAACTAGGTTTCTTAACTGTAGAACATCCTAAAATCTCTGTGATATACACTCTCCCCAAAATTCCCAAAGATCCATTGAATCCCCCCGGAAATCCTATAGTCTCTGGGATTAAGTCTAATTTATCACCTTTATCTGAATACACTGATGCACACCTTCAACCACTGGTAAAAACTTGTCTTTCTTTTTTACAAGACTCTATGAGTCTTTTAAATATCCTACAGAGTTTTAAATGGGATGATGAATATATTTTAATCACATGTGACGTTACTGTAACGAGTATATACCCCTACACGCAGGATCCAGCCTAACAGAAGACAGTACAGAGGAGAGATACGTCTACCGGACCTTAGAGTGGCCGGACTCGACGTAATAGGATAAGACAGAGTCAGGAACGATCCGAGGTCAAGGGCACAAAGAGACAGCGTAAACGAAAACTAGCCGGGGACTGGTACACAGGAATCAGCAAGCCGGCAAACAGTACAGAATAGGATAAAGCGAAAACGAAGTCAGAATACAAAGCCAAGGTCAAATACGGAGAAACACAACTGAACACAACAAGCACTAAAGGGAACTGTAGCAGAAACCACGATAGGGCAAGGAACTAAGGGAAAAGGGTAAGTATAAGTAGCCTTCAAACTAATGTGATTGGCTCCTGTCACTTCCACTCCCCCAACAGGTAAGTGTATGGGGTGATTGGCATGACAGGAGCCAATGGGAGCCTTTTTGCAATTTAGGCTCCCACTGTCTCGTTAAGAGCACGCCCGAGATTCGCGGCGCGCTCTTAGCTGCAGGCGGAACACGTGACCGCTTCTCGCGGTCACTGCCCGCCTTCCTGTCTGAACAGTCGGACGAGCCGCGCGCGGCTCGTGCAGCCGCAGGACCGCGCGCGGCTTGAAGAGAGGACCGCGTCCGGCCCCCGGATAAGGTAAGTACCGCTACAGTACCCCCCCCTGAGGACACGCCCTCCGGGCGGGCAGGACCAGGCCTGGCAGGAAAACGCGAATGGAAAGAACGTACAAGGCGGGGAGCATGAACAGCATCCGCAGAAATCCAACTGCGCTCCTCAGGCCCATAACCCTTCCAATGTACCAAGTACTGAAGCCGACCCCTAAGAAAACGAGAGTCAATAACAGCAGATACTTCGAACTCCTCATGACCCTCCACAGAGACAGGAGGGGGAGGGGGAGTATGCCGGGTATAGCGGTTGCGTACGTAAGGCTTCAACAAAGAGGTGTGAAATACATTGGGTATACGCAGATTCTTAGGCAGACCCAAGGCATAAGAAACGGGATTAACCTTATGTATAATGCGATAAGGACCAATGAAGCGGGGAGCCAATTTCATAGAAGGCACCCGGAGGCGAATATTCCGTGTGGAAAGCAAAACCCTGTCCCCCACAACATAGGAAGGAGCTGCTCTGCGATGCTTGTCAGCCTGAGCCTTCTGGCGGGCAGCAGAGTCCACCAAAGAACGCTGAACCTGCTCCCAAGTACTACGCAAACCAGCCAAATGCTCATCCAGAACTGGCATGCCCTGAGAGGAGAATGCAGCCGGAAGAACAACGGGATGCTGGCCATAGACAACGTAAAAAGGGCTTTTGCCGGAAGAATCATGAGTGGCATTATTCCGAGCAAATTCAGCCCAAGGAAGCAGGTCAGACCAATTGTCCTGATGGTGAGACACAAAACAACGGAGGTACTGCTCAAGAGACTGGTTGGCACGTTCAGCAGCTCCATTAGACTGGGGATGGTAAGCGGAAGAAAATGAGAGGGAAATACCCATCTCCGAACAAAAGGCTTTCCAGAACCTGGAAATAAATTGGCTACCCCTATCGGATACAATAGATAAGGGAATACCATGTAATCGAAACACTTCTCTAGCGAAGATAAGAGCCAATTCCTTGGAAGTGGGCAACTTGCGAAGAGACACAAAGTGAGCCATTTTGGAAAACCGATCTACTATCATTAGGATGACTGTGTTACCATTCGAAGGGGGTAATTCAACAATAAAATCCATTGATAGATTAGACCAAGGTCTCTCGGGAACGGGCAACGGATGCAACAGCCCACAAGGAACTCTACGAGAGGTTTTCATACATGCACAAGTAGTACAAGCACTTATATAGTCAGTAACATCCTTACGTAAGGTATCCCACCAGAAATACCGAGAAACGGCTGACACTGTTTTGGAAATACCAGGATGTCCAGCAGTCTTAGTATCGTGATAAAGTGACAGAATATCCCGTCTCTCGGGAATGTCAACGAACAATTTATCATTAGGCCTCTCGCTGGGTGCCATGCCTTGTTTCGCTTGTATGGCCTGCAAGAGGGACGAGGAAATAGACAATATAGTAGTTGCTATTATCCTGTCTGGGGGAATGACAGGAGTGACATCAATCTCCTGTTTGTCAATAGTCTCGAATTGTCTGGACAGAGCGTCCGCTTTGGTGTTCCGGTCACCTGGCCTATAGGTGATTATATAATTAAAATGAGACAAGAACAGTGACCACCTAGCCTGCCTTGAAGACAATCTTTTAGCTTCGCTAAGGTAGGATAGGTTCTTGTGATCTGTAAATATGAGAATAGGATCCTTAGTTCCTTCTAGCAAATGTCTCCATTCTTTGAGTGCTAAAATGATAGCAAGGAGTTCGCGATTACCCACATCATAATTCCTCTCTGCCTTAGACATTTGTTTAGAAAAGAAGCCACAAGGATGCAATGGCTTGTCAGGAGACTCTCTTTGGGATAAGACAGCACCTACCCCTATATCGGAAGCATCAACCTCAAGTATATATGGCAATGAGGGGACAGGATGCTGTAAAATAGGGGCAGAGGCGAACGTAGTTTTAAGAAAGTCAAAAGCCTGAAGTGCCTCAGTAGACCAGACACGTGTATTGCCATCCTTTTTAGTCATACGAGTAATAGGCGCTACTATAGACGAAAAACCTTTGATAAAACGTCTATAATAATTAGAGAAACCCAGAAAACGCTGGATGGCTTTCAGACCTTGCGGCAGAGGCCATTCTATGACTGCAGCGAGCTTCTGGGGATCCATCTGAAAACCCTCGGCGGAAATCAAATACCCTAAAAACTGGACCTCGGACTGGTCGAATAGACATTTTTCTAATTTGCAATAAAGACCATTAGCAAGAAGGGTCTTCAGAACTGTTGTAACATGTCTGTGATGAGCGTGAATGTCAGTAGAATATATTAAAATGTCATCCAAGTACACAATAACAAATGAGTGAATAAAGTCCCTTAAGACATCATTAATAAATTCTTGGAACACTGCTGGGGCATTGCAAAGCCCAAATGGCATGACGGTATACTCATAATGACCTGACCGAGTGTTAAAGGCTGTCTTCCATTCGTGGTCCTTTTTAATACGTATCAAATTGTATGCTCCTCTAAGATCTAATTTGGTGAATACCGTAGCATGTTTGAGCCTGTCAAACAATTCTGTTATTAGAGGTATAGGGTAAGCATTTTTGATGGTGATCTTGTTAAGACCTCTATAATCAATGCAAGGTCTTAAATCACCTTCTTTCTTTGATACAAAGAAGAACCCCGCTCCAGCCGGAGAGGAGGATCTTCTAATAAATCCCTTGTCTAATGACTCTTTAATGTACTCCTCCATGACACAGTTTTCTTGAACCGATAGGGGGTACACCCTGCCCTTAGGAGGTATAGTACCAGGCAACAAATCAATAGCACAATCGTAGGGTCTGTGAGGCGGTAATTTGTCAGCCTCTTTTTTATCAAAGACAGTCTTTAAAGTTAAATACTGAGAGGGTATTGTCGTAGATAAAGGAGGAACAGTAGGAACGTTAATAGAATTCACAGGCGTGACTTCAATAGTACATGACTCATGGCAGGCTTCACTCCATGATTTTATCTGCCCTGTCTCCCAGTCAAAAATGGGATTGTGGGCACGTAACCATGGATACCCTAACACCAACTGTGAAGAGGGAGAGGTGATGACCTGGAACCGAATGGTTTCATAGTGTAGAACCCCTGTGTACATGTGTAGCGGTGCAGTCTCGTGAGTAACAACAGGAGATATCAATGGTCTACCATCTATGGCCTCAACGGCCAAGGGTATCTCCTTCTCTCTGATGGGAATATTGTTTCTCTTTACAAAACCAGAGTCTATAAAGTTCTCGGCTGCCCCAGAATCAACCAGGGCGTCTATGTTTTCAACTATACAACTCTCTCCCATATGTAAAGAAACAGGGAGAAGCAGTCGGTTAGGAGGCAATGTAGGAGACTTAGAAATCACACCCAAGGCCAGTCCCCTATAAGGTCTTAGGTGCGAGAGTTTTCCGGGAGCAGAGGACACTCCTTTACCATATGGTCTCTCTTACCACAATATAGGCAGAGTCCCTCCCTTCTCCTATGTAATTTCTCAGTATCTGAGAGTTTGGCAACCCCTAATTGCATAGGTTCCTCTTCAGATACTTTAACACTCTCCGGTATATTAACTCTGGGTTGAATAGGTGTAACAAAACGTCTATTCCTGTTCTTAGTATAGAGCCTGTCACGAATCCTATTATCTATATCGATGAGGTAGTCAATAAGGTCCTCTAAGGCAATAGGAAGCTCCTTAGCTGCTACCTCATCCAATATAGAGTCTGATAAACCTTCCATGAAGGCCGTAGTTAACCCATTATTGGTCCAATCGACCTGTGAGGCAAGGGTACGAAACTGTATAGCGTAATCAGCCACAGACCTAGAACCCTGTTTAATCCTCATTAATGCTCTAGCGGCATTCTTAGACCTTTTCATAGTATCAAAAGTTCTGCGAAAAGCTGTTAGGAAACTGTGAAAGTTATGCACCATAGGTCCATTAGCCTCCCAAATAGGGTTTGCCCATTCAAGTGCTTTGTCGGTAAGTTGGTGCATAAAGAACCCAACTTTAGACCTCTCTGTGGGAAATGAACGTGGATACATTTCAAAATGAAACTCTATTTGGTTAATGAACCCTCTGCATGTCTTAGAATCCCCTCCATACCTAGGAGGAGGCGTTAAATGTGCTGTAGCGTTAGGCATAGTCGATACTTCAGGAAGCAGGGGTGCAGGAGGGTTAGGTGCGGTTGCTGGAATGGTTCTAGCTAAGAGCGTCTGGAGAGCCTGAGCTATTTGATCCATACGGTGATCCTGCTCTACAAATCTAGCCTCATGGGTCGCCATCTGTTGAGCTAAATCTGCGGGGTCCATGGCCCTATCGTAATGTAACGAGTATATACCCCTACACGCAGGATCCAGCCTAACAGAAGACAGTACAGAGGAGAGATACGTCTACCGGACCTTAGAGTGGCCGGACTCGACGTAATAGGATAAGACAGAGTCAGGAACGATCCGAGGTCAAGGGCACAAAGAGACAGCGTAAACGAAAACTAGCCGGGGACTGGTACACAGGAATCAGCAAGCCGGCAAACAGTACAGAATAGGATAAAGCGAAAACGAAGTCAGAATACAAAGCCAAGGTCAAATACGGAGAAACACAACTGAACACAACAAGCACTAAAGGGAACTGTAGCAGAAACCACGATAGGGCAAGGAACTAAGGGAAAAGGGTAAGTATAAGTAGCCTTCAAACTAATGTGATTGGCTCCTGTCACTTCCACTCCCCCAACAGGTAAGTGTATGGGGTGATTGGCATGACAGGAGCCAATGGGAGCCTTTTTGCAATTTAGGCTCCCACTGTCTCTTTAAGAGCGCGCCCGAGATTCGCGGCGCGCTCTTAGCTGCAGGCAGAACACGTGACCGCTTCTCGCGGTCACTGCCCGCCTTCCTGTCTGAACAGTCGGACGAGCCGCGCGCGGCTCGTGCAGCCGCAGGACCGCGCGCGGCTTGAAGAGAGGACCGCGTCCGGCCCCCGGATAAGGTAAGTACCGCTACAGTTACCAGCCTTTACACCATCATTGAACACGAAAAAGGGGTGTGAGGCTGTAGAATTCTTTTTAAAACAATCACAGGTTATGCCAGATGTACAAATACAATACATTTTAGAAGGAATGAATTTAATTAAAAAAAATATATATATTTCTGGTTCAGTGGTGATGTTTATCTTCAGGTAAGGGGTGATGCGATGGGGACCAATTCACACACAGTTACGCTAACCTTTTTATGGCTTTTTGGGAAAAACATTTTATATACCAAGAGTGTCACGTATCCTTCATATCCATGTGGCAAAAACTGCGATAATTACCTTCCGAAGTTCGGGAGGGTAGCCGCTCGGCGGTCTTCTGCCATGATATCCAGCTTGTGCTGCATGTCGGAGCACCCCGGGCCGCTGCGGACCCACGCAATTACATAGCCCCACGTCCGTCCGTGGTAAAGACACCGTCGACATGTGGGTGACATCACGCAAAAGACGCACGCGCACGTTTTAGGGTCAAGGGCTAGGTGCAGCCAATCGGATCTGCAAGAGGGTTATTTAAACTCACTTATTCCTTAGCTCATTGCCCTGTTGTGGTTTCCCATAGATGGTTATCCGAGAGTGTGTTCCTGATCGTGTTTTTCTGGTTTTTGACTTTTGGCTTTTCCTTATTGCTGTGTCTCGTTCTGTGTCCCTGACCTCTGCTAGTTTTCTGACTATTCTTGGGTACGTTAAGTCCGGCCATTCTGAGGCCCAGTAAGATGTTACCCTTTGTTTTAGGGTGTGATACTATTCTGTGTGTAGAATCAATATAATCCTGACTTATGACATGGGCATAGATCCTGCAGATATGTGTCAGCACATAGTAGCTTGTGAGAGAAAGCTAGTGGAGAATGATCACCGCATGGATCAATTTGCCCAAGCTTTTAATAAGCCACAAATACGTACGGCTCATTTGCAGCCTGAGGTCCTTTCGGCAGGTACACCCCCACCTACTGTACCTACACCTATCATATATAGGGCACCTACTATCACCCTTTCTTCACCCCGGCATTTTGAAGATAATGTTAATTTTGAAGATAATGTTGTCGGGGATTCCTTAATCAAATTGAGTATTATTTTGAAGCCTTACCTGGGTCTTTCTCCACGGATAGAGTTAAAATTGGGTACTTAATGAACCAACTACAAGGTAAAGCCTTATCATGGGCCAATCCATTATGGGAGAGTAATAAGACTGTTGCCCATAATTACCAGGAATTCTTTGCGGAATTCAAATTAACATTTGAACCATTGGGAAAGTAGAGCAACGCCTCCCCTGTCCTAATGCGTATCAAGCAAGGGAACCGGTCTGTCTCAGAGTATGTCATAGAATTTTGCACCCTGGCTTCTGAGGTAGACTGGACCAATAATGGATTAATCACCGCATTCTCAGAGGGATTATCCGAAGCTATCCTTGATGAGTTTGATTCCCCCGATCTCTAGACTCATCATCTCTAGACTCATCATAGGCATGTGAAGCAAGTATTGCAAACTTTGTTTAAAAATAGTCTATATTGCAAACTTGAGAAATGCATATTTGATCAGACAGAGGTACAGTTCTTGGGATATAATATTTTGGCCTCTGGTTTTCAGATGGACCATTGCAAACCAGAAGCCCTTCTACACTGGCCATTACCTAATGGGTTAAAAGCCATTCAAATGTGTATTGGGTTTGCAAATTACTATAGGAGATTCATCAAAGGTTTCTCTACTGTGATAGTCACCAATATGACACGTAAGAGGGTTGACTGTACTATATGGTCTAATCGCTTTTGAGCTTCTTAAGAAATTATTCACCTCTGCTGACATATTGGTACATCCTGACACTAGCAAACCCTTCATACTAGAGGTAGATGCCTCTGAAACAGGGGTAGGGGCTGTTCTTTGCATCCTTGTGGGTTCTTTTCTAGAAAGTTGTCAGCAGTGGAGCGTAAAAATGATATTGGTAACAGAGAATTGTTGGCCATTATACTAGCTCTGAAAGAATGGCGACATCTTTTAGAAGATTCCAAGGATCCTCTCCTGATCATAACTGATCACAAAAAACTTGGCATACATTGGAGATGCTAAAAGGCTGTCTTCTAGACAAGCTAGATGGTCATTGTTCTTGTCACACTTTAACTTTATCATCATGTACAGACCAGGTCCCAAGAGCGTTAAGGCTGACGCCCTATCTAGGCAATTTGACATACAGTCAGAACAAGAACAAGAGACCTCGCCTATCATTCCACCTGAGTGTATCATTGCCTCTACTGTCCTTTCCTTGTCTTCTCCTGTTATTTGTGCTATCATGGCGGCGCAGTCTCAGGCACCTAGTGATAAACCTCAAGATAGATTGTTTATTCCGTTGCTAGAAAGAGAGGAGGTACTAAGAGTGTTCCACGATAATGTGACAGCTGGACATCCGGGTATTAATAAAACTGTATCCGCTGTCTCCAGATCATTTTGGTGACCTTCTCTTACAAAATACATCAGAGAGTCAGCAGAGGCTTGTTCTGTTTATGCGGTTTCCAAGGTTCCCCATAAACTACCATGTGGTTGTATCACAATTTTGCATTTAAAACACAGTTGGGTATAGAATTGTCATTTTCATCTTCGTACCATCCTCAAACTAATGATGCGGCTGAGAGGGCCAACCAGTCGTTGGAACTATATTTGCGATGTTTTATTAATGGCACTCAGGAAAACTGGTCTGACTATCTACCTTGGGCTGAATTTGCCAGGAATAATGCTACCCATGACTCATCTGGACATAGTCCATTTTTTGTCAAGAATGGTCATCATCCTACTGTTGTTCCTGCGGTGTTCTCCAACACTGCTATGGATGAACATCTCGCATTTATATGTGAGTCTTGGACTAAGGTCCACACTGCTCTTGAAATTGCTGCAGCTCATTTCAAATTTTAACACTGTTTACTAGGTGGGTGATCGGGTATGGCTCTCCTCGCGAAATATCAGACTCAAGGTTCCTAGCATCAACTTTTCACCCAGGTTTATTGGTCCCTTTAGAATTGTTCGGAGAATCAATCCTGTTTCATATTCTCTTGCACTTCCTCCCTCCTTGCGTATACCTAATTCATTTAATGTATCTTTGCTTAAGCTTCTTATCTGCAATAGGTATACTGTCCCTTTTTTTTTCTCCTCCTCCTTTGGTTATTGCTGGGCGGGAGGAGTACGAAGTCTCCTCCATAATTGATTCCAGATTTTATCGTGGTTCTTTGCAGTACCTGGTTGATTGGAAGGGTTATGGGCCTGCTGATCGTTCATGCTAGCCGCAAGATCCATTCCTTCAACGCCAAGTTTCCTCTCAACCTGGTCCTGCCCGCTCAGTGGGCGGTCTTCAAGTGGGGGGTAATGTCACGTATCCTTCGTATCCATGTGGCATAAATGGAGATAATTACCTTCTGGAGATCGAGGGGAGTGCTGCTCGGTGGTCTTCTGCCATGATGCCCGGCTTGTGCAGCATGTCAGTGCATGCCGGCCGCTGCGGATCCATGCGATTATATAGCTCCACGTACGTCCACGGTAAAGAAGAAGTTGACGTGCAGGTGATGTCACGCAAAAGACGCAAGCGCACGTTTTGGGGTCACGGGCTAGGTACAGCCAATCAGCTCTGCAAGAGGGTTATTTAAACTCACTTGTTCCTTAGCTCATTGCCCTGTCGTGGTTTCCCTTAGATGGTTATCCGAGAGTGTGTTCCTGATCATGTTTTTCTGTTTTTTTACTTTTGGCTTTTCTTTATCGCTGTGTCTCGTTCTGTGTCCCTGCCCTCGGCTAGTTTTCTGACTATTCTCGTGTACGTTAAGTCCGGCCATTCTAAGGCCCGGTAAGACATTACCCTTAGTTCTGGGGTGTGATACTATTCTGCGTCCTGGATCAATATAATCCTGACACAGAGGGAGGCTATGGCGCGAACTTGGTCCTCTATAGAAGATATTTCGACAATATTTGTATTATCTGGAAAGGATCTATGGTATTAAACTAATGAAAAATGTAAATGTAAAAACTATTTTAACTTCTTAGACCTTGAGGTCTATGTTTCTAATAATATTTTAAAAACACGCACCTTTTTCAAGCAAGTGGACGTGAACAGTTATCATTCATTAGAGAGGGGGAAATATCGCCAAGAAACTTAGCAAGCAAGAAATAAATTGGATCTTTGAACTTCAGACCCTTAGCCCTAAGGGTCTGAATTTAGACTTTAGGATTAACTCCATTTTATAGCTTCTAACTTATTTATATGTGTATATATTTCTATATATATACGACTTTTACAAATTCTGTTTTTATACATTTTTTGAGCACCTTCTTAACGCTGGACCTGGCCGCTGTATTAAGAACTGCATGATGTGAGAGGCTCTGGAGGTAAGGTGAGTAACCAATCAGATGTGGTCACATTGTGGTGCCAATTGGGCACTGCGATAGTGTGATCGCACCGATCTGGTGCGGTCACACTGAGGTGCCAGTCAGGCACCGTGACACTATCTGATTCAGATGTATCATTTCGACTGACGGGCGGCCATCTTGGAAGTGGCATGTGTGACTGCAGTACGACTGAAACCGGATGCGTCATGACGGTGTATTTCCGGTTCGGACTGTACATAATCTAAATAGCTATTTATACATTTTTTTTATGTTTTTATTGTGATAGTATTGTATGTATATCGCTCCCACCCAGGATGTGCATTTATGCCCGCTCTTATGATTATGAATGTATTTCTTTGAATAATGCGTGGCCATCTTGGATGAGGCATTTTACATTGTAGACCAGATGCGTCGCCATGTTGAGTGTGGCAATGTATTTCCAGTTCGGACCATATTAGGCTTAATTAGTAAGTAACACACCTGTATGTATTTTTACTTAGCTTGTATGGTATATAAACAGCTAGGAGGTCCTTGTTACCTTAGACTGCACCTGAGGAAGACCTGCACATAGGTCGAAACGTGTTGTGCTGCTGTTTCAGCTTACTTTTACCTGTACATGGAATAAAGTGATTTTTACATTGATAATCTGATTCCTATCTCTTCTGGATACTACCTTGTTCCAGTAAAATATCTTACTACAAACCCATTGGTGGATGTAATGCCTATACAGTTCAGAGCTATCCTTTAAGGGGTCTGTAAATTGTAAGCGTGTCATTTTTAACCATCTTCTGTTATTTGTATGTATATATATACACAGATTTCACTGTGGTTTTTCTGTTTTATATTTACATTATTCAAGGTCCTCTTATCTGAATGTATGTTAGAACACCCTCCTCGTTGTTTTTATAAAAGGTAAAATTTTTATCATTGTGTGCACTTTAACACTTTTTGGTTTGGTCTTCTTCTATATTTGTTAAGTATATAAGGTGACATTACACTTTAAGTTGTTTTAGGCTGCACTGGAGTACTATTATAAGAGCGCCACATATCCCTTTAAAAAGTTCTTATTTTTATAACAGCATTATAGCCCAGTTAATAAACATTTAGAGATTATCTGCTTATATATTATTATAATATAAAAATTCAGTCCATAGGATGTCAAGCATAACACAATATGCGTGCAGCTATAACTTTACATGTGATGATATCGCTGTTGTATTGATGACCACATTCTCTTTTGTCTTGAATCCTGTCTGTGGATTGAAAAAAAAAAGGATTTGTGGCGGACCCTTACCTTTCCCCAGAATGAACTGTTCACTGTCCCCCTGGTTCAGTACCTTACCTTCTCCCGAATGTTTATTGCTGAAAGCGCCCTCCATGGCAGTCATTCGGGTACACAAACTCCTGAACGGTCTCCAGCGGTATTTAGCCATGAACCTCCTGGAACTTGGATACGGCTGCTTGACCTTACCTTGACCCTCTGTTTTACCCCACTTGCCGACCTGCCAGGAGAGCACTATTTGGAGGGAATGTACTACCGACTAATTGGAGCAATCACTCCCTGAGAACCAGGGGGAGCCACTTTTCGTTTGACTGCAGGAGCTCACACTATTTGACCGGCCCAAGTCCCTGGGCTTAGTCCTAACTTAGTCAAAACTTTACCCCGGTGGCGATTTGACAATTCTTTATGGATCCAGGCGCTATTTGGCCAACATGGGCGCTCAGACCAGAGCTTTCCAGGGATGTATGATATGTGGGGTTCCTGTCTATTTTTAAAAAAATATATATTTATCTTTATTGTGCATGGAGTAACAAAACCTCTTACGATGCCACAACAGCATGAGTAAGTATATTAATAACATAGTATGTCACAGATATGGCACTGAGGTAAAGGCACATTTTAAAATATTGTTGGTAGAAGCAAGTATATTTCGCTACGTCAACGGGTCTTCATCAGTAAGCATAGAATTAAACATGCTATCTTAGCTGACATTCCGATTAGAGAAAATTTTAAAATTAAATTCAACGAATGGTCCTGTCATAACCAAGGACATGAGAAGCAAAGGTAAACTGGCTTTGGTCTAGGTGATGGCTGGCTTATATCAGTGACATAAATATACATCGCTTTCGCCAGCCGTCAGGATTAAGTAAGTGGGTATATATAATCATGCATTAGTGTTTGGTCGATTTCGTGTAGCCATGTTCGTGATTGTGTCCCCCAATAGATTGGGTCGCTGTGGCTTCTCGGTGGGATAGGCTGTGTCTGTACTGTAGTCCGAAGCCTAATACCAGGACATTGGGCCTTCGATATAAAACATGTAATTAAATAAAATAGACAACTGTCTTTGGGGCTAGAGCGTATTCGTTTGCTAAAATGGTAGGTAATGTCTTCCTGGGATAGTTAGGCTATGTTTGTTCATGGATTGATACTCCAATACCCCGATCTAGCTCTGCTTGGTTACCCTTTTAACCCCTTAAGGACCAAACTTCTGGAATAAAAGGGAATCATGACATGTCACACATGTCATGTGTCCTTAAGGGGTTAACCTGGGTGGGGGGGAGGGAGGGCTATACATTGTACAAGGGTGTTTGAGGGGGCTATAAAATGTGATGCGTGGTTGTGTATTGGATGGCTTGCAGTAGTGAGGGTTGCCTTGAGTAGAGAAACCTGAAAAACATCAAAACATCTTAACATACATTCAAGTTTAAACAAGTTTAAACAGTGAAAGGATTGGCTCTGCTAAGAACTGCAGGTCTGGAAGCAGGTCGGCACTTGTGGCTGCATCAGGTAGTGGCCGCTGTGTGAGCCGCTGATTCGGCACGTCAGCGAACGAACGGGACCAATTTTGCTGGATGGTTCTGGCGTGGTGTTTTTCTCCGTGATGGGTATGGAGTCCACGTGAAATCCCAGGGTAGGCAGCAGTTCCGTAGCCCCTTGCATGTGGCATGTCCCGGATAATGGAGGCAGAGTTCCCGTGGTGGACCAGCAGTGCTTGGAACCCTCTCCATTTGTATTGGACATTGTGCTGGCGTAGAAGTGTCGTGAAGGGCTGGGGCGAGCGTTGCCATGCTAGTGTGGACCCCGACAGGTCTGCATAAAAAAAGAGCTGCATGTTCTCAAACGGGGAGGGTGAGTGGTTTTGCGTGAGTTGTATCACAGCTGCTTTGTCCCCGTAGTTTTGAAAGCGTACCAGGAGGTCTCTCAGAGCCAGTGTTGAGGCCTTGGCTGCTCTTGGTAAACATCCTCTCTATGGTCACTTGCCTGGCTTGCTTGGGAGGTAAAAGGGCTTGCAGTAGGCGCCGTATCACGTGTGGCAGCTCGGCCTCCGGTATCCCTTCTCCGATGCCTTGGATTTTGACATTCATGCTGCGCCTCTGATCCTCCAGTACCGAAAAGCGTTGCTTATAGGTAAGGTGCTGCTGCTTCAAATCTTGCACTGCTTGCTGCAAGAGTTGTGATTGTTGTGAGTTCTGGTGGGAGTCAGCCTCTAGGGTACCCAGGTGACCCGTCAGGCCTTGCAGGTCCTTACGAAGTTGGGCCATGTCAGCCTGTATGGTGAGTTGGAGCCCCGCCAGTAGTTCCTTCATGACCGCAGTGGTCACCAGAGATGAGTCTGGTCATGGGGGAGTCTGGAGGGGTGCCATCACGGCAGGTGAGTGCTCCACTTCCACCCCTGTTGTGTAGTCATCTGAGACATCAGAGCATTCGTCACTGTAGGCGGCCATGTTTGGGACCTGGGTGCTGAGCACTTGTCTCCAGAGGTCGCCTATATTTAGGTTTGGCCCCGGTTTGTCGGGCTTGGGGTTTTTGGTTTTTCGGCCCATGTCGTTGACTGCGGTACGTGGGTCAGTTTGGTGCCAGTTTTGCCGGGTTTGGGCTGTGATTGCAGCCCCGGAATGCTTGTTTTGTGCAGAGCTCGTGCGGCATGCGGCCATTCAGGTCAGTTGCTAGGCTCCGCCCCTCCTGTCTGTTTTTACAGTATTTTGGGGGTGTTTTCCATGTTTTGACATCAACTCAATAATCTCCCAAGCACAGAGACGCCTGGACGGGCACTGTATGTACTGAATTGAGATCTCATGCTGGGGGTCTGTGCATAAAAGGCGGCATTTGGCTCAATTAAACAGTTGTTCTAACAAAACAATGTTTTGTCTAGTTACTGGGGGGAATATAGCTATTCACTAAAGAGCGCTTCTTCTAGCTTTAAATATATCTGGCGGGGATGCCCATTCGGGGTATTGGAGCTCCACTACATGATTATTAAATATGACAATGTAAATGCTACCGCTAGCACTACCTGCCAAGAATGGGGTACATTGACGTTGTGGCAGGCTTATGCAATGTTTGATCCTATGTACTGTAGTTAATTAACCCCTGTAACCCATTATTTTTATTTAGGCGATGTGTTTTTAAATACAACTATTACATTATGTGATATTTGAAATTGCTGTTTAGTGAATGAGTGAGTGCGCTGGATCTTGTATGCTGTTACTGCTAGCAATAGATAGTCAGGATTCATGTTTACAAAATCAAAATAATGGAGAGATTAAGTGATCAAATGCTGACATTGTAAACAATTACAGACAATTATTTTTATGGTCTGGGACAGGGAGTGAGGTAATTTCCCCCAGAGGACAAAATGTGAAAAGACAACTCCAAGGCCATGCATTTTTTATATTTTTCTGATTTGTTATATCGAGAAAGCTATTTGTTATGTAGAGAAAACAAGTATCTTTTCTTGACATAAGTTATTTTCTCTACATAACAAGTCAGAAAAATATTCTGGGCTTCCGAGGTTCCTGGGTTTCGTACTTGTGATTCTGCATTCATAGTATTACAATATTTAAATAAATGCAATTGTTTCAAACAGTGACATTGGAATATGTAAAATGTTTCTACATGAAAGAGCATTTTTGTTTGTGGTAGATACATTCCTTTCAGTGAACCATAAAATCTCTCTTTATACAGTACAGTAGATTATTTCCAACTCATCTAATTCAGTCTACATGTTGCATGTCAGTTGCCAAGTCACCAGAACTCCATTCCTTTTTGAGTTACACGTGTCAATAGTAGCCAGCGGCAGTGTGAGACAACAGGCCTAGCTACAGTGGCAATTAACCTAGGCAAACCAGATGTTACTGAATTATATTTTCCTAAACTGACTGTGCATCGTGGGAAATGCAGTTCAGACACATTTGGGGTGCAGTGTTTGCTGTGGCAGATACAGGGTTAAGATGTACAGGTTCCTGTTCTTCATGCAGTCATGTTCTGCTCTTTCAGGAAAGAGTCTGGCCCCCTGGCATCTTTCCAAAGCACCCCACCTATCCTTCCTGCATTTCATCTCTGGCTGAAAAGGGATGTGGCCCCAGCTGTGCTCTGAGTTCTTATGTCAGTGATAGCACAATGCTTACTTGTTGGATATTAGGATAGGCCTGCAAACTCCTCTACAAACGGAAAGGTTTTCCTGAGTCATCCATACGTGTTTGAAGGTGAAAGCAACATCCTGACTTTTGTTACTCGTCTTCACAAAGAGAAAGGATGATAGGTAGTGGAAAAACAAAATAGAAAGTAGACCACATGTTTCTGTAGTACATTAATTAGAGAGTGAGAGAGAAGGTTTTGAGTAGACATGCTATTACTAACAACAATGTTAAGACTTGTTTTGCAATCATTTTAGCATTCAGGAAGCAATCTCTCAGATACATCTTCATTAATAAAAAATTAATAAATACATTATATCTAGTAAATATGTTTATTATAAGTAAAGATACATGGTGGTATTATTTCCCCCATATATTAAATGCATACTTTATAGAACATTTTTTAACATTTGACTTAAGAATAGGACTTTTTCCATACATGTCCACATCTGTCTGAGATTGTTTGGCGTTATACTTCTGGGTAACACCTGCTTATTTCTTCTCAGCTCCTCTTTTGGTCATGTCATTATCATTAAGAGGATGAATTAAAATAACATAATCTGCAATAGGAGTGTAAATCCATCTAATCTCAGGGTGATAATGGATAATATGTCAGCCTGACATTGTATAAAAGGTCTGCTACTTGAACCTCATTTATCACCTTGTACTACTTTGTAAAGGCCATATAAATGACTGATCTTTCAAATAATACTAGCAGCAGTGTGCCCACATTAATGGGTAAGCATTCATGACATCAGGAAAAATGGAATATAAATATGTTCCTACCTGGTTATTATCAGCAATGGGGAATATGCTCTTGAAGATGCACGCTGTTAGCCATGGACACTTGGAGGAGTTCGAAAAATTAATATTCAAATATTCACTTGGTGTCCAAAGTTTACCTCCAGCACCTTCCAGAATATGCTGGACATTCCTGCCTGGTTGCCCATGACATCTTCAAGTAATAAAAGCAAACACTCACACCTGGAGGCCAGGTTGACCCTAGCACAGAGGAGATCTCATACTTCCTAGGCAAAAAAAGGAATTAATTGTTATATTTTTAGATGTTGGGTTACCTATTTCAGGCTATACAACAATATCCCTGGTTATCGGCACCTCAGACTAATAAGGCAGTGTGTGAGCTCCCATCAACTGATCAGGCAGTGTGTGAGCTCCCATCAACTGATCAGGCACTGTGTGAGCTCCCATCAACTGATCAGGCACTGTGTGAGCTCCCATCAACTGATCAGGCACTGTGTGAGCTCCCATCAACTGATCAGGCAGTGTGTGAGCTCCCATCAACTAATCAGGCACTATGTGAGCTCCCACTTGCCACACAGACTAATCAGGCACTATGTGAGCTCCCATCTAAAGTCTTGATATTAATGTAGGGTGCAGTTCCATCTGATGAGGGCACTGACACATTTTTACCTCCCAGTAGTGTCTCAGACAGATGAGTGACAAAGTATTGATTTCTAGCCGAGGTTGCCTTTTCTTAATATGCCTCAGCAATGATTCACCAGCAAATCTTTCCCTCAGTGTGACCCACAAGTGATAGTGATTATGGCCGTGATTATACCAATGACTTCTCTCCTACTCTACGTCCGGGACTATTAACTCAACCTACATGGACAAATAAGGCTATTGAGGGACATCTTCTTTAGAAGTGAAATGGGTAAGGGGATCTTAGAGATGGGGACAAAGATTCAACATGGATTTTTATACAAATATAAAACCATGGAAAGATAAACAAATTTTTAGGACAGTGCCATCTAAATCGAGCACTACAGTGTTAGTAATACAGTCCTGTATTCCTAACATTATAGTGCCCCTGTCACTAGATCTATGTAGATCTAAATACTGCAGGGTAGAACCTTCTGTATGTTGCCCATCAAATTGAATAAATGATATGTATCCTGGGAAACAGTGGATATGGTATCCCTACTCATAGAGAGCATTGGTGGCTTAATGCGCATGCACAACATTCACGCTCCCCCTTAGCAGGGTTATTCACTAAAGTGAGAATTCAAAAAGAATTTCACATTTAAGGCCAATATAGCCAAACTCTAAAATTATATTTGTCAGCTATACTTCCAGTTCAATTTGAAATTCACTTTTGTGAATATCCCTGCAGGTTGTAGTATGGATGTGAGAAGCCATTTTGTCAGTGGATTGCCCAAATCCTTTGCAAAAAGACATATAAATTAAATATGATGTGCCTAGCATGCATGTATGTTGTCAATGGTGTCTGCTAACACCTTACATATATTGGGCTCACAAGTTCTATTAGTTATTGTTGAGTGAAATTATAGCTCTGGCAAGTAGAAATTCACATCTGGTGAGTTTACAATGGACTCACCAGACTTTTAGTGGTGAGTAACTTTTAAGACTGGGCTAATAGTGTAGGACTTGACTTTGTAAGCTCTGATGTATATATTACTTATGCTTGTGCTCCGGTGCTAGATTGTACACTTTATGCTAAGAAGGCAGTGCCAAACCATGCAAAAGAAGGGCAAACAATAAGCAGCACAATTTGAAAGTAACTTATTATTAGAATGGCTGGGGTTAAAAAACAAAACACTGTTTTTTAGTTTTACCCAAAATCAAGCATGTCAAACCCAAAGTCTGGATCGGGCCACATAAACAAGGTTTAAGTTTATGTGGGCCACAAAAAAAAAATACCGTAAATTTTCATACAATCGTAGGTTTATTTTAAAAAGTACAGTATAAAAAAAAACAGCATCCCCCTCTACTAAACCACATACTCACTGACAGACACACACACACACACACTCACAGACACACACACACACTTACTGACAGACACACACATACTTGCTGACAGACAGACACACACAGACAGACACATACTCACTGACAGACAGACACACACACACACACAGACAGACACATACTCACTGACAGATACACACACACACACACACACACACATACTCACTGACAGACACACACACACACATACACACACTCACTGACAGACACACACACATATTTACAGACAGACACACACACATATTTACAGACAGACACACACATACATACAGACACACTGACAGACACACACACACACACACACACACTCACTGACAGACACACACATACTTGCTGACAGACACATACTCACTGACCGACAGACACACTGTGGCGAAACCGACCTCGCCACGTTTCCTTGGAGGGGGCTGCTTGCCCGCCTCTTGCCTTTGGACTATGGACCAGACCTTATGTGAATGTGTTAACCCAGATAGTTATGCCATGGTGCCCATTCGTGTAGTTAAAGACTTCGGCTCCGTGGCGAGTGAACTGTGTGAGTAGGATCTGCGCGCTATTCGGTAGTTTTGTGCGCGCAGATCCCAGCTATCTGGGGATAGGTGAAATGTCTGCGTGTTATGTGTAAAAGGTGAATTTATGTATTTTAAAGTGTTTTACTGTCTTTGTGCTCCCATGTGCTCAATGGAGTCTGTCTCTGTGCTGGAGATAATTTAATTACTTCTCCAGCACAGAGAAGGCTCTGTAAAAACCCATCTGAGCTGGAAAGCTAGGGGTTTTAAAAGATACTTTACTGACTTTTGAACCCCTGGTCTGATCCATGCCATTTTTTAATATGTTGTTCCCCTGAATGGATTGATTGTGGATATGTAATTTTGTATGAATGTGATGTATGGTTTTGAAGTTATAAATATTGTGTAAAAAGTATATTTTAAACTGTATGAATAATGGGATTATGTGTCACACTAAGGGGAGGGGATGTGTGGGAGGTAACATCTATGTCATTGGTTATTTTATGCCTCCCCCTGGGTGTGGCCTGTATGTGTACTCTTGTAATAAAAGCCAGGCTGGATGTGCCAGTCCAGAGTTCCTGCTTAACCCTCAAAGTGAAGTGTCGTCTCATTATTGGGGGAGGATTTATTGTATGCTGTTCCAGTTGACTGCTAGGAGTGTAAGCCTATTCGTATGGTTCCTATTCAACGGTCTACAGCATTCATATGCTAGAGAGGATTCCTATGCTTCTCTGAGTCGGTGGTTGTGGTGTCTGCTGCAGTGCTTGAAGTCCTCAGGAGCGCTAGGAGCATCCATTAACGGAGGTACCCAGTCGGGGTGCCAGGTGATCCGTTACATTGGTGGCAAGCGGTGGGATGGCGTCCTAGTGCGAGGTAAAGCAGCTCAGAGACACTGTTTGGATTTACAAATTGAGGGCAACGCTAGCACTCGTGCAGCGCCCCTGGGAGCAGACAAGTATGGAAGGTTCTGGCTCTGGAGATGATTGGCTGGCCGAGGTGAGGCAGCGAGTGGCCGAGTATGGGGATGATATACCCATGGAGACACGCCGGGGGATCTGGAACCAGGTCATGGCCGAGCGAAACACAAGGCTGGGCCGAGAATTCCGGCTGGCGAAAGAGAGGAAGTATGCTCAGCAGCAGGAGCGTTACAGCAGCCGAGTAGAGGCTTCATCCGAGGAGGTTAGCCATCTTTCCCTGAGGCGGCGGGAAGAACCCGAAGTGGGGTCCTCATAGACTGGTCCTGTGAAGAACCACAACAGGCAGGTAGAGATGGGACCAAGGTCTCTCCACCGGGCCCACCGGGATGCTGGGCAGCCGGCCCAGATCCCCAGCAGCAGCCAGAGTTGCCAGGTGGCCCTTACTCACAAATGTTGAGGGGCCTCACGGATTGGTCCTGGGAAGACGCACAGATGGCAGGTGGAGGGTGGACTGCAGTCTCTCTACCGGCCCTACAGGGATGCTGGGCAGTCGGCCCAGATCCCCAGCGGCAGTGTGCGTTACAGGGAGCTGAAGGTGCCATCCTTCCTCCCCAGCGGCAGAATATTTTACCAGGAGGGGAGAGTCTCGTTCCCCCTCCCCACCGGCAGCCCAGCTTACCAAGGGGAGACAGTAAGCCCCTCACCAGCGCAGATGGGACCGTGGTCTCTGCGCCCTGCCTACAGGGAGCACAGAGGGTCAGCCCTGCTCCCCAGCAGCTGAAAGTGTGTAAGGGAGAGGAGTTTGTTACCCTCTCTCCCCAGCGGCAGCTTAGCACACCAAGGGGAGACAGCAAGCCCCACACCAGCGCAGATGGGACCGTGGTCTCTGCGCCCAAGTTACAGGGAGCTGAAGGGGCCGTCCTTGCTCCACAGCGGCAGTCTACGGTTAAGGGAGAGGAGTTTGTTACACCCTCTCCCCAGCGGCAGCTTAGCCCACCAAGGGGAGACCCTAAGTTCCCCACTGGCGCAGATGGAACCAGGGTCTCTGCGCCCAAGCTACAAGGAGTACGGACAGTCGGTCCTGCTTCCCAGCGGCAGCCTAGCCCACCAAGGGGAGATGTTAAGCCCCACAACGGTGTAGATGGGACCGTAGTCTCTGCATCTGCACCACCGCGGATAGGGACAGTCTGTCCTGTGTCCCAACAGCAAGCCAAGGTATTGGAAGGGGAGGCAGTCGGTTTTCCCCTCCAGCAGAGAGAGCGTCAGGGAGAGGAGCCTGTTACCCCCTCTCCCCAGCGGCAGCTTACAGTGCAGAGAGAGGAACTTGTTGCACCCTCTCTCCAGCGGCAGCCTAACCCACCAAGGGGAGATGTTACACCCCCCAACGATGCAGATGGGACCGTAGTCTCTGCACTTGCAGCACAAGGGGTAAGGATGGTCGGTCCTCTCCCCCAGCCACAGAGCTGTGTACCCAGAGGGGAGACGGTCGGTCTCCCCCTCCCACAACCAGGCTCCAATCAGGCTACTTCAGTGGTAGCGCTGGCACCAGGGCAGAGTACCGCTGGTCTCTGCCCACTCAGCAACCCACCAAGGCAGACTACCAGTCCCCCACACAGCCGTGGTGAGGCACCTGGACCTGGACAAAGTTCTCCTCTACCCAGGTGTAGTAATCAGTTATTGTGGGTGGGAGGTACTGCTGTTTGTGCTTCATGGGTGGGTTGCTGGACTAACCAGGGCACTGACCGGCAGGAGGTCAGATACCCTGTTAGTCTGGGGGGTAAAGGGGAGAAGTGTGGCGAAACCGACCTCGCCACGTGTCCTTGGAGGGGGCTGCTTGCCCGCCTCTTGCCTTTGGACTATGGACCAGACCTTATGTGAATGTGTTAACCCAGATAGTTATGCCATGGAGCCCATTCGTGTAGTTAAAGACTTCGGCTCCGTGGCGACTGAACTGTGTGAGTAGGATCTGCGCGCTATTCGGTAGTTTTGTTTTACAAATCTGGGGATAGGTGAAATGTCTGTGTGTTATGTGTAAAAGGTGAATTTATGTATTTTAAAGTGTTTTACTGTCTTTGTGCTCCCATGTGCTCAATGGAGTCTGTCTCTGTGCTGGAGATAATTTAATTACTTCTCCAGCACAGAGAAGGCTCTGTAAAAACCCATCTGAGCTGGAAAGCTAGGGGTTTTAAAAGATACTTTACTGACTTTTGAACCCCTGGTCTGATCCATGCCATTTTTTAATATGTTGTTCCCCTGAATGGATTGATTGTGGATATGTAATTTTGTATGAATGTGATGTATGGTTTTGAAGTTATAAATATTGTGTAAAAAGTATATTTTAAACTGTATGAATAATGGGATTATGTGTCACACTAAGGGGAGGGGATGTGTGGGAGGTAACATCTATGTCATTGGTTATTTTATGCCTCCCCCTGGATGTGGCCTGTATGTGTACTCTTGTAATAAAAGCCAGGCTGGATGTGCCAGTCCAGAGTTCCTGCTTAACCCTCAAAGTGAAGTGTCGTCTCATTATTGGGGGAGGATTTATTGTATGCTGTTCCAGTTGACTGCTAGGAGTGTAAGCCTATTCGTATGGTTCCTATTCAACGGTCTACAGCATTCATATGCTAGAGAGGATTCCTATGCTTCTCTGAGTCGGTGGTTGTGGTGTCTGCTGCAGTGCTTGAAGTCCTCAGGAGCGCTAGGAGCATCCATTAACGGAGGTACCCAGTCGGGGTGCCAGGTGATCCTTACATATTCACACTTACATATTCTTGCACACACATACTTTTCTTTATTGCTCCTTACCTTTTGGAGCCGATGTGGGGCATCTCCCTGGGTTCCTTCCTGCTCCTCACTGCTCCCGCGCGTGGTTTAGTGATGTCATATTCCGGCACCGGGCTTCACTACAGACGGCGCGCGCGAAGGAGCAGTGAGGCGCAGTAACACTGAGCTCCCTCGCTGGCCCTCCTCACCAGCCGGGTAAGTATTAGCAGAGTAGGCACCTGCAATGTGGGGAAAGCAAGTGCCTCCTTTGCTATAACACCAGCATGTACTTGCGGTTCGCCGGGCCACAAAGATGGTCCTTGTGGGTCACATGCGGCCCGTGGGCCGCAAGTTTGACATGCTTGCCCTAAATAAAGACATGTATCTGTTTTATTATGTTTTTTTTTTTCATTAGGAGTATATCTAAAAATAGCTTGCAAACACTGTTGTTAACTTGCCTTCTGTCTTTAAGACCTCCCCTTCTTCCTCAGCCCGGGCTTTCTGTGACTGCCCAATCACAGACTTCCCAATGTAGCTCAATGAGAAGTCTTTGCAAGGCAGGTGCTCTGAGCAATTGTCTACCTGTTGAATTTAGCTCCACTGAGCTAAACAACCAGGAGGTAAAATGGTCTGCTGTCTGCTTGAAAGCCAGGGGGGTGTAACAAGGTTAATTAATCAATGTGCCAATTTCCATTGAAATCAGCCCTTTTTCCAAAATGAAAAAAGAGGACACATTGTTAACACATAAAGCATTTCATCAAGCTATAGTGCTTTTGGTGTCTTGAGTGTCCCTTTAACATGTTAAATTATTGGAAACAGTCTGCAAGTAGTCTAAGAATACAGAAATGCCAAGGTCAGGAATAACAGAATAATACAGAGAAAAGAAATATGCCATGGTCAAGGATCGCTGAAGTGAGAATAAATGGAAATTTTTTTATTTAGCCTAAAAGGACTCTGCTTAGTCGGGGTAAAATTTTGATGCCTGAAAGTGTGCGACCTGTGTTACCACAATGACGCCACCACAAATGGCTCTGAAAGAAGCATGCAAGTCAAAATTACTATAATAATTAACATGAGTATTGCAGTCCAAGTCAAAAAATGCATCAAAATGATGTCAGCAGTCAATATGAGTACCACAACGGCATCCAAACCGGCGTTTTTTACATTTGATTAGATAGCAGCAGTCAGTAAAATTTACCAAGTTGTTTGGAAACAAGTCAATTGCAGCACTTATCTTCTTTTATTCTTCATGGGAGATGTTAAAAGTATCAGCAGCCTGGAATTACGCTACTGGTAGAACTTTTCAGAAAGGTCAGTAATACTTACAGACAACATTGTAAATAAGCCCTCAGTTATAATCCTACAAGTAAATGTAAACATAAAATGTATGATTTATTGAACAAAGCAAGAGTGGACTAAAGAAGAGTATGGTTTTACATACAGGTGGTCATCATTTTGTGACCTACCTGTTTTACGACGGTTCGCACTCACGACTAGCTCTCTCATGGGGTGATAAATGCGAGCTGTCGTGGGAATTAGAGGTATTCTTTAATCTGATGCGTTCATCTATCTTCGGGGACTTTTCCCTGAACATAGATAAGCGCACCAAAGCAGGGAAT
Organism: Pelobates fuscus; assembly: GCF_036172605.1. Taxonomy (NCBI): domain Eukaryota; kingdom Metazoa; phylum Chordata; class Amphibia; order Anura; family Pelobatidae; genus Pelobates; species Pelobates fuscus. The sequence goes on from NC_086317.1 coordinate 147,815,339, forward strand.
CCCTTAACTCCTCACTTACCGGCCAATTCATTCTACGACGTAGAAAGGAACCCGGTCGGTGAGTGAAGAGTACCTGTATAAGAAATCACCTTTTCTTCCTATATTACCACCTGCTAAAAAATAATGATGATAATGATGATGATAGGCAGCATTCCACTAGTTATCCCATTGTACCTGTTTTTTTACTGTTTCACAAGCAGGATTATTCACTAAAGCGAGACTTGCCAGAAATGAAACATGATTTTAAAACTTTAGGCCAAAATAACCGATTTCTCCAAGTCAATTATGTGCTCAGTTTGGGTATTTTGGCCTTACATTTGAAATTCACTTTGAATTCCCAGCAATTTTCACTTTATTGAATACCCCTGAAGAGGAATAACTAGAATTCTCAACTTCTAGACTCACATGTTGATGAGCCCTAGTACCTTATCTGGGTTGTAAATAGTAGAACAATTATGTTTCAATATTGTAACAATAATATATATCTTGAATACAAACCTTATTGTTCATTGCTGAAAAAAGAGAACGTATGCGTACTATTCCACCTGATCTGATACAATTCGTAAGGATAAACTAGTATTGGAATGCTAATTTATTAATGAAAGCTGCAAGAGTTGTTCAATTGTCCAACAAATAACAACTATTTTCTATCAATGAACCTGATAGCCGAACTGAAACCAATGCATAACCCCTGGCATTTAATGAGTAGACCTCATAGTTTAAATCTTGTTCTTCAAAGTGACTTAAAAACTGAAGAGAAGATGTATGTTGTGTTTACTAAGTTACAGATTAACATTTGTTTACTGGACTAGGACGCTAGGACCTCAGCTATTTTTCTCTACTTAATTCATCTAATTACTTTGTGTAGATGTTTGCCCAGAGTGACAGCTTGTGATTTAAAAAAATATCAGATAGGGCTTTATTGTGTAAATGCAAGATAATCATGTATTGTAGAAGAGACCAAAGACAAATGTCTGAAAGCATTCTTTCACTTAGCAAAGACAATTCTTAAAATCTGCAATACACTAACCGCATCACATTATGTACCGGTATATCTGACCATTTGGTGTATACATGACTTGAATGTTTTAATTTAAATTTACTTTGAAAAGTAATGTCCACAAACAGTGAATGGATCATGCCTTATGGGAACCAATGGGTTTAATATTTATACTGGGTATGGATGAGAGTTTGAGAAAGGAATTGCTACTTTTAGGCTGAGACAGCTGAACTGGAATATTATCTAAACCACCTTTATTCCCAGTTTAGATATTTGGCCAGCTTAGATATTTTGGAAAACTGGACAAGTTCATTGTCATTTCCCCTCAGTTCTTAGGTTTAGTGTATACATTCAATAGGGGTAAAATGAACTTGTACCAAAACAAATTTGTGTAATAATAGGCCCTATATTAGGAAAGATATATTCTTATTCCTCCGTTACATCATCTGTATTAACAGCGATTCCCATCCTCAGATCTAGAGAGCTCCCTCCACCCTACAATGTTTCTCAATTATCTCTCAATAACTATTTACTTGGTTTCCTTTCTGCAGGATTTGAATGTGATAAACTTCATCACGATGTGCTTCCCATCATGATATGTGGAAACGCCACCATTACCACCGCCCCCACACAAAAAATCTTGAAGGCAATTATTGTCATGTGATTAGAAGCAGTCATTACTTTACTAGTAATAAACCAATAATTATATTTTTGTGATTACTTTTGCCTCAGTTACACATATTATTAGTGAATATATATTTTGGCACATAGAACAGTTGTGAAAAAAAAAATACAAATTGTTTAATAGCTTTATTAGCAAAACAGTTACCTAAATATGGCAACACAAGGTTAACACAATATCTATATTTGGGCATAGAACCTACATACAGCTCACAGTATTCTATCCTACAAGTTGAGGGTTTACAATCATTTTCTTTGCATTGCTGGAATGAATAATCTGAGACTTGAGTTTTATTTTTTAGTAATTGTCATCTTTTTTCTTAGGAAATCTGGACAGGATGTAATCATATATTTACACACTGAGATCTGCATTGTGGGATATTGCTTCATTTCCTGTTTAAAAAATAAAGAGTTAAAAAATACAAGCTACTTAATTAACCTGTCATTTACAACGGATTTGACAGTGTGTTATAGTAACTTGCACTGACCTCTATTGCAATGAATGACAACAGAGCCCTCCCTATCTCTTTTCACCTCCCTAAATGTTAGAATGCAGTTATAAAGTTTTTCAAACTTATATAATACAGTATGTGAGTATAGGGGAAATGTTATTTTCAACCAATTGCCAGAGATTCAAAGAGTCATTAATTAAAGGGACACTTTAGGCACCCAGACCACTTCAGCTAATTGAAGTGGTCTGGATGCAGTGTCCCTTTTGCACTTAGTGCTGCAATGTAAAACATTGCAGTTCCAGAGAACTGCAATGTTTACTTTGCAGCACTAAGTCTACCCTTCGTGGCTGTCTACTAGACAGCCACTGAGGGGGGGTTCCGGAATCGTAACTGACTTTTGGTACGTTATCTGACGCTGGACGTCCTCATGCTCTCTGTATGAGGACCTCCAGCGTCAGATTTGATTGATTCAATGCTTTCCTATGGGGAGGTCTAATGCGCACGCAGCATTTGCCGCGCATGCACATTAGACCCTGTTTGTCGCGGGACGGAGGAGGGGCGGAGCTATGCCTGGGATCAGGTAAGTTAATAAAGGATGTTTAACCCTTTATTTACCGGGTAGGTGGGAGCGCAAGGGAGAGGGGAGGCAGAGGGATCGGTAGTGCCAGGAATACAACTTTGTATTCTTGGCACTACAGTATCCCTTTAACTGTCATTTGTTCATCTCCCAGCTAAAACTGTTTTTTTGGAGCATAAAGAATATTAAGTGGGGCTTGATTATTATTCGCATTCATATAGCACCAACTTGTTCCGCAGCACTTTACAATATTACAAACGAGAAATTTAACAATAAATGAGACAATAACAACATGTTAGAGGAACAATAGTTTGATGAGGATGAAGTAGATTTAATTTTGCTTTTCTCTACATTGCAAAATAAAGCTAAAAATGTGTGTATACAATTGGGGATACCTTTATATCTTTGGTTGACAATGATATTGATTAGCCTTGCTTTATCAGGCTACATTGTCACCCATAATTGAATAGGTTAAAGGGACACTATAGTCACCTGAACAACTTTAGCTTAATGAAGCAGTTTTGGTGTATAGAACATGCCCCTGCAGCCTCACTGCTCAATCCTTTGCCATTTAGGAGTTAAATCCCTTTGTTTATGAACCCTAGTCACACCTCCCTGCATGTGACTTGCACAGACTTCCATAAACACTTCCTGTAAAGAGAGCCCTATTTAGGCTTTCTTTATTGCAAGTTCTGTTTAATTAAGATTGTCTTATCCCCTGCTATGTTAATAGCTTGCTAGACCCTGCAAGAGCCTCCTGTATGTGATTAAAGTTCAATTTAGAGATTGAGATACAATTATTTAACCCCTTAGTGACCAGGCCATTTTTCAATTTTATTACCGTTAAGGACCAGGGCTCTTTTTACATTTCTGCAGTGGTTGTGTTTAGATGTAATTTGCCTCTTACACATTTACTGTACCCATACATATTATATACCATTTTTCTCGCTATTAAATATTCATTCTAAAGATACCATTATTTTCATCATATCATATAATTTACTAGAATTAAAAAAAAGTAAAATATGATAAAAAAAAAAAACCAAAAAACACAGCTGGCCATCATGCACCCATGTCCCAGTTGGAACATGTCTGAAGCCGGCCAATGTAATTTTTGAAAAGTACACACCCTAGGGCATTTCACATGGTGGCATTTCAACACTTTACATGCACTAATTCTACCACCAGTCTCTGTCAAACGTTTTTGTGGTGTTATTTTTCACTCACACATTCTACTTTGTGCATAGATTCTAAGCTCCTGTTAGGTGTTACTGGCAAAGGACACCCCAATATGTACTCGGCATCATCTCCCGAGTACAGCGATAACACTCATGCATACGTTTGTCGGGTTCACTGGGGGGGTGCAAAGCAAAATGTCTGATATGCGTTTTTCAAATTGTACATATCTTGTTTGCCTATCTTCCTTTTGGGGGCCTTATCAGATATCCCAATGTATTTTCTTGCCATGAGCGTGCACATATTTGAAAAGTTTACACCCCACAGTAGTTGAAGAACGTGTGTGGAGGTAACTGTTCAATCCTCAATTTTACACACGCACACCGCTTTTTGACTGTGATTTAGGAGAGCCCGTTGTTGTTTATTGCAAGAAAACACCCCGGGTTGTTTTCTGCGAGGCCTCCTAAGGACACCCATGCCCCCCATGCATAGGTCTGCCAGGATTTTGGGAAGGTACGGTTACAATTGTATGACTTGCCATTTGAGTTGAAATTGAGAGTATGTCTTCTGATAGGCCTATCTTTAGCTTGGGGCTTATCACATACCCCAGTTTTATATATCGCCACAAAAGGGTACATACTTGAAACGTAGACACCCCGAGGTATTGCATGTGGAGTGCTTTGATGCAACTTTTTTGTTAGCCAGTTTGTTTCTATTTATTCCTTTGTTTCTATTTATTTTGGATTTTAATGTCCATGCAGTTAAGATACTATATTGACCCCTCCTTTCCTTCTCTTCTATGTCCATATTTTGTATGCAATACCGAGCATACAAATGCTATGGAAGTACGCTTGAAGACTATATGTTTGCCAACAATAAAAATGGCGGTTACGAACAAAACGGAAGTGACGTTGTGGCAAGTACGATACGTCACTTCCGGAATTACGAACATTCACAACAGATGATGGAAACACCCCTCTCCTTATTTGGTGATCCGGAAGACAACAAGCACCAATAGGAAAGGACTTTCTGGCTATTTAAACCGGCGGAATTATACAAGCAGGATACCGATTGAAAAAGCCTTTCTATAAGGCGAAACGCGTCTCGGACGAGGACTCATCTCTGTGTTTTACAATAAAATAATTTTACATTGTTTATATGAGCCTACGACCTGCATCTATTCTCCTGCAAACAAAGAAGAGCAGTGCCCTCTTAAAGGCACATTACCTATCACACTGAGAGCCCAGTTTGGATTGGCTCTCTTAAAGGTGAGCAAGCACTTGTACTTGTTTTACTGCCACATTGGGTTGAAGATAACACACTAGGACTCTGGTCCATTGTTCCCTTTCTCTCCCTTTCTTTGAGGATTACCATACAGTTATTGAAGAAACTTGGTAATTGCTTTAAAATACCTCTGCGTTTATGATCTGAGCCTATCCCTGTCAGGCTCTGAACCATGTGAGTTTGTTATATATACAGCTCTTCTCTCTAAGAACACCAAGTCCAGATATACTACACCATTGTTTCCATTATATTTTTTCCCTTTAGATTTTCTCGTATTGCATACCCCTTAATATAAGGGTGAGTCAAGTTATTTAGATTAGCGCTCCACTGGGTCTTGTTTGTTGTGACCTTTCTGTTCCACTTTCATTACCCCACTTTCTTGCATGTTATTGTTAATCAGGTTCTTCGCTATACTATATTCTAAGCGCCTACATAGCACGGTTTATTTGTTATTACTTTTCAAAAGATAAAAAAAGATGAAGAACGTGTGTGGAGGTAACTGTTCAATCCTCAATTTTACACACACACACACCCGTTGTTGTGTGCGTTGTTGGTTATTGCAAGAAAACACCCCGGGTTGTTTTCTGCGAGGCCTCCTAAGGACACCCATGCCCCACATGCATGGGGTAAATGTAACAACCCACCCCCCTCCCCCACCCAAAAAAAAAAAGACACCAAAAAAAAAAAAACTGAACGGCAAATGTTAAAAAATAAATAAAAAATGGGCCAGCGTGTGGTATCGTTTGAAGCAGTCGCCAATGCAGAGTCCAAGCTGCCCAGGGCAATCAGGACAGTAATATACACTGTCTTTTCTCTGCCCCCTCTTAGAACAGACCCTGCATGTTTTTGGGGGATTTTGCTTTGCCGCAGTAGGGGGAATTTTAAAAATAAAATGTGTAGCCCCAACTCTGCTCTCTCCCATCATCGCCCGGGGAGCAGGTGCATCACGGTACAAAATCCCCGAAATGATCTGGAGCTGAAACTAAAAATCTCAGTTGCGTCCCGGGGTTTGCTTTTTTGAACAACAAGAAAGCGTTGTGGGTTGCAATCTGCATTAGGTAGATTGCAACCTTTTTGTACCAGGCCCTTGTCTTTCGTATAACTAGGTAGGGCTGCAGCAGCTGATCTTCCAGATCAACCCCACCCATATGACGGTTATAGGCCTTGATGCACACTGTCTTCCTCGTTCTCTCAGCTCTGCCACATATAGGGACCTCCACAGTCCCCTCAGTGTGGATGGTGGTAAGAAGGTACACATCCTTCTTGTCTCTGTACTTAACTGCCAACAGCTCCTCTTGGCGCAGAGCTGAGGTCTCCCCCCCTTCGTAGCCGGGTGCGTGCAAGTTGTCCTGGGAAACCGGTGCTGTTCTTTTTAATTGTGCCGCAAGCTACTGTATCAAAACAGTACAGTAGCTGAACAAAGGGACACTTGGATAACAATTTTCAGTATACAAGTGGTACCCTTTGTTCATCAGGGGGAATATCAGGTCCCAGACAATCTTCCCACTGGTTCCCATATGTTCTGGGCAAGCTGGAGGGTCAAGGTGGCTATCCTTTCCCTCGTACACCCGGAAGGCCTGAGTATAGCCAGTCTCGCTATCACAGAGCTTATACATCTTTACACCATACCTAGAGCGCTTGGAAGGAACATACTGCTTGAATCCCAGCCTTCCCTTATACTTCATCAGGGATTCATCCACACATGTATTCCTTCCAGGTGTATAAGCCTCTGCAAACCTGGCAGCAAAGTGGGTAATCAGGGGGCGGATTTTATACAGCCTGTCAAACTGGGGATGCTCCCTAGGGGGACACAGGCTGTTGTCGCTGAAGTGAAACCAGTTTTGTGAAACCATTTTTTTTTTCATGCAGGCTCTGTCAATCATAGCCAGGGGAGGTGTGGCTAGGGCTGCATAAATAGAAACAAAGTGATTTAACTCCTAAATGACAGTGAATTGAGCAGTAAAATTGCAGGGGAATGAAGTCCACTTATGCAGAAGTCCACTTATGCATTAGCCAAATGATAAATAAGTGGCCATTTTATATATATTTTTTCCAAACACTGGTTGGGGACAGTGTCCACAGATTCTTTGCACCATGCAACTACTACAAGGAGCTAGGGTATAGGAGTTGTGATGGTTAAATAACCCCTCTAATTAATATGAAATAATAAAATAATAATAACAGGAAGAACTGCTAAGTATGTGTTTTTTTTTTATCCTTTTTGCTCCTTTTGGACCAGGTGGATCCCCAGATGTTTTAAAATTACAGCTTCCACAATGTTTTGTCATTCTAAATGCATTGTATTGGGTACCTCTGTTTTAGAACAACACAAAATAGATATTCTTTAGAACAGTGGTTCCCAAACCAGTCCTCAAGGCACCCCTACCAGCCCAGGGTGTAGGGATTCCTCAGTTGTGTCTAAGGTGTTTTTTTTTTTCCAAAAACATCTTAGACACAACTGGGTAATCCCTAAATCCTGTGCCTAGGGGTGCCTTGACGACTGGTTTGGGAAATACTGCTTTAGAAGATAATGCAGAAATCAGAAAGGATCAAACAGCACGGTAAGCACTGAATTCTACTCTTCTGTCAGGGCTGAATTTAATTTGAGCTGCCTCTATTTTCACACAGTGGAATGTTAAGAATGAGGAATGAATAAAATGCATAGAATTTATTGGCCACATGAAAGCCAGCTGGTTCATAGGATCGAAGGAAGTGAAAGTTTTGGGGCCAACGCCGATAAATTGGGCTCACCCAAATCGACAGCTGAGGTCATCAAGTATATTAGTCAACTTAATATGACCTCAGCTTGACCCTACAAATTGATGCTACATGTGATGATCTAAAACACAGAGTTTTGTGCAGTGCAAGCAATGTATGGGTTATTTTCATCATGAATATTTCGAGATTAGTAGCTGTATCTTTATCGTGTGTTCAAATCATGCAGGAATGTACTCCTCATTATGTGGTCTATAAGTTCTCAGGATCATTTCCTGCCCTCCTCCCCCATTGGTATAATCACACATGTAGCTAGAATTAGACTAGTCTAGTATTTGTGTGTAAAATAATTTTATTGCAGTGTATGTTACATATTACATCTGACTGGGGCTACTTTCTTAAACAGTAATGGGTAACCTAGAAACCTTGACATTTTGCGAAGAGTACTGTATTTCTAGGCCAGTGCAAATAGCAATAACAAGTAATAGCAGCCATACTTGGGTAGCAATAGGATTTATGTTATTGTTTTGTTGTGTTTTAAAATTCAAAAATGACTTATAGTGCCACCCTAAATGTTTTATAGACTACTTACTGTTCCACGGCTGCCAAAGTTAGCCATCTTCCAAAGAGGAAGAAGTGTGTAGCAATAGGCAGGGGAAGGTGCAGAGTGTGGTAGATGTGCATGCATGAAGTTTGTCAGGTTCAGAGCCCCTTGCATATTGTGTTTATATAAAACCTAATTCACAGTTTTATGAACCAGGCTGCTTACAGAGCAAAACTGTGGATTGTATCTCACCAGAGGAGGAGACAGATGTTGATTCTAGGTATGTGTAAAGTGAGCGCATGCTGTATGCAAAAGTTGGGTGGATTCAGGTGCAAAATGAGCAAGTAAATATTCCCACTTTTATATGTGTGAACCAGATACAATTTGCTGCAGTTATAAGCCACTCAGAATGGAGACTAGGTGCAGGGTAATCTATGCACCATGATCATTGCAATGATGCAAAGTTGTTATGTTATAAAGTGTGACCCTTCAGTTCTGCGTTCAGCTAAAAAAAGAAGACAATAAAGGAAGCTTCTCTGCTGATGTTTTCTTTGATTTACATTCTTGTCTTCTCTAGGGGGTGTAAAGAATCTCCACTCCCATTATTATCCCAATCTGTTTCTCATTAAGTTTTGGAGACCACACATGTATGCGTACTTATTTCTGGGCGGACCCTCACGTAGAAACCAAAATTTAGATTTAGGGCAAGGCATGTTGACATTAAAAAAAAGGTGTTCTGTGAACACTGAAGTTTATAAATGTCTGTGAAAATAATAAGCAAACTATTTATTACTCTATTGGGAAAACATAAAAAATGGTCACTGCAACCACATATTGTTCTTCCTGTTTTAAAGGAATAAATATAGCTTGAACAAAAACTTTAGTTTGTACCTGTCAAGGAACACAAAACAAAATTATAATGCTAGTACTTTAATAATTACTTATACATTTTTTTAAAATAAATTCTTTATTTTTGCAGTGCATGGAGTATACAAAATCATACTGTTTTAAAAATGAGACAGACATGAAAACATGAGTTATGCGTAATGAAGAACAATGCATTTTTTTTTTAATATATAACACGAAAATAAAACATTGCCTGTCTGTGGACAAATGGAGTGTATTGTGCGTATGAGTGATCCCCAGCTAATGCGCCATTTGTCTCGGGTGCTGGATAGTGTACATGTTGTTAGGTACAGTATGAGTGTTGGTTGCGTGTCTGTTGTATATGTTAAAAGGTGAGAGCATGCAAGTTCCAGGTGATGGAGGATTCAATGCCTGGGAAGAGATAGTCTACGAGGTATTGTGTCTGGGTTGGGTAAGTTGTGTGGTTACAACCTGTTGCTTGCTAGTCTGTGTAAGTTAGTGGTTAACTGGTTTGCGTTCTGAGTGATGTCCCCTGACCAAGAGGGACTACGGGGAGGGGCGGTTATAAACGTGACAACTGCAGGATTCTTAGTACCGAATGGAGCTATAACACTCTAGTCTGAGTGGCCCTGGTGTCTTGTAAGTACAGTGTAACATGTAGAATTTAGAAAATAAAAATTACTTTTATGTCTGTGGAACTTGTAGGTGGGTCGCCCTGTTAGCATGGTGTCAGGGACCCAGATGTGGTGGGTCAAGAGAGTCACCTGTCCCAGTCATGGCACTGGAGCACCGGTGGTGCATGGCTTCCTGATAAAAGAAGCAATAGAATCAGGCTTCCAAGGCTCAGTTGTGGGTCCTGCTGCAGGGCTGGCAACCCCAGTGTTTCCAGGAATGTGGGGGCTCCTGCTACTGATGTGAGCGTGTGGCATTTCTCGCTGTGGGTTACGTTCAATTTGCCCCCCATCTTTAAGCCAATCCTGCTGCTTAACATCCTTTTTTTAAATTAATTGTATGTATGTTCCTAAAAATCTATTTACGATCTTCCTCTTCTCCTCACCTATCAAATTGTTGGATTTCGAGGAGAGTTGGAGATCCATTCTACAGGTGGTTCTGCTGCTCACCTTCACCAACTGCATATTCTTTTAGTAAACGAAAATTGTGGCTGATATGTTTTGACGCAGATGATCTAGCAATAATACCAGTGTGTTGGTATCATAGAGGAGGATTGTCCTGCTCAGAGAGGTGACCCCAAGTGTGTATAGCAAATTGGTGAGGCGCGGGAGCAAGGTGTGATCGGGGTAGGGTGGTAAACACCCATAGGTTTTGATCATGGATTTCTAGACAAAAGGTAAATAGAGCTTGAATGTTTTCTTTCAAAATTACTTTCAAAACAGTAACTAATGCCCACAAAACAGTGCATTGCTCATGCCGTACGGGATCCAAGGGTTTATTCTTTATACTGGATATTGCAGAGAAATTGAGAAAGGAATTGCAACTTTTTGGACTCATGAAGCTATGGTGCATGTAGCATTACAGCCTCTGGACAGGTGCCTGAGTGTGTTTCAGAAACAGGCAACAAAATATGTTACAAATAAGAGGCAAACACTCCATTGAGAGAAAGTTTATGTTGAGGAAACCTAACAGCGTGCATCTCAGTGGAGTAATCTGCCGTGTAGTTTCAAGATTGAAAGGCAAAGTCTATGTAAAGGAAAGGACTGGCTAAACAGTGCTCTCCTCGTGGCCTCCAGGCTGCTTCCTCCTTCCTGCGTGGAGTAAGCTGGGAGGAAGTGACCAGCTGTCACTTCCTCCCATCAGCACTTGCGGTCCAGCTGCAATTTTTTTTTTAAAGGGGCCTAAATTCTTGGGCTACCCGCCGCTACATGTCGGGTCTGGGCGTAATGGTTGTTGGCAGCCCTGCCCAAAGGTATGAACTCGGCGCCTCTCTATGTTCCTGCTGGTGTGGTAGCTATGCCAGGCAGATGGAGTCCTACGTTTCTCGTTCTGCCCAGTTTCCAGTTTGTATAGGGTCACCTCAGGAGCTCTCGCTGCGTGGCTTTGTTGGAGAGAGGAGCGCCACTGTGTGATTTCCCCTATCCGGTATTTGATCTCATGTTGCCCTGCAGACGCAGCCAGAACTGAGCTCTTATCTGGTCAAAGCGAACTAACAGCCTGTTACATGGCTGTGGCAGATCAGCTGGGCCCCCAGGAGCCGTCTTATGGCACAAAGCCGCCATCTTGCATGAGTAAGGCTTCAAGACATACATGAATCTGCGCCCTAAGACTGAAGCCTGCAAGCACAGAGACAGGTAAGAGTAATTGCTGTAATGGACCGGGATGAACCCTCTGGTCCAGGGGGTGGAGCGGTAAGGATGCAACAGGCTCATCCAGACTTTTGAGGGCAGGAGATCGGCTGTCCCCAGGCCACCCTAAATCCAGGGCCGTCCGCATCCAGCAATAAAAAGAAAAATTCCGAATCCCCTGCCTTTGGCTGGGGACTCGGATTTTACAACTTACCTCTCTCCCTGCAGCCAGAGTCGGCCGACACTCATGATGATGTAAGGAGGAGAGGGCGTGACTTTCACAGCTCTTCTCCCAGGACCGCTGGGGAGTTTGGGAGAAGAGCAGAGGAAGTCACGCCCCCTCCTCCTGACATCATCAGGAGAGGCTGGACGAGTCCATTGGCTGCTGCTCCTTCCCACCCCTTTCTGGACTAAGGTAAGACTCAGGGAGGAGGGAGGAGATACACTTTAGTTAGTTGTTTTTTTTTGGGGGGGGGGGTTAAATACCCTTTCTCAGCCCATGTTCCCCCTCCTCAGCCCCTGTTGCCCTTGCTCAGCCCCTGCCCCCCCCCCCCCCTCTCAGTTTCTGGCCACCTTCCACAGCTCCTCTCTTCCAATTGCAACCCATATCACCCACACCACAACCCCATTTCCCAAATTGTAGCCATCAACCTACTTCAGCCCCTATCTCCTCACTACATTTCCTAACCCCCAAATTACAGCTCATACCCCCCACTACAGACCCTAGCCCCCTGTGTAAAGTTTGTGTCTGTGTGTATGAGTATGTCTGTGTGTGTCAGCCAGAATGCCTGTGCGTGTGTGTCAGTATGTCTGTCTGTGTGAGTCAGTATTCTTGTAACAGTGTGTCTGTCTGTCTCTGTGTGTGTGCGCCTGTCAGTGTGTGTGTGTGTGTGTTTGTGTGTGTCAAATCATGAAGCATGTGTGTGCCTGTCAGTGAGTGTGTCTGATTAGGTGACTGCCCCCCCATTCAATCACAATGGAAAGGTGTTTTTACTCTTCTCTTGGTGCAATGGACCACTTGACTGGATTTGCCCCCCAGGCCAACAGCCTCCCCTGCCTATATCCCCTCAGTATAAATTTAATAGCCCCACCTTCCGACCACAGGTGGGGCCACAAGCGGATATGACGATGCTCCCTCATTTTCTTTTATGAAATAGCACCCACCCGATACCCACGTGTGGGGGCAGGGCATTGGACAGTGTTCACCCCCCCCCCATTATTCAGTTCATCTCTCCTAGCCGATGTGCATGGATGGTGGCACTGGGGGGCCATTATTTAATGGGGCAGGAACAGTTGCTAATTTTAAATATTTAGCAGATATGCCCCCTCAGGCCACATAGGTTTTTATTTACTTTTTTTTTTTTTTTTTTTTTTTTATGTGGCTGCTGGCTAGCAAGCACTGGACAGGCATAACATAATCAACACATGTGCCACAAATTTACTTAACAATTTACCTGTTGACTGCTAATGCTGCCAGGGTGTAAACAGGATTTAAAAACAAAATCTGGGCCAAGATTTGAAACATTTGGTCTGTATTTCAGCTGTCTGATAATATTCAGTCCAGCTGAAATCCAAACCGAATTGCAAAATTCTGTGAACAAGGTCCAAATGCCCTCTTATGCCACCGGGTTGTTTTCCTGCATTTAATAAACAACCCCGTTAGTTCAGTAGCCCAGTTTATTTTCTTGAACAGTGTCCTCTCCCATTTTGCTTAGATTGCTCCAACAAAGCATGGCTTAGGTATTGTCCTGTTATGCAATTAAAGGACCACTATAGGCACCCAGACCACTTCAGCTTAATGAAGTGGTCTAGGTGCCGGGTCCATCTAGGGTTAACCCTTCCTGCTGTAAACATAGCAGTTTCAGAGAAATGCACCAAAAAGTCCCAAAACAACTGCAAACAATTTCCAGAATGGCTCCAAAACTCGATGCAAAAACACCTCCACACTCGACGCCACGTGCCACCCACAGGCTCCAGCATGCAAAGGGTGGGGCTATAAACCACCCAGGTGCAATGCATCCTGGGGAAACTTGCTTTGTATTGCAAATTTTTTTTTGTAAACCAAGGCATTATTTTCAATGGATTTTCATTTGTTAACTGAGGCGTTTGTAAACCAAGGCCCCACTGTATATTTATTATATAGTGATTTATATATATTTATTTGGACAGTGGAGTGTCCCTTTAACCCCTTAAGGACACATGACATGTGTTGATACCGGAGAAACTGACGGAAGCCAAGCACAGAGAGATGGACACAGGTTTCTTCAGGAAGGAAGAGATTCTTTATTGGATCACCGATCGGGACTCAGAGGGACTAGCGTCACCAAAATACAGCAAAGTCTGAGTACTGAATACATAGAGTACATTCCTTATATAGCACTGTAGCTCCTCCCACAATTAACTACACCCACACATACCCTTAACCTATTTAATAAATAGAGTCTAAACTCATCCATCCGGTCTAACCACGTGGCTCATCTGATACAAAGGAGAGGGACGCGTAATTCCAGTTCTTACATTCCTGCACCTGGTCAGTACAGTGATAACAGTATCTTAGCTACGTGTAATTAACTAACTGATACTACAAACACATATACATACATATGCCTTGTGGCAATCTTAGCCTGCTAAACTTGTATTTTACTGGAATTACATCACATTCCCCCCTTTGATGCCTCTGATATTTCACAATTACTTGAGGCATCACTTAACCTTGGTTTGCATATACCTCAGGTTACCATGAACCAGACCAGACTTATCTTATGATGTGAATCTTTTAACACTCATCTTCCTGCATTGGTTCTCCTTGATCTAGAGCCTTATACTTATATATCGCCATTATCTGTGCAGCAGCCTTCCTCTCTGCTATACTTCCTATCAGGCTTTGCACAGACCTAACTACTAAGGGTATAAGACACGGTAGGAGTAGACACAACAGTAAAATCAGTAGGACTCCACCTACCACTGCCTTAAGCCCTCCAAACCACTCATACCAGCTACCAAACCAACTACTTGGATTGTACCCTTTCCATACCTGAGTAGGCACATGCACTAGTTTAACCATATGGCTAGTAAGCTCAGCTATTGCTTGCCCTTCGTCATCTATTTGAAGACAGCAATTGCTCAGGTTAAACTTCCCACATACACCTCCCTCTACTGCCAAAAGGTAATCCAAGGCTAATCTATTTTGGTACACTGCCGTCCTCATCCTGGTATTATGCTTCGCTAGAAGATTGAGTGCTTGTGAGGTCTCATTAGTAATAATCTCAACCACCGCCTGTAATCTTATAATACGGTTGAGCATATAAATTGGGGTTCTATAACCAAAGGTACCATCTTCTGCCCACGTGGCTGGCCCATAATAATCTATGATACGCTGGGGAGGCCATTCATTATCTTCCCAGGTGCCTATCTCTAAGGGTCCCCTTTTCTTCCTATGATTCACATCATACACTTTAACACCTAAAGTCTCACCTGTTTCAATCGGTAACAAGAAGAAGGATGGTTTGAGCATACCCAACACACATGCCCCTTCCCAGTCCTGTGGCAACTCCGAATAGGCTTTCTTACCACAGATCCAGTACAAATTTGCTGGGGCTCTCCAGGTAGATGTGATGGATAAATCAAACCACACATCCTTTAAACTGGCATATCTAGCAAACGGGTTAGATGGTTCTGAGACATTTGAAGCCGACCACCAAGTTGTATTTTTAGTATCATCATCATAAGCTTTTTGCCCTAGACAAGTTAATTCTCCTACAGAAGTATTATACATTATTCCTTTCCTTGCTATGCAAACATAACCTATGATGGAGGTCTTTAATCTCCACTCAGATTTACCTCTAACACTCAAATGATAATCGGCTTGTGTAGATATTAGTTGGTCAACTGCCTCAGAACCGGACATTACCTCCTTTGCTTCCCAAGGCCATTGGTCTCCCATGTTAGTACCTCCACACACATAGCAGTTGGTAACATTAAGACTACCGGCAATACTTTCAGCTAGGTCAATGAACAGGTTTTTAGCGTTATGGGGGATCTTATTATCTATACTCATCTCTTCATAAAAGGAATGGTATACTTGATGAGTCTGGGAGGATACCGTATCAGTCTCTATTCCTATAAACAATAATGTCCCCGGATCTAAACCCGTCCCGTATATCTGAAACCCAAATAAATTTCCATACTTATCTAGGAACTTGTCGGGGTTATTAATAAGTATATGGACTGGGTTGCATTCCATAGACTTACAATAAGGGCTAGTCGGCAACTTAGTCACTATCATGTCTTTATCTACTGTCTGTCCCCAAGTCGCCCACCCCACACAAGACCAATATGGACAAAAGTTATAGTCTTTATTTGGGCATCTAGGACTCACATATTTATTTTTACTACTGGGACAAATATATTTATCATTAGACCCATACGTCCTCTCCCATCTAAGATCCCCACATACATTCCACGGTTTTCTACCACTTGATATCGCCTTACATGCATCAAATAGCAGAACACCCGAAGAATGTACGGATTCTAACACCGTCTTATTAATTAGGGTCCCCTGAGGATCTCCATTCCTGAGAGTCAACCAAATTGTACGAGGTTGATACTCTGGACTGAAGCACTTAGGTTCTCCTACTCCTAAATGGCACACACTATAGTCTATATTTAGGTATCTACATCTTGATACCTCTCCTTTACATTCGTATTGTGAATGCCAAATTAGGGTTTGGGAAATATGGTTACCTGTTCTCGTAGTCTTAATGCATACCTCACAGCTAGGAGTGTCGGTACCTCTACCTTCCTGAATATAAAAACACATATAAATAAACACAATCAAAAGCACATCTTTCGCCGTCATCCTCAGTCTTCGTCCGTGCGATGGAACCTCAGCTTCCAGGATGTGAGGGCTGCAGGGAATGGAGTTCTGCTCGTCTTCACAGGTGTCCCTTCGAGACTTTCCTGGCTTATACACTATGTGTTGGTAAGCGGACAGGCTTTATTATGGCCTTCTCACTCACACCTGTAACAATAAAATTTGTAATCCACAATAATTCCTCGTTACTCCGACTGAGTAGTGCGTTTCAACCGGATCTTGCAGGGATTCTCTGGATCTGCTGTAATTTGCCAAGAATCGACTGCTGCTGGTTTAACCCTGGAGTGATGTATCCACGGAGTTACTTCGGCTACTTTTATCGCTGTAGGGGTAGACAAAAGAACAACATAAGGACCTCTCCACTTGGGCCCTAACGGTACATTATTCCACTCTTTAATCCACACTTGGTCTCCTGGATGATAACTATGAACAGGGGGATAAATATTCACAGGTAATCTATCTTGTACCCATTTCTGTACCTCCTCCATAGTCTTACCCAACTCTACAACCTGCTGCCGGGTAATTCCTTCTCCCAACTGACTCAAGTCCCCCCTTAAGTTACCAAGTACGGGAGGTGGTCGCCCATACATGATTTCAAAAGGAGAGAGGCCCATCCTTCTGGTAGGGGTACTGCGGATTCGCAATAAAGCTATGGGTAAGAGAACGTTCCACTTAAGTTGGGTTTCCTGACACATTTTAGCCAACTGGTTCTTTATAGTTCTATTCATTCTCTCTACCTTACCAGAACTCTGGGGTCTATATGCAGTATGAAGCCTCCACTTTATACCAAGCATATGAGTCAGTTGTTGTAGGCACTGATGAACAAAAGCTGGACCATTGTCCGATCCTATAGAACAGGGTAGTCCATATCGGGGTATTATTTCTCGTAGCAGGAATCTTACAACTTCTCCTGCTTTCTCTGTACGAGTAGGACATGCTTCTACCCAGCCTGAATAGGTGCACACAATTACCAACAGGTAACGATGTCCACCCGATTTAGGCATTACTGTAAAGTCTATTTGTAGATCGGACATGGGGAGTCCCCCCATAAACTGGACTCCTGGTGGCTTTACTGGTCCTTGTCTTGCATTATTCTTAGCACACGTTACACATCTGCGTACAATGGCCTGAGTCAAGTTGGACAATCTTGGTATGTAGAAATGTTTCCTGAGAGATTCTTCAGTACTGTCTCTCCCAGAATGTGTCCCGTTGTGATAATTTTGGACAATTTCTACCGCTAGTGATGCTGGTATGACTATTCTTCCATCTTCTAGCTGATACCACTTGTTCTCCAAATACTTTCCCGGTTCAGTCTTTAACCACTCCTCTTCTTGAGCTGTATAAACTGGAGTCCATTGGGACAGTGGAGTTGGTATAAGAGCAGCTATATGCCCCACATACTCCTGTCTTCCTGATTCAGCAGCACGCTTAGCTGCACTATCTGCCATCCGATTTCCCTTGGTTACATCACCATCTCCTCTCAGATGCGCTCGACAATGTATGATACCGACTTCTTTCGGCTCCCACACTGCTTCCAATAGTTGTAGGATTTCAGCTGCGTACTTGATTTCTTTGCCTTCTGAATTCAGTAGTCCTCTTTCTTTATACAAAGCTCCGTGGGCATGAGTGGTTAAAAACGCATACTTAGAGTCCGTATAGATATTTACTCTTAAACCTTCAGCCAATTGTAACGCTCGTGTTAGTGCTATTAATTCTGCCTTTTGTGCTGATGTTCCTTTCGCCAGTGGCCGAGCTTCTATCACCTTGTCTATTGTTGTCACTGCATATCCTGCATAGCGGATCCCTTCTTTCACATAACTACTGCCGTCGGTGTAATATTGAACATCGGGGTTCTGGATGGGAAAATCACGAAGATCTGGTCTACTTGAAAATACTTCATCCATTACTTCCAAACAATCATGTTGACTTTCAGTAGGTTGCGGCAAAAGGGTAGCTGGATTTAAGGTGTTTACAGTCTCTAAATGCACTCTTGGGTTTTCACACAACATTGCTTGATACTTGGTCATACGGCTGTTACTAAACCAATGATTTCCTTTGTAATCCAACAACGTCTGTACTGCATGTGGGACTCGTACATAAAGTTCTTGACCCAGAGTGAGTTTATCGGCTTCAGCTACTAGCAGGGCGGCTGCAGCTACGGCTCTTAGACAAGGTGGAAGTCCGCTGGCCACTGCATCCAGTTGCTTAGACATGTAGGCAACAGGTCTTTGCCATGATCCCAAGTACTGTGTCAATACTCCCACAGCCATTCTTCTTTGCTCGTGTACATATAAGTAGAATGGTCGTGTGTGATCAGGTAGACCTAATGCTGGGGCACTCATCAAAGCCTTCTTCACATCTTCAAATGCCGTTTGCTGTTCTTGGGTCCATAAGAAGGGGTCGTGCTCTGTACCTTTGATGGCTGCGTACAGAGGTTTTGCCAGTATCGCATAGCTGGGAATCCATATCCTACAGAAGCCTGCTGCCCCCAAGAATTCTCGCACTTGTCTTCTATTCTTGGGTATTGGTATTTGGCAGACAGCTTCTTTTCTCTCTGGCCCCATAATCCTTTGACCTTCAGAGATATGGAATCCCAGATACTTGACAGTTGGCAAACACAACTGAGCCTTCTTCCTGGACACCTTGTATCCTGCCTTCCAGAGAATATGTAGTAGATCGTGCGTTGCTTGCTGACATTTTTCTTTTGTAACTGCTGCTATCAACAAGTCATCTACATATTGTAACAATACACATTCTCCTGGGATAGACTCGAAATCCAGTAGATCTTGACTTAGAGCTGAACCAAATAGGGTAGGTGAATTTTTAAACCCTTGGGGCAGTCTTGTCCAAGTCATTTGGCGTTTTGAGCCCGTTACAGCGTTCTCCCATTGGAAAGCGAAAATACATTGGCTTTCTGCGGCAATTCGGAGGCAAAAGAAGGCATCTTTGAGATCTAAGACTGTGAAGTAAGTAGCCCCGCCCGGAATTAAAGCAAGCAGGTTATATGGATTGGGTACAACTGGATGTATGCTAACAACCGCATCATTGACTGCTCTTAAGTCCTGTACAGGTCGATACTCATCTGTACCGGGCTTTTGAACAGGCAGCAATGGGGTGTTCCAGGGGGAAGTACAGAATTTTAGGATACCATACCGTATGAACTTATCCAGATAGGATTGGATGTTCTTCTTAGCCTTCTGCGGAATGTGATATTGTCTTAGGCTCACTGGATAAACCCCATGTTTCAGTTCAATTTTTATTGGTGGAATATTGCGGGCCAGTCCTGGTGGGTTGTTCTCTGCCCAAACTCCTGGTATGTTAAACAATGTCTCATCACTCCTAGGGTTTTGGCTAGTCAACACTGTATAAAGTCGCCACTCTTCTTCCTTTGGTACGGATAAAGTCATAATACCTGAAGGTCCATTAAACTTTAAGGATGTTGTTCCATTTGGTAGGAACGTAATCTGCGCTTGTAATTTTGATAGCATATCACGTCCCAGCAATTGGACTGGACATTCAGGCATATAAAGGAATTGGTGTTTTACTACGTGGCCTCCCAATGTACAGAGTCGACTTTTAAGAACCGGTTTTTCAGCACTTCTTCCAGTTGCTCCTATCACAGTAATAGTCCTTCCAGATGGAGGAGCAACTAGATTAGTCACCACTGAATGTTCAGCACCAGTGTCGATCATGAACGCACTCCTTTTCCCCCCTATTGATACATCGACCATAGGCTCCGCTCGACCAAGGGGGAAGGAGCCCGGTCGGTATCAATAGTCCTCCATGACAGTGTCAGCCAATCCTACAAAGTCCCTACCTTCTCTATCGCGGGACCTTTGCGCTGCTGGAATATACCTGTCTTCCCTAACACTTCCTCTGTTCCCATTACTCCCTCTATAACCATTACTCCCTCCGGGGCCTCCTCTACCTCTCGCTCTACCTCTAAAGTTTCCGTAGCCTGCCCTGGGTTGGTCTCTCTCGTACTGCTCTCTTTGCGGACATTCGTTCCTCCAATGCCCTTCTTCCTTGCAATACGCGCATTGATCCCTACTCAAAGGCTCCCTACTCCATCTATTATTGCCTCTATCTGGGCCCCGTTTATCTACGCCTGCGATCGCTACCGCTAGCATATCAGCCTTTTTACGCATCTTGCGCTCTTCCTCTTTCTTACTTTCTGTATCCCTGTTCATATAGACCTTATTTGCTACCTCCATTAGTTGGGTGATGGACATACCTGCAAACCCTTCTAACTTTTGTAGCTTGCGCTTAATATCTCCGTATGCTTGGCTGACAAAGGCGGAGTTAACCATTCGGGAATTGTCTGCGTCTTCCGGATTAAAGGGGGTATACAAGCGGTATGCCTCCAATAATCGGTCATAAAAGACACTGGGCGCTTCATCGCTTTTCTGGATCACCTCAACTGTCTTCGACATGTTAATGGCTTTCTTTCCTCCGGCTTTCATGCCAGCAATTATAGCGTCTCTATAGGCTCTGAGTTGAACCATATCAGCACCATTTACGTTCCAATCGGGATCGGTGTTGGGATAGTGTGTCGCGGCCCATGCTGCTGGATTGGCTTGGTTCAAAGCACGGGCTCTATCCTCTAATGCTTTAATGGCTGCTTGATTTATTCTTGTCCTTTCCTCATTGTTAAATAAAGTCATTAGTAACTGCTGGCAATCAGCCCATGTCGGATTATGCGTCTGTACTATTGAGGTGAACAGATCAGTCATAGCTTGTGGTTTCTCAGTATACGAAGAATTATGGGTCTTCCAGTTTAAAAGATCGGTTGTGGTAAATGGGACATATACGAAGACTGGGTCAGCGTGTGCCATTTGACCTGCGGCATCGATATAAGCTGACCCGGGATTCAGACGAAGAGGCATCTGATAGTGCTTTAATTGTTGGGCACCAGTCAACTGTCGGGTTTGGATGGGGCTACGTAGAGAGGCGTCAGTCATGGGTTCCGGTCGGGGAGAGATAGGGTATGGGGATGTGGGAGGTCGGTTTTGGGAAAAGGTCGTAAATAAAACACTTCGAGCCGAGCTAGATGAAGCTTGACCGGAAGTCTGAAGTGGCGCCAAATCAGGATATTCGTTTCTAATGGGGGTGGATTCTGGTTCCGGAAGGGGAGATTTAGTACGAGGGGGGGTGGATCCTGTACTGGAGGAGGAAGCGGAAGTGGATGAGGGTAATGAGGGGAGGGGTGCAGGACTTCCTGCGTTTGCGTCACTTCTTCTTAACGGAAAGTAAGGGGGCGGCAAAGGGATCTCGGACTCAGGGGGCGTGTCCAAAATGGGCCTAACACCAGTCCTAGTGGACGAGCAAGTCCTAGCTACCATGAGGCGACACTGCTCCTCGTGGCATGTCTGGAGCCATTTTGGCGAGTCATTTACGGCCTGTCTCCAACAGTCAATATAAGGAAACTGGCCGTAAAGTTCAGGCCTACCCGATACAGCCACGTGTAAGCGCTGTACCAGAGTTGGATCCAAACTGCCACGTGGCGGCCATGCCGCAACCAAAGTAGGCCACTCCCTAGTACACAAAGTGACCAAACGTACAGGAGACATCTTTACCCCAAAATCACAAACTTTGAATCCCTTTTTAAAATTCTTAACCATACATCCTAAGGGATCCGGAATCGTTGACTGCGACGCACCCATACTTAACAATGGAACGTCGTCGACAACGAATACTATACACGCGTACTATTCAACAGTCACACCCGTTTCCTCTGGCAACAGCACCACGTGGTACGGTTACCAAGTGAAACGTACACAATAACAATAAACACTCAGGGAATTCCCGTACACACACAGCTGTTACACCAGTCACTATATAATCAATATTATGCCCTTTGGCGTAACTATACAGTCACCCACGCTATAATTCTCTATATACGAATTACCCGTCTATAACACACCCCAGTAACATCGTCTTTTACAAATAGCGGTTACAGTACGGTTAGCATAGGTCAAAGCACAAGTTAAGGTCACAATACAATTATTAGTGGTTATGGTGTTAAACATGCAATGGACGACAATGATTAGTACTTATTATATAATGTCAGTAAATATACAGGGTTATGGTACCGTGCACTATAATACAGCAACACACTATTAACACTCTCGCTAGACGGCTGAGCTCGCGCTATCTAACAAGATATACACTTTACTAAAACAATCGTTAACACATTTACAATTCCCAACTAAACTATTGGCCAGTACCTTGAATGGACTACCTAAAACTATATACACCCGTTTTGGTTAGCCACACTGCCCAATCACCACATATATAGCGAGCTAGAGAACCGAATTTACACAGGCGCCTCTTAGTCGCACTATCAAAAGTCTAGTGGGTTCCAAATTTACACGCCTTCCCACTTAGCCCAGATAGGATGAGAACTAGCGAACCGAATTTACACAGGCGCCGCTTAGTCTCCCGGTCCCTCCGACCTAGCGAACGTAATATACACCCTAGAACGCTAGTCTAGACAAGACACCGGTGTCCGGCTAGGGCTATTTACACCAGGACCCCGCCTGACTAACCAAATCAAACGGTCTGACTAAAGAGCGTTCGATCGAGCGGTGCGCCTTCGCTCCTTCCCTCCGACAGAGGGGGCAGATACACAGATTCAAAACCCCTTTGGGCCTACCGCACAATCGGTATACCCCTAGTGGGTCCTGCCGTCTAAAACAGCAGTTGTCTTACCTCCTCGTTCCTGAACCTGAGTTCACACTCATCGACGGGGACACCCCAGCACTTCTCACGTAGAGGCCGATGATCTCCTGGACAACAGACCAGTGGCGCCGAGACGAAGGGAGGTCCACGCAGAAGTTCAGGGGTGCAGCCGTAGAGAACGTGGGCAAAGATAGACCGTCTCACGCCTCTGCCTCTCAGCTACCGTTGAACGATGAGCTTCCCGGCCAATGCACCAAATGATACCGGAGAAACTGACGGAAGCCAAGCACAGAGAGATGGACACAGGTTTCTTCAGGAAGGAAGAGATTCTTTATTGGATCACCGATCGGGACTCAGAGGGACTAGCGTCACCAAAATACAGCAAAGTCTGAGTACTGAATACATAGAGTACATTCCTTATATAGCACTGTAGCTCCTCCCACAATTAACTACACCCACACATACCCTTAACCTATTTAATAAATAGAGTCTAAACTCATCCATCCGGTCTAACCACGTGGCTCATCTGATACAAAGGAGAGGGACGCGTAATTCCAGTTCTTACATTCCTGCACCTGGTCAGTACAGTGATAACAGTATCTTAGCTACGTGTAATTAACTAACTGATACTACAAACACATATACATACATATGCCTTGTGGCAATCTTAGCCTGCTAAACTTGTATTTTACTGGAATTACATCACATTGTGACATGTCATGATTCCCTTTTATTCCAGAAGTTTGGTCCTTAAGGGGTTAATGTCTACTGTATTGTAGCATAATGATAAAAAGCCAGATCTAGATGGAAATCTGGTACTAAAAAAATCAAAGGAAATAAAATTAATCAGAGAAAATTTGCTGCCACTTTCTATCTCCTAATGTCTATTATAGGAGTGCTCAATGGGTGTGCTGGGTCCTGCTTGGTCTGCTTTGTGATAATTAAAAAAAAAAATAGCTCTTCTTGTATATTATTATTATTATTTATATAGCGCCAGCAAATTCCATAGCGCTGTGCAGTGGGATATACACCTAGTTACAGGTGCAAAATTTTTATTTTGTACCCCATTTTTTTAAATAGTATTTTCTCTGGGTGCACACCCTAAAGCGACATGCTGCGCACACCTATGATGTTTACATGTTTAGCCAATCAGAGATCAGCAGAGCAGAAAATAACTGTAATTAGCACCATTTTGATTACTAACTCTTGGGGAGCCTAAAATATGAGTCCGATGCACTCCAATAAATATACAAACTCTAATTAGTAATGCATTTACTGCATTTTTGCATCATTCTGGTTTGTCCACATACGTTCTTCATAAATTACTACAAGGACGAAATTCATTTGGACTGGAATGCCATATTTTTTTCTGTCAAATCGATTTACACAAAAAAATTTTTTTTT